>NC_134714.1:130823529-131140588 GCF_049634645.1 Pelodiscus sinensis | reverse complement strand
CTCACCCCAGAACTAGCTGCATCGCACTACCACGCATGGGACTCTGCGATAAATAACCCCTCAACTCCACTCACGACAGGACCAAGCACCATCTAGATCAGTGTTTCTTAAACTTTTTAAGACTGAGGAACACCATACAATATTTTTTTTTATGAGGAACACCAAGTTTGGGGCAAAAAGAGCCAGGGGAAAGTTATTGAGCAAAAAAAAGGTTGCCTACCCCTTCAAGGGTGGCCATTTTGAATTCTGCTGTTCTCCGCGGCACCGTGGAAGACAGTTTAAGAAACGCTGTTCTACTGCTCTAGATCACGCCAGACAGATACTTGTCTAACCTGCTCTTAAATATCTCCTGTGGTGTAGATTCCACAACCTCCCCAGGCAACTTATTCCAGTGTTTAACCACCCTGACAGGCAGGAAGTTTTTCCTAATGTCCAACCTAAACCTCCCTTGCTGCAGTTTAAGCCCATTGCTTCTTATCCTATCATAAAGGCCAAGGAGAACAATTCCCTGCTCCCCGCCCCCCCCCCCCCCCCGTGACACCCTTACATACCTGAGAGCTGCTATCATGTCCCGTCTCAGTCTTCTCTTTTCCTGACTAAACAAGCCCAGTTCTTTCAGCCCTCCTTCATTGCTCATGTCTTCTAGACCTTTCGTCATTCTTGTTGCTCTTTTCTGGATCTTCTCCAGTTTCTCCCCATCTTTCTTGAAGTGTGGTGCCCGGAACTGGCCACAGGACTCCAGCCAGGCAGGGCACACCAGGCGAGGGATCTCTGTGGTCAGGTGGGAACGGCTGCATCTCAGTTCTGGGTGATACAGCTCCTACCCCAGATGTGACTGGGGATCCCTATACAAACAGTCCTCATAACACACACCTCCTCCCACCGGGTTGACATTTTAAGGCAAAAGCTCTAGTGCAGACCTGGCCAGAGAGCTGTAGAACTGGAGAGGGAAAAGCAGAGCTCAGAAATCAGTCAGTCAATCTCATTTATAATTTCCCCTGTTATACTCTGGAGCCCAGCCCAGGTTTCATGCACCCACCCCCCCATTCTCACCCGGAACTAGCCCAGCCTGGCAAAGTGGGAAGTGGTGAAACCACAGAGAGAGCCTAGTACCCTTTCCAAAAACTCAGTGGGGCCGTCTTTCATATCCGCATGCCTGTCGACCGGCCCAAAACCAAGCGCAACCCAGGCTGTGCATTTGTACAGGGATCCCTCACCCAGCACTGAAATGCAGCTGCCTCTGGGGTGGGACACGGGGGCAGATTATACAGTGCAGAGGTACAACTGGCTCAATACAACAAGCCTTTGTTAATAAGCCTAGCTATCCTCTGGCTCCAAAGGGTAAAAAGGTTGAATCCCAAAAGTTGTGTGTGTGTGTGTGTGTGTGTTTTCTGGACCCTTATGTGGGGGAAGGGGGGGGGATTGTAAATGGGAAGGTCTGAGTGCAGATTACTGTGGTTGTGCATTTGGTTCTTTCTAAGCTGGTTAATACAGCTTTGTGTGTGGCTGTTTCCCTGTGGGCGGGTGTGAGGTTGGGTTTTTTTAATCTCAGATGTGTATCAGGTTGTGTGTGTGGTAGCCACCTAGGGGCTGTGTTGACATCTAAGCGTGTAGCTGTCTTCCTGTGTGGTAAAGCTGCGTGGGCCATTCTCACTGGCCTTGACACACACAGTTTTCCCCCCTTCTCAGTGGACCTGTGACAGTGGGACCAGCTCGGATGCCTTATGCAGATGCTCTGACCTGGGTTTAGCTGCGGCTTAATGGCCTAGTGAGGAGAGTCCCTACGCTCAGTGTGGGGAGCCAGGGCCCAGCTGGATCGGGGCGAGGGGCGGTGGGCGGAAAAGCTTTGCCTACGTGGGGACCCGAAGGCCCTTCCAGGAGCAGCTCAGCGTAGCTACATTCCTGACCCCAACTAGCTTCCTGCTGCAGCCCAGTGGAGCTTGGGGCCTGTGTCTCTGGGTGCACCTGTGACTCGGTGCAGCTCTGCAGGTGCCCGGGTGTCAGTGCCGCTGGGGTGTGTCTGTCTGTCTCTTCCGGGAGCGTTTTCTCATTGGCTGGAGTCCTGTTCCCTCCCAAGGGTTCGGCCTCCCACTCTCAGTTCCCCTGCTTGGCACTCAGCTGTGGGCTCGGCAGAGCTCTGACACCCAGAAGTCAACCCCCCTCCCGCTGGGAATGGACCCCTGGCTTCAGCTCCTCTGCCTGTGCACGGGTGAGATGCCCACCGGTGGGTCGGGGCGAGGGGGGGCCCACAGCGGTGGGGAATGGGAGCAGCTGGGCTCTCAGGACTCCTGTCCCCAATTTGGGAAGGGGAGGAGATGAGGGGTGCAGAACCCGGGGGGGGGGGGGGGAGAGTCAGTCCCACAGCCAGGAGGGGCAGGCCCCTCAGCCCCCACTGGCCTCCGCTCCCCGGGGAAAGCTGTAATCTGTGACTGCTTCCCCCCTGCAGCGCTGGCCCCCAGCCGTGGATTCAGCGTGGACGTGGACGGACCCATCACCTTCCAGGGGGCAGCCGCGGGGTTCGGGCAGAGCGTGGTGCAGTTCGGCGGGGCCAGTGCTGGGGGGTAAGGGCAGAACTTGGGCTCGGAGGGCCCCAGTTACAGGCTCCCACCCAGCGCCCCTCCCCATAAAGTCTTCCTCTCCCCCCCCCCAACCTGCCTAAGGCTCTGAGAGGGAATTGGGGTGGGGGAGGGGTGTGGGCTCTGGGAGGCAGTTTGGATGCAGGGAGGATGAGGGGTGGGGATCGCGGGTCGGGTGCAGGCTTTGGGAGGGAGTTTGGAGCAGGAGGGGGGAAGCAGTTTGCAGACAGGAGGGAGGAAGGGAAGAGGGGGCAGGCTCTGGAGAGAGTGGGGCGTCTAAGGAAATGTGGGGGAGGAGGAGGGATGACACACTTACCTGGGGCACCCCCCTCTGGCAGTGGCTCCTGCAGCACCGGGGGTCTTTGGAGGCTGCTGCCCCCACGCTCCCTCCCCCCTCACTCATCTCCTGACCATGCCTACTGCCCCTGGGTGACTTAAAATGCCCGGGGGCCCTGCCCCCACCAGCAGCTCCCCCCCAACCACCGCAGGGACACTCATGCCGGCAGCCACGGGGAGTCAGCAGGAGGAAGCTGCTCTAGCCCCACTGCGCTGAGGATGGTGGCGGGGCGGGGTGTGGAGGGAGGGATCCATGGGGAGTGGGGGCAGAGAATGGCTGAGTGGGGATGGCAGGGGACTCAGGGGAGGCACAGGAGAGGGATGCACAAGGTGGCCAGTTTGGCTGCAGCCTGGCTCTGGGCCAGGAATATTCCTGGTATCAGGGCACCCTGGGCCCATTGATCTCACGGCCCCTGCTCGGGCAGAGGTGCAGGAAGTAGGAACATGGGGGTGATGCTGCAGCACCTCCTGATTTTGTGCCTGGTGTATGTGCCTGGTGTATCCCACCACCAGCCCATGGCCAGGGACCCCCCTGCTGCCTGGGCTCCCAGCCCCAGGATCTGTGCTCAGACCCAGGGACCCAACTACTGGTCCCCCTGCTGCTGCCAGCCCCTTGCCTGGGGCTCTGTGCCTGGCCCTGGCCCAGATCTCCCCATCTGTCCCCAGCTGGGGGCAGGGAGGGGCATGGACAGGTGTAAGGGGGGCACAGCTCAGCACCCCCATCCTAGACATTGTTGCAGCACCATGGCCCCTGAGGTACCTGCCTGGCTGGGCTGCACCACCCCCGCTCTCTCCCTGCAGGCTGATTGTCGGGGCCCCGCTGCAGACGGGAAACGTGAATGAAACCGGCAAAGTCTACACGTGTGACGTGGGCACCAGACGCTGCCAGGAGATCCCCATCCAGAGTAGGGCCCTGCGCTGTGGGGTGCGGTGGGGCAGCACGGGCAGGCTGGGAGCTGGGGCACCCGGGATCCATCCCAGGCCCTGGGAGGGGAGGAAGCTCTGGCAGGGTGAGCGGGGAGGCTGGGAAGCAGGATTTCTGGGTTCTAGTACCATGGAACTGCAGGGCAAGGGGGGAGCGGGGATTTGAAACAATTTGCCTTCACTGCCCCCCCGGTGGGGCGATAGCTGGTGGGATGGGTGGGGTGAAATGACTCAGACGTGCAGGGCTAACCACGTCCAACCGCAAGGTTTCTTACCCTGGTGCTGGCGCATTTCCCCTCGCAGGGCCCCTGGACGCGGTGAACATGTCCCTCGGACTGTCCCTGGCTGCCCATGGCTCCCAGCTCCTGGTGGGTACTCCAGAGGGGGGCAGCGGCTCGGGCTGTGGGTGGTTTTCCTCCCCCCAGCAGTGGGTGTGGGCTGAAATGTCAGCGCAGGGACATCGTAGAGAAGGGACCAACCTGACGACCTCCCGGTGGTGCAGAACAACTGTGCAACCTCCCAGAGCGATGATATTACGGGGGTGTGAGCCAGGAAATTCATTGTCAGATGACACAGGCAGGCCCCTATTGTCAGAGCGAATGATCTGACCACAACTACAGACTCTGTCCGCTCTTGTCAATCTCACCGGAACACGACTTTGTTACCGTGGCGAGGGGTGAATAACAGTGCGTGTGTAGGCAGGTGCTAGCCGCTAGAATGACTGTGCCAGGACGCTGTGCAGAAGGTGGTAACTAGATAACATCACTGTGATGACGGGAATGGGTTTGTCTGGGGGGAGGGGGGAAAGCAGATAATTAGGTGACATGAGACGTGATGTTGTGAGGGATGGGGGTAAATTGGTGATGTTGCCATGGGCACAGTGACTGTGTGATGACATTGTGACAGATGGGGGTATCTGAGTAATGTCACAGTAACTGGGCACATCCATAGCAGGGAGCATGGTAGCCAGGTGATGACCCCTGTCCGCTCTCTGGGAGACGGGTGCTGAGTCCCAGGTTCTGTTCTCTCCAGGGGCAGAGGCAGGGTCGGTTCCTGTGTACCCATGAGGGAACAGACTCCCCACCCCCACAGTGCTCTCCTAGGGGCGCCCAGTGACCTCATCCCTCTCTCGTGCCCCAGGCCTGCGGCCCCACGGTGCACCGGGCCTGCGGGGAGAACATGCACCTCAATGGCTACTGCTTCCTCCTGGACCAGAACCTCCGGCAGCTCCGGCGCATCCCGGACACACAGCCAGGTGAGGGGTGTGTGTGTGTGTGTGGGGGGGGGGGGAACTGGGCCTGACGGGCCCTTCAATCTGTTCTAGCTCTTTCCACTGAGTCCGACCATCCCAGCGCCTCTGTGAGGGTGGGGGAGGAGTTGCTCAGCATAGGCCCAGCTTTTCCCACTCAGTGCTCCAGTTTGGGAGCACCCACCGGGATCCCGGATCACAGGTGTGGCCGGACAATGGACGTCTGGACACTAGAGATCCAACCGGCTCTTCTTCCCCGTCCCCTCAGAGTGCCCCAAACGGGCCATGGACATTGCGCTCCTCATCGACGGCTCGGGCAGCATCAAACCCGTGGACTTTAGAAAGATGAAGACGTTTCTCTCTGAGATCATGAAGCGTTTCCGTGGCACCGACACGCAGGTAACAAGCAGAGGCAGAACCCTGCCTATTTACCTGCCCCTATCAGGCAGGGCTGGCCCCAGGGCAGCACTAGGGGGTGCTGTGCTGCAGGGAGCTGCAATGGATTTTGCATCCAAAACCAGGAACCCCCGAACGCCTGCCTCAGCCCTTAACTGAGTCTGATTCCTGCTTCTCTGACCCTTCGCCCCTCGGGCTGTTTCTCTCTCTCCCCGCCCCCCTTTGCAGTTCGCGCTCATGCAGTATTCTGATACATTTAAAGAGCACTTTGACTTCACGGAGTACAGCAGAAATCATGACCCGGACGATCTTATCCGGAGAGTTGAGCAGCTTCGCAGATGGACACACACGGCCACCGCCATCCAGAAAGTGGTGTAGGTATCGCCCCCCCTCCCTGTGCGAACTCCATAGGGAAAGGGCTGCCATGACTTGCAAGCTAAGATATAGAGACTCAGGACTCCTGGGTTCTTTCCCCAGCTGTGGGAGGGACTGGGGACTAGTGGTTAGAGCTGGATGGGCTGGGTGGGCATCAGGATGGGTGGGCTCTGTCCCTGACTCAGGAAGGGGTGTGGGCACTAGTAGGTTAGGGCAGAGCTGGGAGCAAGGACTTCAGGGTTCTATGGCCAGCACTGAGCCTCTGTTGCTGTGTTACTTTAAGCCAGCTCCACTTCGTGCCTCAGTTTCCCCATTGGTAAAATGGAGACAAGGACACCGAGGACTTTGTATATGGCAATGCCAAAACAGGGGGTGGGACCTAGGTGCTATTATGTATCAAGTAGAACATTTACCTGTCATTGCCTTGGTCCTTCAGGGCAGGGAGCTGGTGCTGTAGGGGTGTGTGTGTGTGCAGGAGTCAGAGCAGGGCCTTGGGGGTGTGGGGAGCTCCGGGCAGGAGGCCAAGGTCATGGAAGGGTCTGTGAGTGAGGGCTGGAGGTTGAGGAGGGGCTCACGGTAGGAGGTGGGGTTGGCCGCTGACTTCTGCCTGGTGGCATCCCATGGCAGCAGGGACTGCGCACCCCACCCTCCAGGTTGTCCCCAGAGTCCAGTGGGGGAATCTCTCCCTCCCCCTGGTTCCTCCGGGGTGGGGGTGGGGGGCAGCAGAGGCTGTCTCCTGGACAGGAGGGCCCCACTTACCTTGGTGGTACGACTGCCCCCAGCGGCCACTCCACATCATGGCTCTCCCTTGCAATCACTGCCCCCAGTGGCCACTCTCAGATCACATCCCTCTGAACTGCAGCCCCTCCCTTTGCATGTTATGGAAAACAGTCCCATTCCTGGCACTTCCCATCTTCCTGGCACAACCAAACCCCGACCTTGCTTTAAGTTAGGAGGAGAGGAAGCTGCAGCGATAACCCGCCCATGTGTTCCTTCCATTTCCAGGCAGGAGCTGTTCACTTCTGGGAGCGGCACTCGAGATGAAGCCACCAAGATTCTCATTGTGATCACAGATGGGGAGAAAAACGACCTACTTCCTTACTCAGCCGTTATCCCCGAGGCGGAGAGAGCTGGGATCACCCGCTACGCCATTGGGGTGAGCTGCGGCCAGGCAGAGAGCTGGTGCAGGTCTGAAGCCAGGAACAGGGTGGAGGGGGGAGGTTGGTTGCTTCAAGTGTGGGAGGGCACAAGCGTTGGGACAAGGCGCTGGGCCAGTGATGCTATCGCAGAGCCGGCCTTTCACTAGCCTGACTGAGGAACAGATTCTGATTCCGCACACTCATGCTTGGTGAAGATGAGCAGCATTGTCCAGTCTAAGGCGGGGAATCCAGTCCACGTGCCCACTCGGCTGGGCTGGAAATGCAGGGTGCTGCAAGGGGGCATAGGCCAGGGTTAGATGGGTGGGTATGTGCCCAGGGCTCTTGGCTGTGACTGACACTGATGCCCTGGTCTCCCCTGCATTTTCCTCTACTCCGCGAAGGTTGGCAAGGCCTTCTCCAGCGATGCTGCCCAAGAGGAGCTCCGAGAGATCGCCTCTGTGCCCGCCGACCAGCACGTCTTCCGGGTGGACAATTTCGACGCCCTCCAGGGCATCCAGAGCCAGCTGCAGGAGAAGATCTTCGCCATCGAAGGTACCGGAGTCAGGGCAGGGGCCGCACTGGCCCTGACTCTCTAGAGATGTGTCTCCAGGCCCAGGTGGGAGGGGGCTGCTGGGAATCCAGAGCTCAAATAGGCACCAATATTGTCTCTCTTTCCCCATCCAACATCTGCCTATTGCTCTCACTCCATGAATACTGCTGATACATTTGCCATCCAGGGACACCCAGGCAGGGGCCTGTCTGGTTCAAAGGACTGAGGGATGCGATACAGCGACCTTCTTTTCTCTCTGGATTGAAACCAGCCTCAAGGTGGGGGGAGGGGCTGGCTCTGGGGAGCAGGGATACCGGTCCTTTCCCCTCTATGATGGTCTCTCCCGTGTCTGTCTGGCTGTCTATCCCCCCAGGCACCCAGTCCCAGAGCAGCAGCTCCTTCCAGCTGGAGATGTCTCAGGCAGGATTCAGCTCCCTGCTGTCCCCGGTGAGTGACGCCTGGCCCTAGGGCCTGCCCCACGCTGCCCTGATGGATCTTTCAGCCTAAGGATCCTGAGCCTGGCTTAGGGCCTGCAAAGCTGCTGGCTCTGCTGCCCTGCTCACTCCTGTGCATCTCCTGGCCCCCTGCTGCCTGTGGGTGACTCGAAAGCCCCAGCGACCCCTGCAGGAGTGGCGTGAGAGCTGCTTTTCCCTTGTTGCCTCAGTAGGGGGCGCTCTCCCCCCCCCCCCCCCCAGCAGTCCCCGCTGTCCCCTGTCCTGCGCTGAGCCGTGCTGTGCTGCAGATGGTGCGGGGATCTCGTGAATCTCTCCTGGGCAGCGCATTATCCGTCATCCCTCTCTTTGCCGTGCATGTCGGTTTAGGAGGGGCCGGTGCTGGGAGCGGTGGGAGCCTACGACTGGTCTGGTGGGATATATTTATATGGGACCAGCGGGGAGCCGAGCTTCATCAATGTGTCCAGAACCTCCAGCGACATGGATTATGCTTACCTGGGTAAGGACCCAGGCTCTGCACCCCCCTCTGCAGCCAGACCTGCCTCTCTGCCAGCAAATCGCACAGAAGGTTTATTCATTGACAGAGACACAGCGTAGCACCCACTTGCTGCTAATAAAGGGAACCAGGAGCAGCCAGCACAATCCACCTTGGGGAGAGGGAGGCCCAGGGCCAGCACCCTGGTCCCCCTCCCTGCATCCTCCCCCAGCCCAGAGTAACTCTCCCACCCAGCAACTGGCTCCAGCCCTCCAGCCCCGCCCCTGCCTTTGTTCAGATTCCTGGGCAAGGTGTCACCTGGTTGCTCCTTCACCCAGGCTCAGGTTACAGGACAGTCTGAGCTATTACTGGGTACATGCTAAGATGGGGCAGTCAGGGCCGGCTTCCCATTCAGGAAGAGCCAATCCCAACATTCCTATCCCCAGCTGTGTTCCACTGCAGGGCCCAGGGAAACTGAGGCACATACACATGGGGTCACAACAGAGCAGCACAGGACAGTAGGAATCACACCCGACATAACAAAGTGAAAGGAGTGAATACAACCCCCCCCACGCCACACAGGCCCTGCCCCATCTAAGTGGCGGATGCATCTCCATTCGGGGCAAGGGATCCCTGTCGTGTGGCTGTTTCCCATCTCACCTCCCCGCGTCCCTCTCTTCCTTTGAGGTTATTCATATCAGGTCATCACCGTCCATGGGCAGAGCAGCTACGTGGTCGGGGCCCCTCGCTACCAGCACGTCGGCAAAGTCGTCCTGTTCAGCCGAGATACCAATGGCGGGCAATGGGCAGCCAGCTGGGCGAAGGAAGGAGAGCAGGTATGGGGAGCATGACACACAGGGTGGAGCCGGTGTTGAAGGAAGCCTGTACCATTCTGACACCCTGTTATAGTGAGATTGGGTCAGAAGGACTCGGGCAGGAGAAAACTTTCACGAGTTTAGAGAACTGCACCGCAGCTGAGAGTCGGCATCTCCCCAGCATCCCAGTGCCTGATATTCAGCTGGCCTTGTCTGCTCTCAAATACTCCTCACTGCTGAGGCTGTACAGGTGGAACCCTTCCGTGAGGAGGATACCTCTGCCAACGGGAGGCTTCTCCCATTGGCCTAGGTAATCTCCCTCCCCAAAGGTGCATCCCCACAGCAGCATTATTCCAGAATAACAGTGCGAGCGTCTACACAGCAATTCCGTTTCTTGCAGTGTAGACATACCCAAGAGACAGTTGCTAGGTCGACAGGAGAATTCTCATCTATCTAGCACCAGCTGCCCCACAGGGTAGGTAAGTTTACTTGTATTGCTCAGGCGGATGGATTTTCCTGTCCCTGAGCAATG
Source organism: Pelodiscus sinensis (assembly GCF_049634645.1). Classification (NCBI taxonomy): domain Eukaryota; kingdom Metazoa; phylum Chordata; order Testudines; family Trionychidae; genus Pelodiscus; species Pelodiscus sinensis. The sequence goes on along the minus strand of NC_134714.1, from coordinate 131,130,769 downwards.
TAGCTATACCAGCCGAATTGGTTAGCTTAGACCAATCCTTAGACAGAACTCATCAGACTAACCGAAAGAAACGAAGACAGGGTTAAAACATTACTGACAATAGGCACAGGGTCTGAGCAGGATTGCACCTCCATGAACACTGTATGCTTCTCCAAGATCTTCTGCCTACGCATTCCAGCTGAGCAGGATTCACGACAGTGACTTAGAGGAGCGCAGATAGTGCTACTTGGGCAAGCACAGTCTCTAAAAAGAGATGCACCACAATGTGCATTCAGCAAGATGCTGCCTACCTTGGCTTCTATGTCCCCGTGGACAGAAAACTGACAGTAATGGCACCACCTGCTGTGCCTAAAGGGGGGGTGAGGGAAGAGGATGGATGGAACCTGGGAACGGGGGCAGGTGCTGGGATGCTGCTGGAAGAAAATGGAGGAGGTGACTAAGATGGAGTGACTTCATTGCCCCTCCAGATTGGCTCATATTTCGGGGGTTCGCTGTGCGCTGTGGACCTCAACAGTGATGGGAAGACGGACCTGGTTCTGATCGGAGCCCCTACGTTCTATACACCTCTGAATGGAGGGCGGGTTTATGAGTACTCGGTTAGCCGGCAGGTAGGACGGATGGGCTGAGGGTCGTGTTTTACGTGGGCAGCTCTGGGGCTGGGATATTGTGAAAAAAATACAGCTATAAAACTTTAAAAACTTTTTAAAAATGCGCACCAAAGACTAAAGATAACATATTCAGCTACCAATGTAGGAGAAAGATTCGATGGCCAAGTACGATTCAAGGTAGTTGCTAACTGTGAGCCGTCCAATCTTTCTTCTACATTTCTAGCTGAAAACTCTCTGTTTTCCCTTTTGGTGTGCTTTGAGAGAGATTGTCTTTTTTAAAAGTTTATATGTATTCTTTTTAGTCTTAAATGTGGTGTGTTTCCACTCCTAAGATCTGCAAGGTTGTTGCCCTCCCGGTGCTCGGGGGCAGCGGGCAAGAGCTGCCCATTCCATCTTGGGGGCAGCTCTGCTTCCACCCTGGTGCTCTGGGGGCTCAGCCCTCTCCGTTTCCTCTCCCTGCGCTGTGATGGCTCAGCCTCCTCCTTCCCCTTCCCCTCCCCTCTCCCCGTGCTCTGCGGGCTCAGCTCCCACTGTCTCTGCTCCTCTCTCCGTGCGGCGCTGCACAGAGCCAGGCCGTGTCGGCGCGTGCACAGGAGTCGTAAGTTGAAAATCCCGTGACAGACAGACAAGAACGGTGGCTGCTTAATACAAAGATTGTCTAATGAACACCATGCTCCTGTGAGAGAGACGGGAGGCTCGGAGAAGGAGGCGCTCGCTTGACAGTCCATGCTGGCCCCTGTGCCGCGCTGGAGGGTGCCCTGTTGCTGAGAGAGGCTCAGTAGGGGGCGCTCACCCACACAGTCAATGCTGCTCTATTACCCATATGCCTCTTTGAATCTGGCCTGCAGGGGGTGACGCTGAAGTATAGGAGCACACTACAGGGCCAGACGGGGCAGGCGTTCGGGCACTTTGGGGCCAGCATGTCTGAAATCGGGGACATCAGCGGGGACGGACAGACGGACGTGGCCATCGGGGCCCCCACGGAGAACGACAATCACGGGGCCTTGTACATCTTCCATGGGGAAAAGAGAGGCCTCAGTGCCCAGTACAAACAGGTGAGACCAGTTCATAGGACAAGGTGGGATCAGCACACAGCCCTGATGGGATGTTTTACGGGGGCATCCTTGGTGGCGGCCATGGGTAGTTGAGTGGTATGGGTTGTTCTGGGAAATTAGGGTTCAAATTCCCTTTCTTCATATTGTGAGCCTGGCTAGCTCAGTTGGTAGCCTGAGGGCCCAGGGTTCAAGTCCCTGGTCTGGTGAAGGGGCCTTTTTCTGCACTGGACTTGATGTGCTCTCAAAATCCTTTCCAGTTCTAGTTCGCTGTGATTCCTAACCCTTACTCTCTGCTGCCCCCTCCTGTCCCTTACACGGTCCAACTGCCCCGGCATGGGACTGCTCCTGTTCCCACAGGGTGAGAGCAGGACTGCATTGTCGAGTGAATTATTTACATAACAGAAAATTGTGTTCCCAGGTAAATACATAGTGATGTGCTGGGCACACCTGAAAAGCTGTGAGAAGGTCTACAGGGCTAGTGTTACTAAAATGGCCACCCAAAAAGCAACCAACCAGCTAGAGCATAGTCTAGATCTTGTGAGCCTGACCACCCTGGAAAGAACTGGGGAGGCCGGGGTACCCACCATACCCATGGGCTTCCCAAAGCTGTGGCATGATTTCCAAATGCATCTGGATGAGCCTATGAAATAGGCCTCTTTACCTGCCCAGTTCCTTCTTTCCAGCTCTATCCCCACCCCCCCTCACACACATTTTCCTGAATCTTGTTTTAAGATTTTTTCTTTACTCAGATGGATTCTTAGAAGCAAAATTGGGTTGTTTCCAAATGATGGAATATGAGACATTGCTCCATATTCTAACCAGTCCAAGAAGATACAGTTGTAGTGATAGAGTTGTTGGTGGTTGTCTCTCGGGAGCCGAGGAAGACATTGTGCATTTCATTTGTGGAAACACATGTGGCTTGGGAGCCCAAAGGTCGAAGCACGCATGGGACACTGGTTGTCAGGACAGGAAAGAACACATCTCTATGTCGTCTTTCACTTGCAGCTGCGAGGTGTTGGCAGCGGTCATCCTCAAACTTTGTCACTGCTTTCCTCGTAAGGGAACGCCAGTTAGTCCTGTCAGCAGCAGCTAGTTCAAATTGTCAAGATTGAAGGCCTGTCCACTGCAAGTTGGTCTTCAGATTATCCTTATACCTCTTCTTTGGGCATCCCTGTTTGCGACTACCACGTACCAGCTCCCTGTAGAACAGCTGCCTTGGGATCCTGCTTTCATCCATGAGGAGAACATGGCCAGACCTTCGAAGCTGGATCTGGAGGATCTTGGCTTTGATGCTTGTGGAACTAGTTCTATCAAGCACTTCTTGGTTAGTAATTCGGTCCTGCCAGCATACTCGCATGATTGATCGTAGGGAGCGCATGTAGAACTGCTCCATCCGCTTGAAGTGCCTACATTACAGGGTCCATGTTTCACAGCCATACAGGAGAGAGGTGAGGACCACGGCATCATATACTTTGAGTTTAGTTGACAGGCGAATATCTTTGTGCTGAAGAACTTTAATACGCAATCTCCCAAGTACCTGACTGGATCCTCGCTGTAATCTCTTTGTCAAGGGATCCATCACTTGATATTGTACTGCCCAGGTACTTAAAGCTGTCCACTACCTTCAGTTGTGTACCATCAATAGTGATACATGGCTGTGGAGGAGCACTGTTTGGAGCAGGCTGGAAGAGGACTTCTGTCTTTCCGAGGCTAATTGTGAGACCGAACAGTTTAGATACTTCAGAGAATCTGTCAATGATGGTCTGCAGGTGGTTCTCTTGGTGTGCCATAAGGGCGCAGTCATCAGCAAACTGCGCTTTGGTGATAAGCCTCTCCAGTGTCTTGGTCTTTGTAGTAAGGCGTCTCAAATCAAACAGTGAACCATCCAAACGGTATCTGATGTAAATACCAAGATCTAAGTCTCTGATAGCATGCATGAGGCCTTGAGTGAAGAACTGGTTAAAAAGCACTGGGGCAAGTACGCAGCCCTGCTTTACGCCATTGGAGATGTTGAATTTCTCAGATGGTACACCAGCCGAGAGTACCTCTCCTGTCAAGTCATCGTGAAACAGCTTGATGAGTGAGATGAACTTCGGTGGGCAACCCAGCTTCCTGAGGATGTGCCTCAATGCATCTCAGTTAACCGTGTCGAATGCCTTCGTCAGATCAATGAAGACAGAGTAGAGGTTCATATTCTGCTCAAGGCACTTCTCTTGCACCTGTCTCATTACGAAGATATTGACAGTATTGAGATATTGACAGTACTGAGATTAGAGCAGAAGCCACATTGTGACTCGGGGAGATTCACTTCTGAAACTGTCAAAATCAGCCTGTTCAGGATGATGCGGGCAAAGATTTTCCTGGCAACGGAAAGCAGCGAGATACCGCTGTAGTTCCCGCAATTGGCTCTTACACCCTTATTCTTGTACAGAGTAACTATCACGGCATCACGAAGGTCAGATGGCATTTCTTCCTCTTCCTAAATACTGGTCAAGACATTATGAAAAACCTTAAGTGACTCCTCATTAAATGCCTTGTATAATTCTGCAGGAATTCCATCCTTGCTGGATGCCTGCCGCAACTCATCTACCTGATGGCCTTTCTAACTTCGTCAATAAATGGAGGCTCTCCCAGGTCTTCAAGGGTTGGCTTCTGAGGAATCTGTTTCAGTGCTGACTGATCGACTGATGATGGACGATTCAGGAGCTGACTGAAATACTCTTTCCATCAGTTATTAATGCCAGCCTTATCCCTAATCAATGTGGTTCCATCTGCAGACAACAAGGGGGCAAAGCCAAACTTGGAAGGACCAAAGACTGACTTGATGGAGTTGAAGAACTCCCTTGAGTTACTTAAGTCAGCATAGTGTTGCACCTCTTCAGCTTTCTTCTCCCACCACTGATCGTGCATTTTGCGGATTTCTCACTGAGCCTGGGCCTGGAGAAACTTAAACCTGTCTTTCTTAGAGATGGAGCCTGGGTCATTCTGCCACTCCATAAATGCCTTGTTCTTCTTGGCAAGCAGGTCCTCAATAGCACTGTTATTCTCATCAAACCAGTCTTGATGATTGCGTTTCTTGGGATCCAGCATTGACTTCGCTGTGTCCATCACCATTTCTCTAAACTGGCTCCACTTCTGGGTTGGACTTCCAATCAGTGGTCCATTGGCAGTCAACTTTTCATCAAGGCTTGACTGGCACTTACGCAGATGAGAAGGCTGCTGGAGTCTGGCAATGTTAAAGGCTGTTCGAATGAGCTTTAGGCGCTTTGGGTGATGCTGAGTGATGTGTATTTAGAAAATAGTGCGGACAAGCCTATGGTCAGTCCAGCACTCTGCTCCTTGTATGGCTCTGATGATAAGGACATCTCGAATATCACGCTGATGAACAATGACAAAATCTATTATGTGCCATTGTTTTGATCTAGGGTGCATCCAAGTAGTCTTGTATTTGTTTGCCATCCTGAACACTGCGTTTGTGATGAGGAGGTCATATTCTGCACATTTGCTCAACAGTAATAAGCCATTGCTGTTCATCTTACCAACACCATGTTTGCCTAACACTCCTTCCCATCGACTGTGGTCGCAGTCAACTTGGGCATTGAAGTCTCCCAACAAGATCAACTTGTTGTTGGCCGGCACTGAGCACAGAATGGAACTGAGATCAATATAGAACTGTTCAGTTGTCTCCTCTGTGCTGTTCATGATGGGAGTGTAAGCACTGATGACTATTGGATGCCACTTGTGACTAAGGGGTAGGCGTAGCTTCATAAGCCTCTTGTTAATACCGACAGGCAGGTCCGAAAGTTGTTTCATCAGACAAGTCTTAACGGCCAGACCGACTCCATGAATCCTATCCTCATTCTGCGCTTTCCCTTTCCAGAAGAAGGTGTAATCACTAGTTAGTTCAGTGAGAAATCCTTCTTCAGCAAGTCTGGTTTCACTCAAGGCAGTGATATCAATACCATAGAGTGAAAGCTCTTTAGCGACTAGGTCTGTTCTCCAATGAGGTCTTACTGTGTCCTCACGGTCCGTGAGCGTACAGACATTCCATGCTCCCATTACCAACTTCTTCTTTTTTTGCACAACATAACCTGTGCGTGAAAAATATTATCATAGTGAGAAAGCCTTTTCACAGAAAAGATCCCACTCTCTCGGCCTCAGAAGTCGGAATCCAGTGGCACGAAAAAAATCGTTGCTTCTGGAGACTATCTCGGCTGCATTGGATGGCCACGTCACCTTAAATGCGTTGACATTCCCCCACGCACTCCACAGTGCGCTGCTGCAATGCCTTCTCAGCCGTTGAATCAAAAGGATTTCCTCCATCTGATCCATCGAAGCCATCTTCGCATGCTGGGGTGAGCAAGTCTCTAACTCCCTGAGGATTTCAGTCCCATCAGTTACCCTCACCTGGTTTAGCTGGCCTGTCAAAGCCCTTGCCCAGGGTGTGGCCATTGCTGCATGCAAAGCAACTATGTGGAGCCACAGGTGAGAGCTGGGTGCAGGTAAAAATCAATACTAGCATGCGACCCCATACACCCCAGTGATAGAGTATAGGTCCGGATACAGACATATTGGTATAGGTGGGATGTTCCTGTAGTAGAAGTTTAGGTACGTTTGGTTTGGTTTTTCTAGATTTATATTATTTAAAAATATCTATTTCAGAGAAAAATGTAGGAGAGCCACCCATTGGCCTCCCTCACCCTCCACTCCCCTCTGGCAGGCCTGGGAGAGACGGAGAGGGGGCAATTACCCTGGGGTCTGGCAATTTAACAGGGCACTGGGCTCCCACCCACCGCTGCCAATACAGCAGCAGCAGTCAGAGCATCGGCTCCTTTCAATCTCTGCCAGAACCCTGGGTAGCAAACTCCGGGCAGCGCTGCAGGGCTGGCTGGAGGGGGCTTGCACCAGCCCCGCCCCTTTCGCACCAGGCCACACCCCTTGCAGGGCACGGAGCCACGCCTCCACCTTGCCCAGGCAATTCTGTTGGCCGCCTGCCCCCTAGTGCCCGTTACACAGAACAGCTGCCCCTTCCCGTCCCCGACTGCTCTCTCTGCCCCACAGCGCATAGAGGGGGCGCAGTTCCCCAGCAGGCTGCACTACTTTGGCCAGGCCGTCAGTGGCGGGACAGACCTGACGGGGGATGGGCTGCCGGACATCGCGGTGGGAGCACAAGGGCAGGTCCTGCTGCTGAGGTGAGTCCCTGTGTCCTGGCCCTGCCCCGCCGGGCAATCTCAGACAGAGCCTGGACATGGGTGTGTGGGTGGGTGCCTGTCACCCCCTGCTGGAGAAGGGCAGGATAACAGCGCGGCTGCCTCCTTCTCTGCCTTCCAGCATCTCCTCTGGCAGTGATGTGTGTCCATAGCCCGTCTCTCTGCCTACTGGAGGCACGTCCAGGCAGGTTGGGAGGCTCAGGGGAGGGACAGGGCCTAGCCCCAGTGCAGGGAGTGGCAGGATGATGGTTCTGTTCCCCACCTGGCAGGTCTCGGCCAGTGCTCAGAGTCGGGGTGTCCATCAGCTTTCAGCCCCCCACGATCCACACCTCAGCCTTCGACTGCCAGGAGCAGGAACAGCTCAACACAGAGACCAGTGGGGCAGAGGTCTGCTTCACTGTCACGAAGAGCACTAAGGACAGCCTAGGTTGGACCAATCCTACCCCCCAATTCTCTCCCACTCCCCAACCTCCTAGTCCCCTGTCTTGGAGCAGGATTGGAGCCAGCGCAGGCCCGTGTCCCATTTGCCCTTGAGCGTCCTGCTCTCAGCCTCTGTCCTGCATTTCCTCTTCCCCGTAGGCAACAGGATCTCCAGCACCATCCAGTACAGCCTGGCCCTGGACCCCGGGCGGAGGAAGATCCGAGCTGCCTTCGGCTCCACCGGCCCCGTCCTGAGCAGGGAGCTGAAACTGGGCATTGAACGGAGATGTGAGACATACCCGATAATGTTACCTGTGAGTTTGTGTGGGGGGTTCCCAGCTCCTCCCCCTCCTGCTGTGTCTGCCCCTGCAACCCTGCCCCTTGTGCCAAATCACCCAGTGAACAAACCTCTCCCGGATCCGCCTTTCCTCATGGGTCCCTACATGTCTCCCCAGCTCTGCCCTGAGGACACCCTGACCCCCATCACTCTGCGCCTCAACTACACCCTGACGGGGGAGCCCATCGCTAACACCAACGGTCTCAGACCCATCCTGAGCGAGGACTCCATACTGGTGCCTGTAGGCTTGGTAAGGCTGCAGTGTTTGTGACGTTGTAGTGACTCTGGTTTTGATTACGGTGTTGATGTTCTGTGTTGATGGGTAAATTTGTAACGTGGGTGACCGTGCTGAGTGAGGTTGAAATGATTGTGTTATTAATTGCATTGGTGGTTAGGACTGCAATGGTTTTGGTGATAGTATAAATTGAGGTTGAATTAGCTGGATTAGTAGAGACCTTGGTTACAGGCTGAGGCTGTAGTTATTGTGGTATGGGTGATGTTGGTTCAGAGTGTGATCACCTGGATCAATCAGTCTTCAGCTATCGCAGAGTGTAATAGTTCTGGTTATGTGTTGATTCAGATTGGTCTAGTTTTTTTCTTATGCTGTCTGGTACAGATTGCATTTGTGATGGTGGTGATAGTATGGAGATTGTAGTAGTATTAATAACAGTACTGGTTGAGTTTGTAATGGTTGTATTTGTTACTGTATTGTTACACACTGTACTAGTGGGTGGCAGTGATTGTAGTGGTGTTGGTGACAGTTTGATGTTGTTCTGTAACTATTGTTTTAGATTCCGTTGATGTATTATTACAGATGAAATTTTAATGCTCATAGTTAGAGTGTTAGTTGTTATCATGGCTGCATTGAAACAGTGCTGTTTCAGATTAGGTTCACAGTGGTGGATGGTGTTATTGTAATGATGTTGGTTACATTGGTGACTGAGGTTGCAGAGATTCTGTCATTTTAACAGATTTGTTGACACTGTATCGGAGGTAGCGGTGAAAGTGATGGTTGAGACAGTAGTGGAGGTGCTAGCATTGGCAGAGGCTCCTGCATTTATATCACTAGGGACAGTGTTACTTCAGAGAGTTTTGAAGTTTATGTTGGCTGTGGTTGAGATGGTAGAGAACTCGTTGACAGTGGTGGCTGAAGCATAGTGGATCTGTTGGAATGCAATGGTGCAGGTCACAGTGTAGGGGGAGAATGCAGCCATGGTGCTCTTGGTAACGCTGTTGTTTCAGACTGTATTGCTGGTGGTGATGGTGACAATTGAGATGATATGATGGGTGAAAATGCCGTCTGAGTTTATTCCAGTCCCCTTCTAACCTCATGCTCCCTTCCCTCCCTCTCTGCCTCCCGGGATGTCTCCCTAGCTCCCGTTTGAGAAGGACTGCGGTGACGATAAAGTCTGCACTGATGAACTACACATTTCCTTCAATTTCTCAGGGTAAGCCCCCTCCCCCCTCCCTTTCCCCTTGCACTCACAATAACTTCCATAGTGGGGACTGTCTGGCTTAATCAGGCCTCAGATCTGCAACACCCAGCTACAGACCTTCCCATATTTCCTGGGGCATTAGACAGGGCACCAATACAGGAGGCGAGCAGCTCTTCAGTCACCAGCTGGGAATTTGTATCAGATGCTCACACCCTGCCTTAGTGCCCCCCAGTGGCATGAGGGGCTGTGTGGAGATCCTGGTTGGGCATTGCTATGGGAAGCTCACAGCACTCGTTTCCCCTGCTGGGCATTGCCCCATTGAAGCTCACAGCAATGCTGGGTCACTGCTGTAAGGAAACTCGCCCCTTTGTGTTCCCCCTTAGCATGAGCACCTTGGTGGTGGGCGCCACGCCTGAACTCAATATCACCGTTTCCATCCAGAACCGCGGGGAGAATTCCTACAGCACCACAGTGCGGTTCTTCTACCCGGCCACGCTGTCCTACCGCCGGGTCCTGCTGCTCCAGGTACCACACCACAGACATGGGAGACGGGATACAGGGTATGGGTGTGGGTGATCAGCTGGTGCAGGGAGCAGGCATGGACTCAGCAGGAGGTGCTGTGGTGCAGGAAGCAGGGAGGGGCCCAGCAGGCGGTGCTGTTCTGCAGGGAGCAGGTGGGGGAATCAGCAGGGGGTACTGTGCTGCAGGGAGCAGGCATGGACCCAGCAGGGGGCGCTGTGCTGCAGGAAGCAGGGAGGGGCCCAGCAGGCGGTGCTGTTCTGCAGGGAGCAGGTGGGGGAATCAGCAGGGGGTACTGTGCTGCAGGGAGTAGGCAGGGGGCCCAGCAGGAGGCGCTGTGCTGCAAGGATCAGACAGAAGTCCCAGCAGGGGTCGCTCTGGACCCTGTCTCTCACTGGCTGGTCCCTGTGCTCAGTCTAACAGGAGGACCATGGCCATTAAGTGCAGTTCAGCCGTGAGCTCGGAGGAGCAGACTCAGAGGAACAGCACCTGCCACATCAACCCCCCCATCTTCTGGAGCGGAGCCGAGGTAGGCTCTACCAATAGCCTGTTCCTGCCCGTCCCCCGGGGCATGGCTCCCTCTTATCCCACGTGTGTTTCCCAGGCCGTCTTCCTTGCCACCTTTGACGTCTCCTCTGAGGCCGACCTGGGGGACAGGCTGCAGATGACAGCCAGCGCCAGCAGGTGAGGGGGGCAGGCCGCAAAGGGCATTGTGGGAAACTGTGAAGAGGGGTAAATGGATCAGGCCGTGCAGTGAGGAATGGTGCATAGGTCAGTGTACTGATGTGTGATGCGGGACACATGGGGCAGGTTACAGGTTGGTGTGATGGTGCAGAATCCAGTGAAAGGCAATCAGCAGTGTTCTATTGCAGTGCTGTATGCTGCAGTGCAGTGCAGTGATCTGTGAGGGCAATGCAGGGATGTGTTGTGCATGGTGCAGTGCATGGCATGGTGAAATGCAATGGTAGGGGGCAGTGTCAAACAGAGGAGTGATGCGGGTCACAGTGCCATTGAGTGGAGGGCAGTGCACCTCAGTGGCGGAGTATTCATTGCAGCATGGTGATGGCTGCCACTGCAGAGTGGCATATGCCATGAAGCCAGGCAGAGCAGTCAGATACAGCCGAGTGCATCGTGCACTGGTGTATGGCAGTAGAGGCTGGCTACTGCACACTGAGAGGTGTTGTGCAGTGCTGTGTGCTCAAAGAAAGGGGGCATAACACAGTGCAGTGACCTATACTTCAGCGTGGGGCACTGATCTGTACCCAAAGCAGTGGAGCATGTTGCAGCCCATGGATGTAACCTGCAGAGTCATGCCATGGTATATAATCCACAGCACTGACAGCTGGTGCACTTCAGTGCAGTGGAGTATGGCGCAGCTCACTGCCTATACTGCAAGGTGGTGTTGTGGGCTATGAAACAGAGCAGTGACATATGATACACTGCAGTGGCAGTGATGTAGGTGTAATAGGTGCAGTCCTATAACAAAGGCTGCATCCAGCGTGGGGCAGTGATGAATATCCCTGGCCAGTGGTGCTTGTGGCAGTGCAGTGATGTATGTTGCAGGCCAGGGCAATGGTCTATGGTACAGTGCGATGGAATATGGTGCTGTGAAGTAACATACACTGCAGTGCAGGAGAGTGCTGCGGACCCAAAGCTGTAGTGTGTTTTGCAATACAGTGACTTACAGTGCAGGGAAGAAGCAATTAATGCAGAGCATTGCGGTGTGGTACAGGGCAGAGGAATAGGTCTTTGGAGTGCAGTGCAGTGCAATATTGTGAGGGGCAGTGGCTTACAGTGCAGCCTTCGTGCCAGGTTATCTGGCTGCATCTCCTCACATCTCTTCTTTGCCTTCCCCTCCCCGCAGTGACAACGGCGGCCCTGTCACTGAGCGCATGGTTCACCAGGCGGAGCTGCCGGTCAAGTACGGCATCTTCATCATCCTCAGCAGGTAGGTCAGTGCAGAGACATTGGGAGAGAGCCCCCTGTTGGGCCCCTTCCTGTTCCCTGCTGCACAGCGCCCCCTGCTGGACATGAACCCCACTGCCACCCTCCAGCTCCACCCATCACACTCCCATCTCCCTCGTTCCTCCCCCAGCCTCGAGGAGTCGACCAAGTACGTCAACTTCTCCGCCAAGGCGGCAGAGACAAGTGCACCAGTGACACATCGGTACGAGGTGAGGCTGGTCGCACAGCGTGTGAGGGAGAGGTGAAGCTGGGGGTTGTGGGGGGGCTCAAAGGAGGGGACGGGAGTGGAAATGCCTGAGCTGGATCTAGTGATTTAGAGCATGGGGGAGACGCAAGGGGCAGGGAGCCAGGACTCCTGGGTTCTCTCCCCAGCTCTGGGAGGGGAGCAGGGTCTGAGGGGTAGAGCCGGGGCCTGGGGGTCAGAGCTGCCGGGTTCTCTCCCTGCAGTTCCTAGGGGGAGTCTGTTTCTTCCAGGTGAAGAACCTGCGGCAGCGAAGCGTCCCCCTGTCGGTCACGTTCCAGTTCCCCGTGGAGCTGAGCGGGGTCCGTGTGTGGGATGCCTCTGAGGTCGTCCCCTCCAAGGTACCTGCCTCTCCCTGGGCTTGTGTGTGTGAGATGGGCCCTGTGATACCTGCCTTGCACCACAGCGCCCCCTGCTGGGGTGAAAGCCCCATTTCCACACCCCCATTCTCTCCATGTCTCTCTCCTGGCTTAGCCCCAGCTGGCTCAGTGCACCAGTGAGGTGGGAACATCTGGTTCCAAGGACTTTGTGAAGCTGATGAGCGAGCGCCCCCTGCTGGTGAGTTCAGGCCAGTGTGGTACCAGCAGCCCCTTTCCCCTGCACAAACACAGACAGCGAGTGGGGGGCTGGGCTGGGGGAAAGCCTCCTGCTACAGACAGACCCTCACCACCATGGCCATTCCAAGTTCCTGCACGTCCCTGCCTCACCCGGTGATATTCTTCTGCCCCAGGACTGCTCCGTGGCCACCTGTAAGAAGATCCGGTGCACAATTGCCTCCCTGGAAATGCAGCAGCCGCTGGAGTTCATGATCAAAGGGAACGTCGGCTTCCAGTGGGTCTCCCAGGTACGAGAGCTGCCTCTGCCTCCTGGCCGGGCGAGAGACTCCTCTTTGAACTGCCCTGGTGCCCTCCCCAGAGGTAGCTGCATCTCAAGGCCAGGGATTGCTCCTGTACGACCGGCCTGTCGATTGCTCTGGGACCCCTGGGGTGACGCTCTGGGCAGGTCGGTGTCATTTCTGGTCAGGGACAGGGAGTTTCTCTGTTCCAGACTCAGCAGCAGAAAGTGACTCTGGTGAGCGAGGCCCGGATTGAATACGAGGAGAAGAAATACACCCAGAAGGAGGGATTTGTCCAGCGCCAGGTACCAGAGTGACCGTGCTGGGATAAAGAGAGTGTGGGCTAGTGGTTAGAGCAGGGGGGCCAGGTCTCCTGTCTCTGCTCTGGAAGGAAGTGGAGTCTGGTGGTTTAGAGCAGAGATGGGAGATGGTGGCAGGAGTCCTGGGTCCCCATCTCACGGCTCCTCCCCGCAGGTGCAGACGATGGTGCAGCAGCTCGTGGTCTATAACTACCTGCCCATCATTGTGGGCAGCAGCGTGGGAGGCCTGGTCCTGCTGGCTCTCATCACTGCAGCCCTCTACAAGGTGAGGGGGGCAGGGCTTTCACCCCTTCCCCACAGCCTGGCCCTGTCTCTCTCCCAGCTGGGGAGAGGGGCAGAGGGAGGCTCCCAAATCCCATCTCCCTGCTCCGGGCGGGTGTCTGTCTGCCTGGCTCTGACCATCTCCCCCCTCCCTTTCCTACCAGCTCGGCTTCTTCAAGCGCCAGTACAAGGAGATGATGGACAGCGCGAGGGGTGGGGATGGGACCGGCCTGGACTAGAGCGACTCTGCCAGTGTCTGCCCCAGCCCCCACATCCCCAAGCAATAGCCCCTCCCCCACATGGGATGCTCTGGATCTCCACTCCCCCACATCACCCGCCATGGACCACCGTCAGTCTGCACCCCGATGTGCTGCTTGCTCTCAGACCAGCCCCCTAGGACCACCGTGTGGGGTTGGCAAGTGGACTCCTGGGTTCGCTCCCAGCTCTGGCTAGGGAGTGGTGTCTAGTGGTTAGAGAGGGTGGCCCAGGGACCAGAACTCCTGGGTTCTCTCTCTAATGCAGGGCTGGGGAACTTTTTTCAGGTTGTGGTCCCCTGACCCACAGAAAAATCAGCCAGGAGGCACAGAACAAACCCTCATTGACATGGCCACTCACTGAGAAGCAAAAAGACCCTCTCCCCACTTTCCCCTGACACCCCAGGGTCCACGTCTCTGTCGGACCCTCGGTTGGCCACTGGGGAACATCTAATAAAGCCAAGCTCTTGGTGTGATCTGTCTCCCACCCTGAGTACAGCGGATGTTAATGTGGAAGGGAAAGGGGCCATGCTGTCAGCTCCGGGCAAGGCTTCCGGCCACACAAGGGAACGAAATCTCCCCTACAACAGACTGCTGCGGGGTACTCGGCTCGTCGCTTCACCAGCTCTGCCTACTGGCCACTCTGAGGGTTCCCACTGCGCGGCCAATGCCCCAGTGCAGCGGTCGCATCTTGTCACCGCCTGGCTCTCTCCCCACGCTTGCTCCCGGTCGGCTGCCCCCGGCCGCAATAGCTGGCGGGGGAACATTGGCCTCTCCCTTGGCTTCCACCCCAAACCCTCCAGTCTGCAGCTTCCTTAACCTCACTGCTCTCACTCCCAGAGCACTCCCTAGCTTGCTACCCCTCATTCCAGACCTACTTCTCCTAGGTCTCAGGATTCCTGCCTCTCCTTCTGTCTCCCTTCCCTGACTCGCCTCCCCCGGCAGCACTCCCTGGTACCACTCACTAGGTTTGATGGAAGCCCTGCCTGGTGCCTCTCAAACGAGCTTGCTTCTAATTAGAGGCCTGCTCCTAACCTAAATTTCTCCCTCATTTGCTGCTTAATTGGGTCTGCCTGGCCTAATTCAACCCCCTCAGAGCCAGAGTGGGGCCCTGATTGAAAAGGAGAAAATAAATTTCCTTCCCTGGCAGATTTACCCTGTGGAACTCACTGCCACATGAAGTGAGGAGGCCAAGCGCTGTGGCTAGAGAGAAGGAGAGGTTGGTGTGGACCCTACACCATGTGAGGTTACTTTGTTTTGCAAGCCCTGGGACCAAGTGACGGCAGCTAGCCCTCAGTCTACTTGGCTTATTGAAAGGAAGATTGAGGGGTGACGTATGTGCAGTGTTGAGAGAAAATGCCGCATCCAAAAGAGCTCTATGATCTAGTGCAGAAAAACGTTGCTACAAAGTGCTGCTAGCTACCCTTGGGCCCATCACCAGTCTCGTTGTGGCACCTTCCACTGGCAGACCTAGACTTTGCTCTGTCTGGGGCACAGCCTAGCTGTTTACCCCCTAATGTGGGCAGCATTCATTGACTAAGAGATTTCCAGCACAGAAAGGGCCACTTAGTGAGACCTCTTTTCTGACTCAGGCTTTAGGGCTGCCCATGATTAATCCTGGTTTGAACCACATCTACACCTTCCCCTCAGGCACAAAGTTTGTTACTCTGTCAAAGAAAGGTATTGAGTTAGTACCATTAGTTTGACCCAATTTGTTCTCGATAAATTCATGCTGGCTGTTACTTCCTCGGTGTCTGCAACTTGATTGTGTAATTATTTGCTCCATTTTCTTTTTGTTTTAGTACGTTTTTAAAAATGGGAATTCTATCAAGTGTTATAACCAACAAGGACAATAGTAAATTTATACTGAAGTTAAGCTGAGTGGCCTGTAATTCTCCGAGTTGTCCTTATTTCCTTTCTTTATAGGTTGTCACTATATTTGCCCTTTTTCGTACAGAAAATACAAATAGCAGAGCTGTAGTTAGAATTTTAAAAATTGTTTTAGTGACACATTTTGTGAAAATAAAAACATGTCAGTTGGGTATAAAGTTGGCGATCATAGACTCCTAGGAAGAGACCTCAGGAGTCATCGAGTCCAAAACCCTGCCCAAAGCAGGATTGACCCTGACTAAATCATCCCAGTTATAGGCTGACCTACTGGTGATGGTGATCAGTTATGTATTCATGTCAATTCCACAATTTTGTATGTTTAGTTGATAATGTTAAATGATTTTTCTAGGCTGTTTGTGAAAAACAACATGGAGTCTGTCTACCAGCTGACCTCAGGACAGGGAGGGGCCCTCCGCCTCAGAGTGATAAACAAGAACCGGCACAGACCGGAATTTCCCGCCTTTTCTTAGTTACCTCAGAACTGGTCCCCACTGAGGAGCTCACAGGGCAAAACTCACCTCAGGGGTTTCCCGCCCTGAAGGTTTTACAAGTCCAGACACAGCCCGTGGGGGGTGCTGTCCATCTAAGTGGCCAGTTGGGCCATTAAGGGTTTTACTGGTCACTTCCACTGTTTCCTTAAAGATTATTAGTTTGCATCCCCTGCTTTTCCCTTAATACTGTAGCAAATCCCTAATGCAGTGTCTTCTTGTTTTCACCTTGAATTTGAGTCTGTTTTCTTTTATCAGCCTGATTCACAGGTGATAGACTCTGAGGGAGGGGGTGGATCTGTTTTCTTTTGACTGGGGTTTCACTGTCAGGCCATTTTGAGTGTTATCCAGGCCCCAGGGGGGTAACACAGTCAGGACTTTGTTAGGCTGGGCCTTAAAAACCTCTAAGAAAGACTTTCTACCACCTCCCTCATGAACCCATCCCACTGCTTCCCCACCCTCCTAGGGAAATAACACAGCCAGGGGCGGCCCGTCCATATAGGCACCCTAGGCAGTCGCCTAGGGCGCCAAGTTAAATGGGGCACCAAATGGTAGCGCAATATCATTGAAGGGCTTGGAGGTGGGGGCGCCGATTGCATGGTTCGCCTAGGGTGCCAGTTGCTAGCAGCTAGTCTAGGGCCGCCCTGAGCGCAGCACAAGCCCTTTGTTAAAATCAGGGCTGACTAAAATCAGCTCTTTAAATAAAGGATCTTTTATGCTCTGACAGCCATTTTTCATAGGCGTGTCCCATTTTCCCCTCTTTGTCAGGCCTGTCATGGCAGCCACCATGTCGCTAAACTCCTTTATGAACCAGCTTTTTATTTGTTTGCTAGTCCTAAGGAGTCCAGCAAACGACCCACTGCTCACCCTGTGTCCTATGTGTGAGCACTCTGCACACCCCATCTTGCGTGGGGAGACCCTGACAGTGAGAATGGGATCCCTCAGCCTTTACAGCACCGGGCCACATGGACCCAGAGACCTTTCCAGTAGCTACTCCGAAGAGTCGAGTCGTCTTTACAGGCACTGGCAGATGTTTGCCATCTGTGAGGCACCTTGTTAATAAACGGCATGAAGGTTGGGCTGGAATTCGTTCATCGGAAGGGCAACACCTTGAATACCCACAGCCCCAATTCTGCCATAAAAGCAGATCCCTCCCCCATCACCAGCATCAAACGCTCCGTCTATACTACAAGGGTATTTCGAAATTAGTGGAATAATAACTCCCAACATCACTATTTCGAAAGAGTGCGTCTACCCTACAAGGAAGCCTCGAAATGGGTCCGAGCCAGGCTCCCCTAATGTAGACGCGCTACCTTGATGTAGAGCCCCAGGAAGCACTGAGGAGTCATTATTTAGAACTAGCCAATTAGCCCGTCATAAGATGGGATTTTCAAGTCTCTCCTCCACGTCAGCCTTCTCTCCTGAGCCTCCAGTCTCTCGCTCTGTCTCTCTCTCTCTCCTCCTCCTGCCTCCCCTCCCATCAGCTCTCCTCCGCCTCCTGCCTCTCTCTCTCTCTCTCTTCTCCGTCCTCTCCTGCCTCTCACTCGGGGGACCTCGGAGCCCAAACGGTCGCTTGCGCCACTTGCTCCCACGTGACGGCCCGGCTGAG
Source organism: Pelodiscus sinensis (assembly GCF_049634645.1). Taxonomy (NCBI): domain Eukaryota; kingdom Metazoa; phylum Chordata; order Testudines; family Trionychidae; genus Pelodiscus; species Pelodiscus sinensis. The sequence goes on along the minus strand of NC_134714.1, from coordinate 131,113,321 downwards.
CGGCGCAGAAGTCAGCTGAGCGCCACTGCAGGAGGTGAAGGGGGGCGGGCGGTGGCATTCACGGCCGGGGGCAGGGCCTGGAGCCACTTTCACACCTCACGTCACCACCCCGCCTTCCGCCGTGGCGCTCAGCTGACTTCTGCGCCTCTCAGCCAGGCCGCCCCGTGGGAGCAAGCAGAGCAAGCAGCCGGTCAGCTGAGCACCATGGCGGGAGGCGAATGGTAGCGGGTCATGTACGTCACCGCCCTGCCCCCCTTCCCCTTCCACCGTGGCGCTTGACTGACTTCTGCGCCACTCATTGGGATGCTGTATGGGGAGCGCGGGGCCCAAACGGCAGCTTGTGCCGCTTGCTCCCCTGCGGCAGCCCGGCCGAGCGGTGCAGAAGTCAGCTGAGCGCCACGGCAGGAGGCAACAGAACCACCTAGAGGGAACAGCCAGCATTTCGGTATTACAGAGTCACAGACATTGGGCTACTATATATATGATGGCCATGGGGAGGAGCTATTGTGAATTAGCAGGCATGGAGTGTCCACACTACCACTGTTTCGATATAGCAGTTTTGAGAGGGGCGTTATTCTGCATGGAATGCGGGTTTAGTATTCTGGAATAAGAAGCCTGTTGTTTGAAATAATTTCCAAATCCTGGGCTTGCTGTGTGGCCAAGTGCCGTGTTATTTCGAAATCGCGCTGTCCTGTAGACACACCCTAGGGAATCTGCCAGTCAGCTAAATCCTGCCTCCTAATGAATTTTGCAGAAGCTGGATGGGCCAGTGGCTCATGGGCCAGCTTCAGACATGGAAGCCAGGACGTCAGCTTCCTGCTGTGCCATGTGACTCCTGGCATGTCACTTCATCCATGCCTCGGTTTCTCTCTCTGTACAATGGGGACATTTGCCTTCCCCTTCCAGGGCGATGTGAGGCTAACTCTGCCAGACACTGTGAGGAGTTCAGACATCAGGATCACAGGGACCACGCATGCAACACTACGGCCCATCTCTGCTCCCGGGATTCACTACTGCTTCTTCGCTAACTCATGCCTGCGCTCGCTCTTGTGAGCCTCTGACCGTTCCCTCTGTCCCTCACGTAGAGCTCTATGCTCATCCCCCTCTGTGCCTTTGTCTGAGTGGAGCACATGCTGGAGGGTTTGCTTTTATCACCCCAAAACAGCTTTGGCTGGACAGCACTAAGAGGAGGGAAGTGCCCCGACCGCAAATGTAATGGTGCTGACAAGGACTTGGAAGTATCCTCCTGCATGCGCCAGCTCTGCCTTCCTTCATGGAGGAGAAAAGGGAAGTTTAAATATAGAAATGGAGGTTGATAAGAAAAAAGCCAGAGTGGGTGAGGTCTAGAGAGCAGTGGAGAGAGAAAGCAGAGCTGCTACAAAAGGAATACCAGATATAGGCAGTTTCTGGAATGTACAGCATCCACACATGCTGTGCCTCACCCCAGAGCTAGCTGCATTTAAGTATCAGGCATGGGATCCCACTATAAATAACCCCTGAACTCCACACCAGAGGGGCCTGCATATCAGAACCAGTCACAGACAGTCACAGTCCTAGAACCAGAGAACTGGAAGAGACCTCGAGAGGTCACCAAGACTAGTCCCCTCCCCTCACGGCAGGACCAAGCACCGTCCTCATGGGGTCCCAGACTGGAGGACATGGCCCCTTGGGGGGGCATGAAGAAATTCCAGGTGGGGTGCGGGGCGACCCAGTCCCCCCCGTCATTTCTCCCCTAAAGTTTTTTTGGGGGGGGCATGAGGGTTTCTTAAAAATCAAAAAGGAGGCATGATGTCAAAAATTTGGGGCACCACTGCACCTCTAGCTCATCCCTGACAGGTGATTCCACAACCTCCCCAGGCAACTTATTCCAGTGTTTATCCACCCTGAAAGACAGGAAGTTTTTCCTAATGTCCAACCTAAACCTCCCTTTCTGCAGTTTAAGCCCATTGCTTGTTGTCCTATCATAGAGGCCAAGGAGAACAATTTCTCTCCCTCCTTCCTGTGACGCCCTTTTAGATCCCTGAGAGCTGCTATCATGTCCCCTCTCAGTCTTCTCCTTTCCTGACTAAACAAGCCCAGTTCTTTCATTCTTCCTTCATACTTCCTGTTTTCTAGACCTTTCATCATTCTTGTTGCTCTTCTCTGGACCTTCTCCAATTTCTCCACATCCTTCTTGAAGTGTGGCGCCCGGAACTGGCCACATGACTCCAGCCAGGCAGGGCACACCAGGCGAGGGATCCCTGTGGTCAGTTGGGAACGGCTGCATCTCAGTTCTGGGTGATACAGCCCCCACCGCAGAGGCGACTGGGGATCCCTATACAAACAGTCCCCATAATGCCCCCACCCCAGCTCACCCACACCCAAGGTGGTAGCAGCAGATAGACATTTTAAGGGAAAAGCAGAGCCCAGCCCAGGTGCCACGCACTCCCACCCCCATTCTCACCCGGAACTAGCCCAGCCTGGCAAAGTGGGAAATGTTGAAACCACAGAGAGAGCCTAGTACCCTTTCCAAAAACTCAGTGGGGCCGTCTTTCATATCCTCATGCCTTTCGACCTGCCCAAAACCAAGCGCAACCCAGGCTGTGCATTTGTACAGGGATCCCTCACCCAGCACTGAAATGCAGCTGCCGCTGGGGTGGGACACAGGGACTATTTATACAGTGCTGAGGTACAACTGGTTCAATACAACAAGTCTTTGTTAATAAGCCAAGCTATTCCCTGGCTGCCAAAGGGTAAAATGGCTAAATCTCAAAAGTTGTGTGTGTGTGTTTGTTTTCTGGACCCTTGTGGGGGGGGGGGGGTGATGGTAAATGGGAAGGTCTGAGTACAGATTTGTGTGGTTGTGTATGTGGTTCTCTCTGAGCTGGTTAATACAGCTTTGTGAGTGGCTGTTTCCCTGTGGGTCAGTATGAGGATTTTTTTTTTATCACAGATGTGTATCAGGTTGTGTGTGTAGTGGCCTCCTGGGGGCTGCGTTGACATCTGAGTTTGTAGCTGCCTCACTGTGTGTGGTAAAGCTGAGTGGGCCGTTTTCGCTGGCATTGACAACACACACAAGTTGCCCCAGTGTAACTAGAACTGTGGCAGTGGGACCAGCCCGGCTGTCCTGTGCGGATGCTCTGACCTGGGTTTAGCAGCGGCTTAATGGCCTAGTGAAGAGAGTCCCTACGCTCAGTGTGGTGAGCCAGGGCCCAGCTGGATCAGGGTAAGGGGTGGCGAGGCAGAAAAGCTTTGCCTACGTGGGGACCTGAAGGCCCTTCCAGGAGCAGCTCAGCGTAGCTTCATTTCTGACCCCAACTAGCTTTCTGCTGCAGCCCAGTGGAGCTTGGGGTCTGTGTCTCTGGGTACGCCTATGACTTGGTGCAGCTCTGCAGGTACCCGGCTGTTAGTGTCTTAGATTCATAGATCTAGATCCATAGAGCTGGAAGAGATCTCAGAAGGTCATCAAGTCCAGCCCCCTGCCTAAAGCCGGACCAATCCCAACTAAATCAACCCAGCCAGGGCTTTGTCAAGCCGAGTCTGAAACACCTCTAGGGATGGAGATTCCACCACCTTCTTAGGGAACCCATCCCAGTGCTTCACCACCTTCCTAGGGAAATAGTTCTTCCTAATAGCCAACCTGGACCTCTCCCACCACCACTTGAGACCATTGCTCCTTGTTCTGCCGTCCCTCACTGCTGAGAACAGCCTTTTTCCAGCCTTTTTTAGAATCTCCCCTCAGGAAGTTGAAGGCTGCTATTAAATCCCCCCTCACTCTTCTCTTCTGCAGACTAAATAAACCCAAATCCCTCAGTCTCTCCTCATAGGTCATGTGCTCCAGCCCCCTAATCATTTTGGTTGCCCTCCGCTGGACCCTCTCCAATGTGTCCACATTCTTCCTGTAATTGGTGTCCAGGACTGGACACAATACTCCAGATGTGGCCTCACCAGAGCCGAATAAAGGGGAATAATCACATCTCTGGATCTGCTGGCAATGCTCCTCTTAATGCAACCTAATATGTCATTAGCCTTCTTGTCTACAAGGGCACACTGTTGACTCCTATCCAGCTTCTCGTCCACTGTAATCCCCAGGGTCCTTTTCTGCAGAACTTCCACTTAGCCAGTCGGTCCCCAGCCTGTAACAATGCTTGGGATTCTTCCGTCCCAAGTGCAGGACTCTGCACTTGTCCTTGTTGAACCTCATCAGATTTTTTGGCCCATCCTCCAATTTGTCTAAGTCACTCTGGACCCTATCCCTGCCCTCCAGCAGATCTACCTCTCCCCCTAACTTAGTGTCATCTGCAAATTTGCTGAGGGTGCAATCCATCCCCTCACCCAGGTCATTAATAAAGATGTTGAATAAAACCGGTCCCAGAACTGATCCTTGGGGCACTCCACTAGTAACAGACCGCCAACCTGACATCGAGCCGTTGATCACTACCTGCTGGGCCTGACCTTCTAGCCACCTTTCTATCCATCTTACCATCCATTTATCCAATCCATATTTCCTTAACTTACTGGCAAGAATATTGTGGGAGACTGTATCAAAAGCCTTGCTAAAGACAAGGTATATAACATCCACTGACTTTCCCATATCCACAGAGCCACTTACCTCGCCATAGAAGCTAATCAGATTGGTCAGGCAGGACTTGCCTTTCGTGAATCCATGTTGACTATTCCTGATCACTTTCCCCTCTTCCAAGTGCCTCAAAATGGATTCCTTGAGGATCCCCTCCATGATATTTCCGGGGACTGAGGTAAGACTGACCGGTCTACAGTTCCCTGGATTGTCCTTCTTCCCTTTTTTGGAGGTGGGCACTGCATTTGCCTTTTTCCAATCATCTGGGATCTCTCCCGATCTCCACGACTTTACAAAGATAATGGCCAAAGGCTCCTCAATGACATTTGCCAACTCCCTCAGTACCCTTGGATGCATTAAATCTGAACCCATGGATTTATGTACATTTAGCGGTTTTCTATCTATTTAGTTCCTAACTAGTTCTTTGCCCACCAAGGGCTTCCAATGTCTGAGTGTCTCTCCCGGGAGCGTTTTCTCATTGGCTGGAGTCCTGTCCCCTCCCAAGGGCCGGCCTCCCACTCTCAGTTTCCCTGCTTGGCACTCAGCTCTCCTCACACCCAGAAGTCAACCCCCCTCTCACTGGGAATGGACCCCTGGCTTCCACTCCTCTGCCTGTGCACCGGTGAGATGCCCACCGGCGGGGCAGGGCGAGGGGGGACCCACAGCAGTGGGGGAATAGGAGCAGCTGGGTTCTCAGGGCTCCTGTTCCCAACTTGGGGAGGGGAAGAGAGGGCTGCAGAGCCGGGGGGGCTGGGAGTCAGTCCCACAGCCAGGAGGGGCAGGCCCCTCAGCCCCCACTGGCCTCCGCTCCCCGGGGAAAGCTGTAATCTGTGACTGCTTCCCCCCCTGCAGCGCTGGCCCCCAGCCGTGGATTCAGCGTGGACGTGGACGGACCCATCACCTTCCAGGAGGCAGCCGCGGGGTTCGGGCAGAGCGTGGTGCAGTTCGGGAGGGCCAGTGCTGGGGGGTAAGGGCAGAACTTGGGCTCAGGGGGGCCCAGTTACAGGCCTCCCACTCCGGGGTGGCAGGTTTCTAGAAATGTTGGCGGTGCCAGAAGGGCCACAGCCTATGCCCCCTCCCCCCAAACTCCAAACTCTTCCTTCCCCCCACAAGCTGCCTAAGGCTCTGGGAGTGAATTGGGGTGGAGGAGGGGTGCAGGCTCTGGGAAGGAGTTTGGGTGCAGGGAGGATGAAGGGCGGGTCTCACGGGTCAGGTGCAGCCTTTGGGCTGGAGTCTGGGTGCTCGCTTTGACCTGGGGCAGCTGGTGCAGGCTCTGGGAGGGAGATTTGGGGCAGAAGGAGGGAAGCAGTTCGGGGTAGAAGGTAGGGGGAAGAGGGTGCAGGCTCTGGGGAGAGTGGGGCGTGTGGGGAAGGGGGAGGGGTGACACTTACCTGGGGCACCCCCCTCTGGCAGTGGCTCCTGGGAGACCGGGGGTCTTTTGGAGGCTGCTGTCCCCACGCTCCCCTCCCCCCCCACATCTTCTTGCTCTTCCTGCTGCCCCTGGGTGACATTAAATGCCCGGGTGGCCTGCCCCCACCAGCAGCTCCCCACCAACCACTGCCGGCAGCCATGGGGAGTCAGCAGCAGGAAGGCACTCTAGCCCCACTGCACTGCAGATGGTGGCAGGGGCAGGGCTGAGTGGGGATGGCAGGGGGCTCAGGGAAGGCACAGGAGAGGGATGCACAAGGTGGCCAGTTTGGCTGGAGCCTGGCTCTGGGCCAGGAATATTCCTGATGCCAGGGCACCCTGGGCCCCTGCTCACACCCATCCCGGACAGAGGAGCGGGAAGTAGGAGCATGGGGGTGATGCTGCAGCACCTCCCAGTTTTGTGCCTGGTGTATCTGCCACTGATCCCGGGCCGGGATTCCCACCACTACCTCATGCCCAAGGACTCCCCTGCTGCCTGGGCTCCCAGCCCCAGGATCTGTGCTCAGACCCAGGGACCAGACTGCTGGTCCCCCCTGCTGCTGCCAGCCCCTTGCCTGGGGCTCTGTGCCTGGCCCAGATCTCCCCATCTGTCCCTAGCTGGGGGCAGGGAGGGGCATAGACAGGTGTAAGGGGGGGCACAGCTCAGCACCCCCATCCCAGAGATTGTTGCAGCACCACAGCCCCTGAGGGACCTGCCTGGCTGGGCTGCACCACCCAGCAGAGGTGGGGGGCTCTGATCCCTCCCTATTTCTCCCTGCAGGCTGATTGTCGGGGCCCCGCTGCAGACGGGAAACGTGAATGAAACCGGCAAAGTCTACACGTGCGACGTGGGCTCCCAACATTGCCAGGAGATCCCCATCCAGAGTATGGTCCTGCGCTGTGGGGTGCGGTGGGGCAGCACGGGCAGGCTGGGAGCTGGGGCTACCGGGGTCCATCCCAGGCCCTGGGAGGGGAGGAAGCTCTGGCGGGGTGAGCGGGGGAGGCTGGAAGCCGGACTCCTGGGTTCTATTTCCATGCAACTAGGTGGGGGGGAAGGGATTTGCAACAATTTGCCTTCATTGCCCTACCGTGAAGGGTATAGCCAACGGCGGGGAGGGTGAACTGACTCAGACGTGCAGGGCTAACCACATTCATCCACAAGGTTTCTTACCCTGGTGCTGGCGCGTTTCCCCTCGCAGGGCCCCTGGACGCGGTGAACATGTCCCTCGGACTGTCCCTGGCTGCCCATGGCTCTCAGCTCCTGGTGGGTACTCCAGAGGGGGGCAGCGGCTCGGTCTATGGGTTGTTCTCCTCCCCCCAGCAGTGGGTGTGGGCTGAAATGTCAGCGCAGGGACATCGTAGAGAAGGAACCAACCTGACGACCTCCCGGCAGTGCAGAGTGACTGTGCTCCCTCCCCGAGGGGGTGATGGTACCAAAGGGTGTGAGCCCCTCTGTGCGGCTCTCCCCAGGAAATTCATGGCCGGGTGACACAGGCCCCTATCTCAAGAGCCAATGATCTGACCACAACTACAGACTCTGTCTGCTCGTGTCAATCTCACCGGAACACGACTTTGTTACCATGGTGAGGGGCGAATAACAATGCATGTGTAGGCAGGTTCTAACTGCTAGAATGACTGTGCCAGGACGCTGTGCAGAAGGTGGTAACTAGATAATGTCGCTTTGACAACAGTCACAGTGGGATTGGGTTTTTCTTGGGGGGAGGGAGGGGGACCCAGAAGGGGGCAATGTATCATTGGGGAAGAGGATATCCAGGTGGCATGAGACTTGATGTTGTGAGGGATGGGGGTAACCGGGTGAGGTCTCCGTGGGGATAGTGACTGTGCGATGACTTGGTAACAAATGGGGGTATCTGGGTGATGTCATAGTAATTGGGCACAACCATAGAAGGGAGTGTGGTAGCCAGGTGACGCTGGGAGTTGGATGCTGAGTCCTGGGTCCTGTTTTCCCCTGGGGGGTCCCTGACCCAGCAGGATCTTTTCCTGCATACCATTGAGGGAGCAGACTCCCCCTACCCCACAGTGCTCTCCTCAGGGGTACCCAGTGACCTCGTCCCTCTCTCGTGCCCCAGGCCTGCGGCCCCACGGTGCACCGGGCCTGCGGGGAGAACATGCACCTGAACGGCTACTGCTTCCTCCTGGACCAGAACCTCCGGCAGCTCCGGCGCATCCCGGACACCCTGGCAGGTGAGGGGGGGGGGTGTTGGGGAACTGGGCCAGACGGGCTTTTCGATCTTGTCTAGCTCTTTCCACTGAGTTTTCTCGGTGTTGGTGGAGTTGAGTCAGGAAGTTCAGGTTGTACCTCTCTGACCCAGCATCCTTGGGAATCCGGAAAACTTCTGGCTCAGGGGAGGTCAATGCCGCCCCACTGTTGCAGCTGGCTGTGGGGCAGCAGAGGGGCCTGCATGACTGAGCAGGGACTGCGGGAGAAGGACACCGGGGGGAAGAGGCAGGGTGGCTGCAGTGCTCTGCCGTCAGACCCAGAGAGCACAGACCAGCAGCCATTGCCTCTTCCCCACTGCGTCCCCCCATCCCAGTGCCTCTGTGAGGGTGGGGGAGGAGTTGCTCAGTACAGGCCCAGCTTTTCCCACTCAGTGCTCCAGGATGGGAGCACCCACCTGGCTGCCAGATCACAGGTGTGGCCGGACAATGGACGTCTGGATGCTAGAGATCCAACCGGCTCTTCTTCCCCGTCCCCTCAGAGTGCCCCAAACGGGCCATGGACATCGCACTCCTCTTCGACGGCTCGGGCAGCATCAAACCCGTGGACTTTAGAAAGATGAAGACGTTTCTCTCTGAGACCATGAAGCGTTTCCATGGCACCAACACGCAGGTAACAGGCAGAGGCAGAACCCTGCCTATTTACCTGCCCCTCGCAGGCAGGGCTGGCCCCAATGCCCCAGGGCAGCACTAGGGGGCGCTGTGCTCCAGGGAGCAGCAATGGATTTTGTATCCCAAGCCCTGGAAGAAATTCCCACAGAACCAGCTACCCCCGAACACCTGCCCCAGCCCTTAACTGAGTCCGATTCCTGCTTCTCTGACCCTTCCCCCCACGGGTTGTTTCTCTCTTTCCCTGGCCTCTCCTTGCAGTTCGCGCTCAGGCAGTACTCCGATAAGTTTAAAGAGCACTTCAACTTCACGGAGTACAGCAGAAATCGTGACCCGAACGACCTTGTCTGGAGAGTTCAGCAGCTTCGTGGAAAGACGCACACGGCCACCGCCATCCAGAAAGTGGTGTAGGTATCGCCCCCCTGCCTGTGTGGACTCCACAGGGAAAGGGCTGCAATGACTTGCAAGCTAAGCTAGAGGGACTCAGGATTCCTGGTTCTTTCCCCAGCAGTGGGAGGGACTGGGGACTAGTGGTTAGAGCTGGGGGTTGGGTATCAGCAGAGCTGTAATAAGGGTGGGGCAAGTGGGGCACTCACCCCAGCCCCAGTACATTTAGGGGTCCAAAATTAGAAAGTTAAAATATTATTTCATTTATATCTTTACAACCATCCATTTGCAATCTCAATATATGTGCAATTAACAACATGTGGAATGAATAAAATTACTCCAAAAGATTAAGAATTTGATATTTCTTGGGAGCGGGGAGGGAGCAATTCAGTAGCTTTCCCCAGGCGCAGAAAACTTTAGTTTCGGCTCTGGGCATCAGGATGCCTGGACTCTGTCCCTCAGTCTGGGAGGGGTGTGGGCACTAGAAGGTTAGAGCAGAGCCAGGAGCAATGACTGCAGGGTTCTCTGGCCAGTCCTGTGCCTCTTTAAGCAAGTCACAGCCCGGCCCTCTGCCTCAGTTTCCCCATCAGTGCAATAAGACAATGACACTGAGCTCCCTTGTGAAGGATTTTGCAATCAGCAATGCCAAAGCAGAGGGTGGTGCTAGGTGTGGTTCTGGATTGATTAGGAAACCTACCCGGGATTGCCTTGGTCCTTCAGGGAAGGGGGCTGGTGCTGGGGGGGCGGGTGCAGGAGTCATAGCAGGGCCTTGAGGGTGTGGGGAGCTCAGGGCAGAAGGCCAGGGCATGGAAGGGTGTGTGAGTGAAGGTTGGAGGGTGAGGAGGGGCTCAGGGCAGGAGGTGGGGGTGGCTGCTGGCGTCTGTCCAGTGAAGGCCCAGGGCAGCAGGGACTGCGCACCCCACCCTCCAGCTTGTCCCCAGAGGCCAGTGGGGGGCTCTCTCCCTCCTGGTCCCTCCTGGGGGGCAGCAGGGGCTGTCTCCTGAGCAGGAAGGCCCCGCTCACCTTTCCTTGCGGCAGGCAAGATGGCAAAGCTTGAGCCCTGCAGGCCCCTCCCTTGGTGGTGCGGCTGCCCCCAGTCACCACTCTTCAGTACAGCTCTCCCCTGAGCTCCCTGCCCCCAGTCACCACTCTTCAGTACAGCTCTCCCCTGAGCTCCCTGCTCCCAGTCACCACTCTTCAGTACAGCTCTCCCCTGAGCTCCCTGCCCCCAGTCACCACTCTTCAGTACAGCTCTCCCCTGAGCTCCCTGCTCCCAGTCACCACTCTTCAGTACAGCTCTCCCCTGAGCTCCCTGCTCCCAGTCACCACTCTTCAGTACAGCTCTCCCCTGAGCTCCCTGCCCCCAGTCACCACTCTTCAGTACAGCTCTCCCCTGAGCTCCCTGCCCCCAGTCACCACTCTTCAGTACAGCTCTCCCCTGAGCTCCCTGCCCCCAGTCACCACTCTTCAGTACAGCTCTCCCCTGAGCTCCCTGCTCCCAGTCACCACTCTTCAGTACAGCTCTCCCCTGAGCTCCCTGCTCCCAGTCACCACTCTTCAGTACAGCTCTCCCCTGAGCTCCCTGCCCCCAGTCACCACTCTTCAGTACAGCTCTCCCCTGAGCTCCCTGCCCCCAGTCACCACTCTTCAGTACAGCTCTCCCCTGAGCTCCCTGCCCCCAGTCACCACTCTTCAGTACAGCTCTCCCCTGAGCTCCCTGCCCCCAGTCACCACTCTTCAGTACAGCTCTCCCCTGAGCTCCCTGCCCCCAGTCACCACTCTGCAGTACAGCTCTCCCCTGAGCTCCCTGCCCCCAGTCACCACTCTTCAGTACAGCTCTCCCCTGAGCTCCCTGCCCCCAGTCACCACTCTTCAGTACAGCTCTCCCCTGAGCTCCCTGCCCCCAGTCACCACTCTTCAGTACAGCTCTCCCCTGAGCTCCCTGCCCCCAGTCACCACTCTTCAGTACAGCTCTCCCCTGAGCTCCCTGCCCCCAGTCACCACTCTTCAGTACAGCTCTCCCCTGAGCTCCCTGCCCCGTCACCACTCTGCAGTACAGCTCTCCCCTGTGCTCCCTGCCTCCAGTCACCACTCTTCAGTACAGCTCTCCCCTGAGCTCCCTGCCCCCAGTCACCACTCTTCAGTACAGCTCTCCCCTGAGCTCCCTGCCCCCAGTCACCACTCTTCAGTACAGCTCTTCCCTGAGCTCCCTGCCCCCAGTCACCACTCTTCAGTACAGCTCTTCCCTGTGCTCCCTGCCCCCAGTCACCACTCTTCAGTACAGCTCTCCCCTGTGCTCCCTGCCCCCAGTCACCACTCTTCAGTACAGCTCTCCCCTGAGCTCCCTGCCCCCAGTCACCACTCTTCAGTACAGCTCTCCCCTGAGCTCCCTGCCCCCAGTCACCACTCTTCAGTACAGCTCTCCCCTGAGCTCCCTGCCCCCAGTCACCACTCTTCAGTACAGCTCTCCCCTGAGCTCCCTGCCCCCAGTCACCACTCTTCAGTACAGCTCTTCCCTGTGCTCCCTGCTCCCAGTCACCACTCTTCAGTACAGCTCTCCCCTGAGCTCCCTGCCCCCAGTCACCACTCTTCAGTACAGCTCTCCCCTGAGCTCCCTGCCCCCAGTCACCACTCTTCAGTACAGCTCTCCCCTGAGCTCCCTGCTCCCAGTCACCACTCTTCAGTACTGCTCTCCCCTGAGCTCCCTGCCCCCAGTCACCACTCTTCAGTACAGCTCTCCCCTGAGCTCCCTGCCCCCAGTCACCACTCTTCAGTACAGCTCTCCCCTGTGCTCCCTGCCCCCAGTCACCACTCTTCAGTACAGCTCTCCCCTGAGCTCCCTGCCCCCAGTCACCACTCTTCAGTACAGCTCTCCCCTGTGCTCCCTGCCCCCAGTCACCACTCTTCAGTACAGCTCTCCCCTGAGCTCCCTGCCCCCAGTCACCACTCTTCAGTACAGCTCTCCCCTGAGCTCCCTGCCTCCAGCAGCCACTCTCCTGTCGCGTCCCTCCGAACCACAGCCCCTCCCTTTGCATGTTAGGGAATCAGCAGGGAGCCGAGCGAGTCTGTAACGAAAAAAACAACAAATAGTCTGGCAGCACCGTAGTGACCGTGTCTGCGCGCTTTGTTCCTCCCCAAGATGCTGCAGGGCTGTTCCTTGTTTTCATGTTCTGGAAAACTCCTTTTCATGAAGCTTCCAGTTGTTCTGGCACAACCAAACTCCGGCTGAACTTTAAGACAGGAGACGAGGAAGCTGCATGCCAAGTTAGGTGGGCCTAGGTATCGCCATTAGGAGTTCTTGAACCAGTAGACTCACAGACAGACACAGAGAGGTAGGTAGGTGGAGCATTAACCCTTCCCTGTGTTCCCCTCCATTCCCAGGCAGGAGCTGTTCACCTCTGGGGGCGGCGCTCGGAGTGAGGCCTCCAAGATTCTCATTGTGATCACAGATGGGCGGAAATATAAAGACCCACTTTCTTATTCAGACGTTATCCCCGAGGCGGAGAGCGCTGGGATCACCCGCTACGCCATTGGGGTGAGCCACAACCGGGCGGAGAGCGGGTGGGGGTCTGAGGCCAGGGACAGGGTAAAGGAGGGAGAGGATGGTTCCTTCAAGCACAGAAGACACAAGTGCTGGGACAATGAACTGGACAAGTGTTGCTATCGCAGAGCCGGCCTTTCACTAGCCTGACTGAGCAGCAGATTCTGGTTAAGGCTGTTCCACCCCCGCGCTTGGTGGGGCTGAGCAGCACCAGCATGGCCCAGGTGGGGTGTCCCATCACAGGGCCGCTCTGCTGGCCTGGCAATGCAGGGCGCCACAAGGGGCTGCAGGGCAGGGCTAGGGACACGTGTGGAGTGACTTGACCCAGGGCTCAGAGCAGGGGGGCATGTGCCCAGGGCTCTTGGCTGTGACTGACGCATACACCTGGTCTCCTCTGAAACTCCCTCTACTCCGTGAAGGTCGGCGATGCCTTCTCCAGCGATGATGCTCAACAAGAACTCCAAGAGATCGCCTCTGCACCCGCCGACCAGCACGTCTTCCGGGTGGACAATTTCGACGCCCTCCAGGGCATCCAGAGCCAGCTGCAGGAGAAGATCTTCTCCATCGAAGGTACCGGAGCCAGGGCAGGGGCTCTAGAGATGGTTCTCCAGGTCCAGGTTGTGGGGGGGGGGTGGGGGGGTTCTGGGAATCTAGAGCTCAAATAGGCCCCAAACATTCATACAGGAGCCTTCTCTCTAGGGGGAGCTGGATCTAACCCAGCCTCGGGCTGGGGAGAAGAGCTGGGTCTGGGGAGCAGGAAATGGGACACGGGGCCTTTCCCCTCTATGATGGTCTCTCCCGTGTCTGTCTGTCTGTCTGTCCTCCCAGGCACCCAGTCCCAGAGCGGCAGCTCCTTCCAGCTGGAGATGTCTCAGGCGGGATTCAGCTCCCTGCTGTCCCCGGTGAGTGATGCCCGGCCCTAGGCCCTGCCCCATGCTGCCCTGATGGATCTTTCAGACACAGGATCCTGAGGCTGGTTTGGGCCTGAAAAGCTGCTGGCTCTGCTGCCCTGCACACTCCTGTGCATCTCCTGGCCCCCTGCTGCCTGTGGGCGACTCGAAAGCCCCAGCGACCCCTGCAGGAGCGGTGTGAGAGCTGCTTTTCCCTTGTCGCCTGAATAGGGGGCACTGTCTCCCCCCCCCCCCCCCCCACAGTCCATGCCATCCCCTGTCCCGTGCTGAACCGTGCTGTCCAGCAGATCGGAGGGGTGGGGGGGCAGTCTCATGAATCTCTCCTCAGCGGCGCGTTATCCGTCATCCCTCTCTTTGCCGTGCGTGTTGGTTTAGGAGGGGCCGGTGCTGGGAGCGGTGGGAGCCTACGACTGGTCCGGTGGGATATATTCATATGGGACCAGCGGGGAGCCGAGCTTCATCAATGTGTCCAGAACCTCCAGCCACATGGATTATGCTTACCTGGGTAAGGACACAGCCAGAGAGCTTCCCTGGCCCTTCAAACAGCCCCCTGGCCCCACCCCAGCGGCATCTCCAGTGTTGGGGGAGTGATTGCGGTATGAACAAGCTGTCACAGAGTGTGGGGGAGTCACCGGGCCCTGCACTCCCCTCTGCAGCCAGACCTGCCTCTCCACAGCAAGTGGCACAGAAGGTTTATTCATTGGCAGGGACACAGCGTAGCACCCACTGGTTGTGAACACGGGAACCAGGAGCAGCCAGCACAATCCACCTTGGGGAGAGGGTGGCCCAGGGCCAGCACCCTGGTCCCCCTCCCTGCATCCTCCCCCAGCCCAGAGTAACTCTCCCACCCAGCAACTGGCCCCAGCCCTCCAGCCCCGCCCCCGCCTTTGTTCAGATTCCTGGGCAAAGTGTCACCTGGTTGCTCCCCCACCCAGGCTCAGGTTACAGGACAGCCTGAGCTATTGTTGGGTACCTGCTAAGATGGGGCAGCCTGCAGCAGCCTCCCGCTCAGGGAGAGCCGCCCCCAACATTCCCATCCCCAGCTGGGTTCCACTGTTGGGCCCAGGGAAACTGAGGCACACACACACACACGGGGTCACAACAGAACCTCACAGGACAGTAGGAATCACACCCAACATAACAAAGGGAACCGAGTGAATACAATCCCTCCCACGCCACACAGGCCCTTCCCCATCTAAGAGGTTGCCTCCATTGTTGCCTGAATAGGGGGCGCTGTCTCCCCCGGCAGTCCATACCATCCCCTGTCCCGAGCTGAGCCGTGCTGTCCAGCAGATCGGCAGGGTGGGGGGGGGCAGCTCTGTGCAGCTCTGTCGTGTGGCTGTTTCCCATCTCACCTCTCCGTGTCCCTCTGTTCTTTTGAGGTTATTCATCTCAGGTCATCACCGCCCACGGGCAGAGCAGCTACGTGGTCGGGGCCCCTCGCTACCAGCACGTCGGCAGAGTCGTCCTGTTCAGCCGAGATACCAATGGCGGGCAATGGGCAGCCAGCTGGAAAAAGGAAGGAGAGCAGGTATGGGGAGCATGACAGACTGGGTGGAGCCAGTCTTGAAGGAAGCCTGTACCATTCTGACACCCTGTTATAGTGTGATTCAGTCAGAATGACTCGGGCAGGGGAAAGCTTGGACGAGTTTAGAGAACTGCACCGCAGCTGACAGTTGGCATCCCAGTGCCCTGACATTCAGTGAGGGTTTGTCTGCACTCAGAAACTCCTCACCGCTGAAGCTGTGCAGCTGGAGCACTGCAGTGAGGAGGATACCTCTGCCAACGGGAGGCTTCTCCTATTGGCCTAGGTAAAATCTCTCCCACACAGCAGCATGGGAATAACAATGCGAAAGTCTACACAGCAATTCCGTTATCAAGGAATAAATTTGAAATAACGAGCAACTTATTCCGACTTCTGTAAACCTCATTCCATGAGGAATAGCACCTCTTCTGAAATAGCTACTTTTAAATAGTTGTAGTGTAGACACATTGCTGCTATTTTGAAATAGCTCCTCCTCAGGGCCATTCAAAGTAATTCCTCCCTGGTGAATCCTGGGGCTGTAAATCGGGGTCGTGTGTCCACATTAGGGGAGCCTGCCTCAGACTCATTTCGAGGCTTCCCTGTAGAAGCGCTATTTGGAAATAAGCTATTTCAGAGTATTTCTTCTGGAATAGCTTGTTCCAAAATACGTGTGCAGAATAGACATACCCAAGAGACAGATGCTATGTTGGCAACAGAATTCTCCCATCCACCTAGCACCAACTACCCCAGGGGGTAGGTAAGTTTACTTGTATTGCTCAGGAGGATGGATTTTCATGCCCCTGAGCAATATAGCTATACCAGCCTAATTGGTTAGCGTAGACCAAGCCTTAGACAGAACTCATCAGACTAACAGAAAGAAATGAAGACAGCGTTAAAACATTACTGACAATACGCACGGGCTGTGTCTAGACTGGCAAGTTTTTCCACATTTTTCCGCGTCTAAAGTGCTTTTGCGGAAAAGCATCCTGCCAATCTAGATGTGCTTTTCCGAAAATGCTTTTCCGGAAAATCATGCCAGTGTAGACGTAGCCACGGGGTCTGAGCAGGATTGCACCGCCGTGAACACTGTATGCTACTCCTAGATCTCCCTGCCTCCCACTTTCAGCTGGGCAGGATTTACGACAGTGACTTAGAGCGGTGCAGATAGTGAATCAATGCTACTTGTGCAAGCACAGTGTCTAAGAAGAAATGCACCACAACGCGCATTCAGCGTCTCTGAAAGATGCTGCCTACCTCGGCCTCCACATCCCCTTGGACAGAAAACTGACAGTAATGGCACCGCCTGTTGTGTCTAAAGGGCGGGTGAGGGAAGAGGATGGACTGAACCTGGGAACAGGGGCAGGTGCTGGGGTGTTGGTGGAAGAAAATGGAGAAGGTGACTAAGATGAAGGGGTGACTTCACTGCCCCTCCAGATTGGCTCGTATTTTGGGGGTTCGCTGTGCGCTGTGGACCTCAACAGTGATGGGAAGACGGACCTGGTTCTGATCGGAGCCCCCACGTTCTATACACCTCTGAATGGAGGGCGGGTGTATCTGTGCTTGGTTAGCCAGCAGGTAGGATGGAAGGGCTGTGGGTCGTGTTTTTACCTGCGGGGCCATGTGGCTGGGATGCTCTGAAAATTAACACCAGGCTCCAGGGAGGGAGGCGGGAGGCTCGGTAGAGGGAGTGCTCGTTGGACAGACCATGCTGGCACCTGTCCCATGCTGGAGGGTGCCATGTTGCTGGGAGAGGCAGGGAGAGGCTCAGTAGGGGGCGCTCACCCACATAGTTGATGCTACTCTATTCCCCATGTGTCTCTTTGGATGGGCCGGTAGGGCATCACGCTGAACTGCACCACGACCCTGCAGGGGCAGAAGGGTCAGGCATTTGGACGCTTCGGGGCCAGCATGTCTGAAATGGGGGACATCAGCGGGGACGGACAGACGGACGTGGCCATCGGGGCACCCACAGAGAATGATAACAGCGGGGCTTTGTACATCTTCCACGGGGAAACGGGAGGCCTCAGTGCCCAGTACAGACAGGTGAGCCCTGCTGAGAGCGGTCAGCTCACAGCCCCGATGGGATGTTATAAGGACCTTTTGGTGGCAGCCATGGTTAGTTGAGTGGCTTGGGCTGTTGTGCAGGGACTGCGAATTTAGGGGTCAAGTCCCCTTTCATGTAACCAGAGACCTGCCCTAGCTCAGTCAGTACGGGAGCGGGCTTTTCATCTGAGAGCTGAGGGGTCAAGTCCCTGGTCGGGAGATGATTAGTTATTGTCTCTCAAGGTCCCTTCCAGTGGAAGTGTTTTATGATTCCTTGCTGTTCTATATAGTGGGCCCTTATATGGTGCCCACTATGTAGAACAGCTGCCTCCCTCCCCTGACGGCTCTCTCTGCCCCACAGCGCATCGAGGGGGCGCAGTTCCCCAGCAGGCTGCACTACTTTGGCCAGGCCGTCAGTGGCGGGACAGACCTGACGGGGGATGGGCTGCCGGACATCGCGGTGGGAGCACAAGGGCAGGTCCTGCTGCTGAGGTGAGTCCCTCTGTGTCCTGGCCCTGCCCCACCGGGCAATCTCAGACAGAGCCTGAACATGGGGTGTGGGGGTGGGTGTCTGCCACCCCCTGCTGGGGAAAGGCAGGATAACAGCGCGGCTGCCTCCTTCTCTGCCTCCCAGCATCTCCTCTGACCGCGCTGTGTGTCCATAACCCGTCTCCCTGCCTGCTCGGGGAGCATCCAGGCAGGGTGGGAGGCTCAGGGGAGGCACGGGGCCTAGCCCCAGTGCAGGGAGTGGTGGGATGATGGTTCTGTTCTCCACCCGGCAGGTCCCGGCCAGTGCTCAGAGTCGGGGTGTCCATCAGCTTCCAGCCCCCCACGATCCCCACCTCAGCCTTCAACTGCCAGGAGCAGGAGCAGCTCAACATGGAGGCCAGCATGTCAGAGATCTGCTTCACCATCACAAAGAGCACCAGGGACAGCCTAGGTCAGACCAAACCCACCCCCTGATTCCCTCCCCCCTAATCTCCTAGTCCCCTGCTTTGGGGCAGGATTGGAGCCAGCGCAGGCCCGTGTCCCATTTCCCCTTGAGCGTCCTGCTCTCAGCCTCTGTCCTGTATTTCCCCTCCTCTGTAGGTAACAGGATCTCCAGCACCATCCAGTACAGCCTGGCCCTGGACCCCGGGCGGAGGAAGATCCGAGCTGCCTTCGGCTCCACCGGCCCCGTCCTGAGCAGGGAGCTGCAACTCGGCATTGAACGGAGATGTGAGACACACCCGATAATGTTACCTGTGAGTGTTTGTGTGGGGGGTTCCCAGCTCCTCCCCCTCCTGCTGTGTCTGCCCCTGCAACTCTGCCCCTTGCTCCAAACCACCCAGAGAACAAACCTCTCCCGGATCCTGCTTTTTCTCGCGGGTCCCTACGTGTCTCTCTGTCTCCCCAGCTCTGCCCTGAGGACACTCTGACCCCCATCACCCTGCGCCTCAACTATACCCTGAAGGGGGAGCCCATCACTGCCACCAGCAGCCTCAGACCCATCCTGAGCGAGGACTCTGCACTGGTGTCAGCAGGCTCGGTAAGGTTGTAGTGTGTGTGACGTTGTTCTAGTGACTGTGGTTTTGATTATGGTATTGATGTTCTATGTTGATGGGTAAAATTGTAATGTGGGTGACCGTGCTGGGTGAGGTTGAAATGATAGTGTTACTGATTGCATTAGTGGTTAGTACTGCAATGGTTTTGGTGACAATATAAATTGAGGTTGAATTAGCTGGGTTAGTAAGGTTGATTCAGATTGTAGTAATCTTAGTTACAGTGTTGGCTGAGGGTGTAGTTATTGTGGTATGGGTGATGCTGGTTAAGAGTGTAATAGTTTTGCTCATGTCTTGATTCAGATTAGTTTGGCTTTTTTCTTATTTTGTCTGGTACAGATTGCATTTGCAATGCTGGTTGATTGTATTAAGATTGTAGTAGCATTAATGAGAGTGTTTGAGGTTGTAATGGTTGCATTTGTTACTGTCCTGTTACACTCGCTACAATTGGATGGCAGTGATTGTAGTGGCGTTGGTTACAGTTTGAGGTTGTTGTCTGACAATTGTTTTAGATTTTGTTGATGTGTTTTTATGGTTGAAATATTAATGCTATTAGTTACAGTGTTACTCATTATCTATTGTAACAGTGTTATTTCAGATTAGATTCACAGTGGTGGATGGTGTTATTGTAATGATGTTGATTATATTGTTGGCTGAGTTTGTAGTGGTTCTGTCATTGTAACAGTTTTGTTTGACACTGTATCGGAGGTAGCGGTGAAAGTGATGGTTGAGACAACAGTTGAGGTGCTAGTATTGGCAGAGGCTCTTGCATTTATATCACTGGGGACAGTGTTACCTCAGAGAGTTTTGAAGGTGATGTTGGTTGTGGTTGAGATGGTAGGGAACTTGTTGACAGTGGTGGTTGAGGCATAATGGTTCTGTTGGCATGCAATGGTGCAGGTCACAGTGTATTGGGAGAAAGCAGCCATGGTGCTCTTGGTAATACTGTTGTTTCAGATTGTATTGCTGGTGGTGATGATGACAATTGAGATTGTATGATGGGTGAAAATGCCGTCTGAGTTTATTCCAATCCCTTTCTAACCTCATGATCTCCTCCCTCCTCTCCCTTCCCCCCGGGATGTCTCCCTAGCTCCCGTTTGAGAAAGACTGCGGCGATGACAAAGTCTGCACAGATGAACTACACATTTCCTTCAATTTCTCAGGGTAAGCCATCCCCCTCTGCCTCCTTCCCCCCCCCCTTGCACTTGCAATCATAGAATCATAGAATACTAGGACTGGAAGGGACCTCAAGAGGTCATCAAGTCCAATCCCCTGCTCTCATGGCAGGACCAAATACTGTCTAGACCATCCCTGATAGACATGTATCTAACCTACTCTTAATTATCTCCAGAGATGGGGATTCCACAACCTCCCTGGGCAATTTCTTCCAGTGTTCGACCACCCTGACAGTTAGGAACTTTTTCCTAATGTCCAACCTAAACCCCCCTTGCTGCAGTTTAAGCCCAGTGCTTCGTGTCCTATCCTCAGATGAACAAGTTTTCTCCCTCCTCCTTGTGACACCCTTTTAGATACCTGAAAATTGCTATCATATCCCCCCTCAATCTTCTCTTTTCTAAACTAAACAAACCCAATTCTTTCAGCCTTCCCTCATAGGTCATGTTCTCTAGACCAATGGTCCCCAACCTTCTGGTTCTGCTGGGGCCCTGGGGGTGGGGCCGCGTGTGCACTGGGTGCCCAGTGGCGGGGCTGCACGTGTGCCACATGTCTGGGGGCGGGGCCGCATGTGTGCCACGTGCCCGGGGCTGGCTCTAGGTTTTTTACCGCCCCAAGCAAAGAAATTTTTGCCTCCCCCCTCGCCCGCCGCTGCAGGATAGGCACTGAGGAGGAAAGCGCCCCTTTCACCTTGCAGCTCTTTAACTCCCACCATGCCCTTCAGCCAAACCCAGCCTGTGTCTTGTCTCCCCTCCACACACATCCCGACCCCCCCCCCCCACTCACTGAACCTAATTTCCACCTCCTTTCCCATCCCAGGCAAACTCTACTCCTCAGTGACCAGATGCAGTCTGCCCCCTTCTGTCCACCGCCTGATCCACCCTGTGCCCTCTCTTCTCTCCCAGCCAAACCCGATCCCCCCCCAAGGACCCAGTCTGCTCCCCTCTCCAACTTCCCCCCACTGACCGAACTCCATCTCCTTTCCCTCTCCCCGCCAAACCCTCGTGTCCCCTCCTCCCAGCATGTGCAGAAACTTCGGAGCGCCCTGGCAGAGGCGTGAAAGTGTCATGGGTCCCCCAGGGAATGTGCGCGGACACAGCCAGGAAAAATAAAGGACAAGGCCAGCGACACCTCTCTCCCTCCCTGCCCCCCCAAATCTCTGAGCTGGGGCAGGCGAGGCCCCCTCCAGCGGCTCCTCACCACCAGACCAACCAGATCGGGCTGCAAAGTAGCTCTCCCCTCCCTTCAGGCACCTTTGCTTGAATCATCCTTCTGCCCGGCCCCACCAATGCTGCAGCTCTCCCCTCCCTCCGCGCCCAGTGCTGAGGCAGAGAAAAGGGGGAGAGAGTCACCCCCCATTTGCCAATGTTTACTAACACGCCCCCCCCACACACACACTCCTGCAAACTCCTTGGCCAAGGGCGCCTGCTCTGGCAGGAAGGGTCACTAGTAAGCGCAAGGCAAGTGGAGAGATGACCAAAGGCACCTAGCTCGCAGGGCGGTCCCTGGCTGCAGTGACCTGGACTGCCCCTCACCCGGCCCCGGATCGCTCTGTGCAGCCTGCCCCACACAGCCCGGGGAGAGCAGGTTGCCCACCAGGGCCATAGCACTGCAGCGCAGCTGCTGTTCTCAAAGCCCATGGTGAACCCCCCTGCACATCGGGCAGCACTGGCTGGTGCCAGTCAGAGGAGCATGAACAATCCCTGGGTGCCAGAGTCTGCTTCATGAATGGGAGGCTCCCTGGGGTATTTCCCGCTCCACTGCCACTAGGTGTTGCACAGCAGCAGCTGTGCCGGGAAGGCAACTGGAGCAGAGCATGGCCAGTGCTCCTGTCTGGCCCGCCCCGCCCCACTACAACGCCCTCTCGTGCTAACTAGAGGGCACACTTTTCTCCCTGGTGCCGAGGGAAGGCAGCGAGGCAGCCCCGGAACCATGATGTCATGGCACATCAGCCAATCTCGGCGGAGCTGCGAGCGTGACATGCCCCACGCATGCTGCCATTTTTAAATGCCACGCGGCACGGGGTCCAAACTAGCCGGCATTTAAAAATGGCGCCGGCCGGCATCATGCAAATGAAGCCCGGGAAATTCAAATCCCGGGCTTCATTTGCATCTCCGAATGACTACATTACCCCCCTAGTTCGAACTAGGGGGGTAGTGTAGACATACCCTGAGTACGGTTATCCAGCCAGTTATGCACCCACCTTATAGTAGCCCCATCTAAGTTGTATTTGCCTAGTTTATTGATAAGAACATCATGCAAGACCTTATCAAACGCCTTACTAAAGTCTAGGTATACCACATCCACCGCTTTTCCCTTATCCTATCAAAGAAAGCTATCAGACTGGTTTGACATGATTTGTTCTTTACAATTCCATGCTGGCTGTTCCCTATCACCTTGCCAAGTGTTTACAGACTTCCATAGTGGGGACTGTCTGGCTTGATCAGGCCTCAGATCTGCAACACCCAGCTACAGACCTTCCCATATTTCCTGGGGCACTAGACAGGGCACCGATACAGGAAGCGAGCAGCTCTGTGGTGCCCGGCTGGGAATTTGTATCAGACGCTCACACCCCTGCCTTAGAGCCCCCCGCCCCGGTGGCATGAAGGGCTGTGTGGAGATCTGGGTTGGGAACTGTTATGGGAAGCTCACAGCACTGGTTTTCCTTGCTGGGCAGTGCCCCATGGAAGCTCACAGCAAAGCTGGGACAATGCTCTGAGGAAACTCACCCTTTTGTGTTCCCCCTTAGCATGAGCACCTTGGTGGTGGGCGTCACCCCTGAACTCAACATCACCGTCTCCATCCAGAACCGCGGGGAGAATTCCTACAGCACCACAGTGCAGTTCTTCTACCCGGCCGCGCTGTCCTACCGCCGGGTCCTGCTGCTCCAGGTACCACACCCTCTCTAAACACCAGACATAGGAGAGACAGAATACAGGGGATGTGTGTGGTGATCAGCTGGTACAGAGAGCAGGCTGGGGCCCAGCAGGGGGCGCTGTGCTGTGCTTGAGCGAGCAGGTGGGGGGGCTTAGCAGGGGGCACTGTTCTACAGAGAGGAGGCAGGGGGATCAGCAGTGGGTGCTGTGCTATGGGAGCAGGGGGTGCACAGCAGGGGGCGCACTGGGCCCCATCTCTCACCAGCTGGTCCCTGTGCTCAGTCTAACAGGAGGACCATGGCCATTAAGTGCAGCTCAGCAGTGAGCTCGGAGGAGCAGACTCAGAGGAACAGCACCTGCCACATCAACCCCCCCATCTTCTGGAGCGGAGCCGAGGTAGGCATGCCCCTACCAATAGCCTGTTCCTGCCCGTCCTCGGGGCATGGCTCCCTCTTATCCTACATCTGTTTCCCAGGCCGTCTTCCTCGCCACCTTTGATGTCTCCTCTGAGGCCGACCTGGGGGACAGGCTGGAGATGATGGTCAGCGCCAGCAGGTGAGGGGGCAGGCCGCAGAGGGCAGTGTGGGGAGCAGTGCAGAGGGGTAGGTGGGTCGGGCTGTGCAGTGAGGAATGGTGCATAGGCCAGTGTACTGATGTGTGATGCGGGACACATGGGGCAGGTTACAGGTTGGTGTGATGGTGCAGAATCCAGTGAAAGGCAATCAGCAGTGTTCTATTGCAGTGCTGTATGGTGCAGTGCAGTGCAGTGATCTGTGAGGGTAATGCAGGGATGTGTTGTGCACAGCGCAGTGCATGGCGCAGTGAAATGCAATGGTAGGAGGCAGTGTCAAACAGTGGAGCGATGCAGGTCAAGGTGCCATTGAGCGGAGGGCAGTGGCGCTCGGTGATGCCCGGCACTGCAGAGTGGCATATGCCATGAAACCAGGCAGAGCAGTCCGATACGGTCCAGTCCATGACACATCGTGCACTGGTGTATGGCAGTAGAGGCTGGCTACTGCACACTGAGAGGTGTTGTGCAGTGCTGTGTGCTCAAAGAAAGGGGGCATAACACAGTGCAGTGACCTATACTTCAGCATGGGGCAGTGATCTGTACCCAAAGCAGTGGAGTATGGTGCAGCCCACGGATGTAGCCTGCAGAGTCATACCATGGTATATTATCCACAGCACTGGCAGCAGGTGCACTTCAGTGCAGTGGAGTTTAGCGCCGCTCACTGCCTATACTGCAAGGCGGCGTGGTGGGCTTAACCCAGAGCAGTGACATATGATACACTGCAGTGGCAGTGATGTAGGTGTTACGGGTGCAGTGCTATAACAAAGGCTGCAGGCAGCGTGGGGCAATGGTCTATGGTGCTGTACGGTAGAATATGGTGCTGTGTAGTAACATACACTGCAGTGCAGGACAGTGGTGCACACCCAAAGGTGTGTTGTGTTGTGCAGTACAGTGGCTTCCAGCACAGGGCAGAAGCATTTCAAGCAGGGCAGTGCGGTGTGGCACAGGGCAGAGGCACAGGCATTTGAGGCATAGGGGAAGGCAATATTGTGAGGGGCAGTGGTTTACAGTGCAGTCTTTCTGCCAGGTTATCCGATTGCATCTCCTCACATCTCTCCTTTACCTTCCCCTCCCCCCAGTGACAACGGCGGCCCCGTCACTGAGCGCATGGTTCACCGGGCGGAGCTGCCGGTCAAGTACGGCATCTTCATCATCCTCACCAGGTAGGTCAGTGCAGAGACATTGGGAGAGAGCCCCCTGCTGGGCCCCTTCCTGTTCCCTGTGGTACAGCGTCCCCTGCTGGACATGAAACCCACTGCCACCCACCAGCTCCACCTATCGCACTCCCGTCTCTCTTGTTCCTCCCCCAGCCTCGAGGAGTCGACCAAGTACGTCAACTTCTCTGCCAACGCGGCAGAGACAAGCGCGCCAGTGACACATCGGTACGAGGTGAGGCCGGTTGCACAGTGTGTGAGGGGGAGGTGGAGCGAGGGGGGGCTCAGAGCAGGGGGCGGGAGTGGAATTGCCTGAGCTGGATGTAGTGGGTTAGAGCACAGAGGGGTGGGGTGGGCAGGGAGCCAGGACTCCTGGGTTCTCTCCCCAGCTATGGGAGGGGAGCGGGGTCTGAGGGGTAGAGCCGAGGCCTGGGGGTCAGAGCTGGTGGGTTCTCTCCCTGCAGTTCCTAGGGGGAGTCTGTTTCTTCCAGGTGAAGAACCTGCGGCAGCGAAGCGTCCCCCTGTCGGTCACGTTCCAGTTCCCCGTGGAGCTGAGCGGGGTCCGTGTGTGGGACGCCTCTGAGGTCGTCCCCTCCAAGGTACCTGCCTCTCCCTGGGCTTGTGTGTGTGAGATGGGCCCTGTGATACCTGCATTGCCCCCACAGCGCCCCCTGCTGGGGTGAAAGCCCCATTTCCACACCCCCATTCACTCCATGTCTCTCTCCTGGCCCAGCCCCAGCTGGCTCAGTGCACCAGTGAGGTGGGAACACCTGGTTCCAAGGACTTTGTGAAGCTGATGAGCGAGCGCCCCCTGCTGGTGAGTACAGGCCAGTGTGGTACCAGCAGCCCCTTTCTCTCTGCAAAAACACAGACAGCGAGTGGGGGGCTGGGCTGGGGGAAGGCCTCCTGCTACAGACAGACCCAGACCCCCATGGCCATGCCCAGTCCCTGCACGTCCCTGCCTCACCTGGCGATATCCTTCCACCCCAGGACTGCTCCGTGGCCACCTGTAAGAAGATTCGGTGCACAATCGCCTCCCTGGAAATGCATCAGCCACTGGAGTTCATGATCAAAGGGAATGTTGGCTTCCAGTGGGTCTCCCAGGTACGAGAGCTGCCTCTGCCTCCCAACTGAGTGAACCCCCGCCCTTGTGAACACCCTGGTGCCCTCCCCAGAGGAGGCTGCATGTCAGCACTGGGCCAGGGATTGCTCCTGTACAACCAGCCTGTCAATTGCTCTGGGACCCCTGGGGTGATGATCTGGGCGGCTCGGTGTCATTTCTGGTCAGGGACAGGGAGTTTCTCTGTTCCAGACTCAGCAGCAGAAAGTGACCCTGGTGAGCGAGGCCCGGATTGAATACGAGGAGAAGAAATACACCCAGAAGGAGGGATTTGTCCAGCGCCAGGTACCAGAGTGACCGTGCTGGGATAAAGAGAGTGTGGGCTAGTGGTTAGAGCGGGGGGGCCAGGTCTCCTGTCTCTGCTCTGGCAGGAAGTGGAGTCTGGGGGTTTAGAGCAGAGATGGGGGATGGTGGCAGGAGTCCTGGGTCCCCATCTCACGGCTCCTCCCCCCAGGTGCAGACGGTGGTGGAGCAGCTCGTGGTCTATAACTACCTGCCCATCATTGTGGGCAGCAGCGTGGGAGGCCTGGTCCTGCTGGCTCTCATCACTGCAGCCCTCTACAAGGTGAGGGGGGCAGGGCTTTCACCCCTTCCCCACAGCCTGGCCCTGTCTCTCTCCCAGCTGGGGGGAGGGGCAGAGGGAGGCTCCCAAATCCCATCTCCCTGCTCCAGGCGGGTGTCTGTCTGTCTGGCTCTGACCATCTCCCCCCTCCCTTTCCTACCAGGCCGGCTTCTTCAAGCGCCAGTACAAGGAGATGATGGACAGCGCGAGGGGTGGGGATGGGACCGGCCTGGACTAGAGCGACTCTGCCAGTGTCTGCCCCAGCCCCCACATCCCCAAGCAATAGCCCCTCCCCCACATGGGATGCTCTGGATCTCCACTCCCCCACATCACCTCAGTCTGCACCCCGATGTGCTGCTTGCTCTCAGACCAGCCCCCTAGGACCACCGTGTGGGGTTGGCAAGTGGACTCCTGGGTTCTCTGCCTAATGCAGGGCTGGGAAAAAATTTTCAGGTTGGGGGCCGCTGACCGACAGAAAAATCAGCCAGGGGGCCACAGAACAAACCCTCATTGACATGGCCACTGACTGAGATGCAGAAAGACCCTCCCCCCATTCCTCTGACACCCCAGAGCCCAGGGGGGCTGAAGCTAGTAGATTTTGTGTGCTCCACCCCCAAACAATAGCCCCGCCCTCATCCCCCCCATACGGCTCCAGAGCCAGACACCAAAGTGACAAGCTGGACTTGGAACCTCTGCTGAGTGTCCATGGGGGCCAGGAGCCAGGAGTCCTGGGTCCTGCCTCTGACTCTGGGAGGGCCGTGGCATGTGGTGGGTTAGAGTGGGAGGGTGGGGGGTGGAAGCTAGGACTCTTCCAGCGTTGGGAAGGAAGTGTGGTCCGGTGGTTAGAGCAGGGATAGGGGTTGGGGCCAGGACTCCCCAGTGTTGGGAGGAGAATGGGGTCCAGTGGCTTAGAATGAGATGTGCTGAATCGCTCTGTGCCTCAGTTTCCCCACTTGTTTGTTTATTTTGTGAGCTGAGTGGGGCACAGGGGGCCTCTCAGAGCATGGATGGAGCTCCCAGAGCCTCATTCTCAGCTGGGCTCTGTGTGGTGCCAGGGTCCCCGCCTCTGTCGGACCCTTGGGTGGCCACCAGGGAACATCTAATAAAGCCATGTTCTCGCCGTGATCTGTCTCCGGCCCCCCATTATGGCGGGTGCGGGCATGGGAGGGAAAGGGGCCGAGCTGTCAGCCCTGGGCCAGGCTTCGGGTATGAAATCACCTGTATGACTGGTCATTGTGGGGTACTCGGCTCGTCGCTCGCCGGCGCCACCTACTGGCCACTCTGAGGGTTCCCACTGCCCAGCCAGCGCCCCAGCGCAACGGTCGCGTCCTGTCACCGCCTGGCTCTCTCCCCACGCTCGCTCCCAGTCAGCTTCCTCTTCCTGACTCACCCCTCAGGCCTGCTCACCAAGCAGCTTCCCCAAGATACTTTCCAAGCCCTCTGGACAGACAGCATTGGGCTGGCCTCACGCCAACCCAGACCGTCCAGTCACTCGCTGCCCCCGGTCGCACCACCCCGTGCAGGAACATTGGCCTCTCCTCCGGCTTCCACCCCAAGCCCTCCAGTCTGCAGCTTCCTTGACCTCACTGCTCTCACTCCCGAAGCACTCCCTAGCTTGCTACCCCCTATTCCACACCTTGTTCTCCTAGGTCTCAGAATTCCTGCTTCTCCTTCTCTCTTTCTTCCCTGCCTCGCCTCCCACTGCAGTCTTCCCTGGTACTAGTCTCTGGATTTGATGGAAGCCCTGGCTGGTGCCTCTCAAATGAGCTTGCATCTAATCAGAGGTCTCCTCCTAACCTAAATTTCTCCCTCATTTGCCGCTTTATTGGGCCTGCCTGGCCTAATTTGAACCCTCAGAGCCAGAGTGGGGCCCTGATTGAAAAGGAGAAAATAAATTTCCTTCCCTAGTAGATTTATCCCTTGGAACTACCTGCCGCATGAATTGAGGAGGCCAAGTGCTGTGGCTAGAAAGAATGAGAGGTTGGTATGGATCCCAAGCTGTGTGAGGTTAGTTTGTTGGAGCTGCAATGACGGCAGCTAGCCCTCAGTCTGCTCGGCTTATTGAAAGGAAGATCAATGGGGGACTTGTGTGAAGTGTCGGGAGAAAATGCCACATTCTAAAGAGCTCTCTGACCTAGTGGAGAAAAGCGTTGCTACAGAGCGGGGCTAGCTCCCCCTGGGGCCCATCACCAGTCTCGCTGTGTGCACCCCCTTCTGGCAGACCTGTGCCTTCCCCTCTCTGGGGCTCAGCCTAGCCGTTCTAACACAGGCTGCATTCATTGACTTAGAGATTCCTGGGACAGAAGGGTCTGCCTAGTGAGACCTCCTGTCTGACCCAGGCTATAGGGCTGCCCAGGATTAATCCTGGTTTGAACCAGACCTGCAGAACCCCCCAACCTTGAGTTACACATGGGTAGTGACAGAGACTTCCCCACAGCCCTTAGCGTGTTGTTCCATGCGTTGTTTGCCCGTTTGGTTTGCAGTCTGTACCGGGTGCCCGTACCAACGTTCACTTGTTTTGCAATAGTGTTACATGGTGCACTTATATTTAGCGTGTGGTCCGTTATGAATCCCCCCACCTCTTCCTTTCTGCTGCTCCCCTTCCATTTCCCACTTCCTAGGGGTGCAGCTGTTTGTTCCTTCTGTTTTCTTCAGACCATTTCTCCCATTTGTCCAGATCATTCTGGATTTTAATCCTATCCTCCAAAGCCATCGCCACCCCTCCCAGCTTGGAATCATCCACAAACCATATAAAGATACTCTCTATGCCTTTTTCTACATCAGAGCAGACAGCACCCCACTTGATATGTCCTTCTAGCTTGACTGGGAGCTACTGATATTTACACTCTGGGAATGGTTTTCCAGTCTGTTAGGTGAGAACGGGATCCCTCAGCCTTTACAGCACCAGGTCACGTAAACCCAGGGACCTTTCCAGGAGCTCCTCCAAAGAGTCAATCATCTTTATGGGCACTGGCAGATGTTTGAAACCCGTGTGGCACCTTGTAAATAAACGGCATGAAGGCTGGGCCTTAATTCGTTCATCGGAAGGGCAACACCTTAAATATCTACAGCCCGAATTCTGCCATAAAAGCAGATCCCCCTTCCCCTCCCCCTCCCACCCATCATCAGCATCAAAGGCTACATCTACACTACAAGGGTATTTTAAATAAGTGGAATAATAACTCCTGAAATCACGATTTCGAAATAGCACATTCATCCTACAAGGAAGCCTCGAAATGGGTCCGAGCCAGGCTCCCCTAATGTAGACGCGCTACCTTGATGTAGAGCCCCAGAAAGCAGCGGGAAGTAATTATTTTGAATGGCCCCAGGGAGGAGTTATTGTGAATTAGCAGCCGTGGAGTGTCCATACTACCGCTGTTTCAATAGAGCAGTTTTGAGAGGAGCGTTATTCCGCGTGGAATGCGGGTTTAATATTACGGAGTGTGGTGTTTTAGATGCTGCTTGTAATTATTAGGACTGGGAGGACTGGCTGTTGGGAGTGTGGGGCTCGGGAGACAGGAAGGAGGGGGGAGGGCTGAGTGGGAGCTACAGAGGGGAGCAGCAGCAGCTTTGTAAAGAGGTTTCACTTTTGGTAAATAAAGTCTATTGAAGTTTGTTAGTACCTTGCTTGCATGATACAACATACAAAAGCACTTTTTGTGGAAAAGCATCCGTGGCGAATCTAGACGCGGTTTTCAGCAAAAAAGCCCCGATCGCCATTTTCGCGATTGGGGCTTTTTTGCAGAAAACAGTACTATGCTGTCTACACTGGCCCTTTTGCGCAAAAGTCTTTCGGAAAAAGACTTTTGCCCGAACGGGAGCAGCATAGTATTTGCAGAAAAGCACTGATGATTTTACATGAGATCGTTAAGTGCTTTCCCGGAAATTCATGTGGCCAGTGTAGACAGCTGGCAAGTTTTTCCGCAAAAGAAGATGATTTTGCGGAAAAACTTGCCAGTCTAGACACAGCCTAAATGTTTGTGCCACACCGTCAGGCAAATCCCATCCTATTCAGCTAATGTTGGACACTGGCTCAGCAGTATCTATATTACCTGATTCCATCTATTTGCAATACTTTAAAGATGTGCCTCTTACTGAACCCAAACTTCACTTGGTGTGCTATTTGAAAAAACAAATTCCAGTACATGGCTGCCTGCCAGCAACAGTGACTTTTGGTGATTGCTGTGTAACTGCAGAGTTGTATGTTGTCCACAAAGGCACTCCTATCCTTGGCAGAGATTTATTGACTGCTTTAAACCTCAAGATAGTTAATGGACGAATTGCTCTTCCTCAGCAAAGCACTCTTGCAGTACACACACCAGTTTCAGCTGGGACCCAGGACCAGGTTGAGGAGAATCTTGGCTGTGCTTATGGATTTGTGCACAAAGTTAAAATGTGACATAATGTGATGCCTGTACAACAGAAGTTATGGTGCTTACCATTTTCAGTCAGAGAGGCTGTTTCAAAGGAACTTAAAAAACTTGTTCAAAAAGACATTATTGAAGAGATTGACTCCTCAGAATGGGTTTCACCTACAGTAGTGACACAGAAGAAGGAGGGAGGCATTTGCCTTTGTGTGGACTTAAGGGAGCCAAATGAAGCAATTGTGATTGACAGCCACCCTCTGTCTCACATAGAAGAAGTATTTGCAGAATTCTGTGGAGCAAAGATGTTTTCTACTCTTAATTTGCAGAGCACGTACCACCAGGTTATGCTGCATGAAGATAGCAGAGACCTCACAGCATTTATTACACATGAGGAACTATTTCATTTTAAATGTGTTCCATACGGTCTTGCATCTGACCCAAGTGCCTTCCAAAAATGATGTCATTGATTCTGAAGAATCAACATGGAGTTCAGTGCTATCTGGATGATATCGTGTTTGGGAATACTTCTGAGGAGCATGACAGTAACCTGCAGTCTGGACTAAACTGCATCAGCACAGCAGGCCTCAAGCTCAATTTGTCTAAATGCAAATGTAGACAAACAGAACTCTCCTTTCTGGGGCATACAATTTCACCGGCTGGACTAAAACCTGATCCAGATCATATCTTAGCAATTTCAAATGCTCTTCTGCCAACAGATTTGCAAACCTTACATTCCTTCTTGGGTCTTATCTTCGGGTATGCAAAATTCATTCCTAATTATGCTTCTGTCACTGAACCATTATAAGAATTACTACAGAGAAGTTCAACCTGGGTGTGGATGACGGATGCACTAGCTAGATGGGACACTGTGAAAGACTTGATTGTACATAGTCCAGTACTTGCACTATTCAGTCCTGAATTGCCCACAATTGTGACTACTGACGCGTCTGATTATGGACTTGGGGCTGTCCTCACACAACTTCATGAGGACAACATGGAGAGGACTTTTGCATTTGCTTCAAGGACACTGAGCGATGCTGAGAGAATATATTCTACAGTTGAAAAAGAAGTACTTGCTTGTGTCTGGGCTACTGAAAAATGAAGAACTTACTTGTGGTGCCACACATTCAAGTTGTGCACAGACCACAGCCCTTTGACAACATTGCTAACCACAAAAGGACTGGGAAGAGCAGGAAATCATATTGCTAGATGGTCTGCAAGACTACTCTCTTTCAATTATGAACTGGAATATAAGCCTGGAAACCAAAATGTGATAGCTGATTGCCTTTCTCACTTGCCTTTGTCTTCACCAGATGGTCCACTGGAGGATGGGGATGAAATAGTTGCGCTTAATACAAGCACTCTTACTGCAGTTACAAGAGAGCAATTCTAAGCTTCATATTCAACATGTCCAATTGAACAAAAGCTACAGGAATTTCTGACAAAGAGATGGCCCAGTAATCCTAAAAACCTTGACCCAGTATTGGTGGCCAGGGATGGACTCCCAAACTGAAACATTCATAAAATCCTGTGTCACTTGCCAAATGCATGATAATACAGCAGTGACACATACCCCATCGTTACAGCCTGTTCCTCTTCCTGATTCTGCATGGGAAAAAGTTGCAATTGACATCATAGGACCCTTTGATACTGCTCCAATTGACTGTCCTTATGCCATCACTTTAACAGACTATTTCAGTAAATAGCCTGAAGTAGCATTTACATTGCAAATCTCTTTTGCTACGGTAATTAAGTTCCTCTCTACAGTTTTTAGCAGGGAAGGTAACCCCAAAGAACTGGTTTCAGATAATGGTAGTCAATGTACTTCCCTGGAATTTGAAACTTTTCTAGCAGAGAGGAACATTTTATGTAGAAGATCATCCCTGTATTACCCTCAAGCCAATGGGGAAATCGAAAGTTTTAACAGAAGCTTGAAAGAGAGTTTACAAACGGCTAAACTGGAAGGGTGATCATGGATAATCTTCACTACTGATTTCTTGCAAGCATACAGAGCTACACGACATGCCACAATGCAAAGATCACCCACAGAGTTACTGCATGGAAAACTGATCAATACTAAACTGAACATTGCTGGATTGTTAAAGGTAAGACCTGATGCACCAAATGAGAATGATGTGAGAAAAACAGTTGAATAGAACCAAGAAAAGTATAAGGCTTTCACAGACGAACGGCGGAGGAGTACTAAGGAACAGAAGTTTGAGTGTGGTTCCTTTGTTGGAGTAATTCTGAGCAAGCCACCTGTCTACACTGGCTGCGAGTATTTGTGCAAGAGCACTGACATTCTAATGTATGAAACCAGTGCTTCTTGCGCAAATACTCTGACGCTCCCGCTCAGGGATAAGCCCTCTTGCGCAAGTATTCTTGCCCAAGAGGCCAGTGGAGACAGGCAACGTTAATTTCTTGCGCAAGAAAGCCCGATGGCTAAAATGGCCATCAGAGCTTGCTTGTGCAAGAGAGCGTTTACACTGGCACGGATGCTTTTGCGCAAAAGCACATCTATTGCGCAAAAGCACATGCCAGTGTAGATGCTCTCTTGCATAAAGACTTTTAACGGAAAAACTTTTCCGTTAAAAATATTTGCGCAAAATCATGCCAGTGTAGACGCAGCCATAGAGAAGAAGGGACCTTAAATCTATCGACTTTCTGATGGGCGGGTATGGAATGCTTCTTATCTTACACCTGCCTGTGCACTAAGAGGAGATGAGGCCAACACCCAGCGCACGTTGTATGACTTCACCGTAGCACCCACACAACAAGACATTGCACTGGAACCAGGGTTTGAGAGACAGTCTGTCAGACCCAGATGACCACCTGTCTGGACTAGAGACTATGTTATGTAGCATTTTCAGTGTTCTCAGTGTCATATTTCTGCCAACAGTATAGTGGCTTGACCCATATTTGTTGCTGGTGTTAGAACAACAATGTTTATTTTCTAATTGAGAGAGCTTCTTAAGAGAGGAGGGAGTGTGGTGTTTTAGATGCAGCTTGTAATGAGTAGAACTGGGAACACTGGCTGTTGGGAGTCTGGAGCACAGGAGACAGGAAGGAGGGGGGAGGAGATGAGCCAGGGCTGAGTGGGAGCTACAGAGGGGAGCAGCAGCAGCTTTGTAAAGAGGTTTCACTTTTGGTAAATAAAGTCTGTTGAAGTTTGTTAGGACCCTGCTTGCATGATACAACACGGAGTAAGAAGCCCGTTATCTAATATAGAAAGGAGAATGTTTGTATGTTTGCGCTCTAATAACTTGGACACTGTAAGAGCTACTGCAACCAAACTTTGCATGGGATAATCTTTCCTCCAGGAGAAGGTTTAAAGGTTCTTTTGGACCTGATCGGGCTCGAGCTCAAGCTGTAAAAACCATAAAATAACCCTCTGTGCTGCACTGCAGGGGCCGCTCCGTCCATCCTAGGTCCCGTGCCTGCCACCTGCAGCCCCAGCGCTGACCAGGACTCGCCCCTTCCCACTCATGAGGTTACATAAGTGACCCTCTTTCTCCTTCCCACGCCAGCATGCGGTGCCCTGACCCCCACGAGCACAACGGCTCGGGCACCCGCCCTTCCCCCCGTGGCACCTGCAGTCCTGGGCACAAGCTGGGGTGCCCCTCCAGTGTGTAACCTCCCCTCCACCCTGGGTCACACTCCCACCCTCCCGGGGATGACACGGACCTATATTTTAATCCCTATAGAAATCAGTGCAATTTTTGTACCATTCAAAAAAAGATAATGGACGACTGTTTTTACTGTTTTTCTGCATTTTGTTCCTCCGGTTTCCTGAGCAACGCCGGGTAACTCCAGCTAGTTAGAAATAATTTTGAAATCCCGGGCTTGCTGAGTGGCCGCATGCCATGTTATTTCGAAATCGCACTGTAGTGTAGACATACCCTAGGGCAGTGTTTCCCAATTGGTGCTCACAACGAGGGGTTCCGCAAGGAGCCGGCGCTCCTCTGCCCCCTCTGAAAAAGAGAGAGAGAGCCCGTCCCTGCCGTGCGCGACCTTCCCTGAGCTCCCCCTGGCTGGCTGCTGCTGCCCCCGCCCTCTGGCGCCCGGCAGGCGAAAGGACGGGGTGGAGGAGAGACAAATGGCAGGGGGGCAAGCGCAGACAATGAGGAAAAGGGCAGGAGGAGAGGTATTAGTGGGAGGGGGACAGGGTGATGCTGGGAGGGGAGAGGGTAAGAGCATTGGGGGCTAGAGGGGTGAGGGGAGGTGCTGGGAGAAGGCTTGAAAGAAGGGGTGGGCATGAGGAAGGCTGGGATGGAGCAAGTCATGTGAGAGGGCACAGGAGCATGAGAGGAACGGGGGCAGAGGGTGGTGAGGGGTGGGCATCAGGGGAAAATGGAGCAAAGGGGGCAGGGGAAGTGAGGGAAGGGGGAGGCACCAGGAGGGTGCAGGGGTAAGAGAAGGTGCAGGTGCCAGGGGATTCTGGAGGGACCACCATCAGAGGAGAGACGCAGGGCAGGTTTGTAGAGGGAGGTGTTAGGAGAGGGGATGAGGAGGGGTAGCTCACATGATCAGAGTGGGGCTACTGGAGAAGTGGGCACAGGGGGGAGAGAAGGGCTGGTGGAGGGGGGCAGGTCGCAGGAGGGCTGAGGACAGTGAGCAGAGCAGGAGTCAGGACAGCAGAGGAGGGTGAGGAGTGGGGGGGGGGGGCAGCAGGCACCAGGGGAGCTGACATGGCAGCAGAGGGAAAAGGTCGAGGTTTAAAAATATTTATTAATGACTTGGGTGGCACATCCAAACAAGCCAAATGAACTCAGTACTGGTGCACAACACAGAATTCATTTTGCTCATGTGAGGAAACTCTTAGGCTGTGTCTACACTGGTTGTTTCTTGTGCTAGAACACACCCACTCTTCCATGTGCGAGCTGTGCTTTCGCACAAGAGCATCTATGGCTGTGTGGACACTCTTGTCCAAGAAAGTGCCGATGGCCATTTTAGCCATAGGGCTTTCTTGCTCAAGAAATTCATGTTGCCTGTCTACACTGGCCTCTTCCGCAAGAATAGTTGCTCAAAAGGGCTTATTCCTGAGTGGGAGCATCATAGTTCTTGTGCAAGAAGCCCTGATTTCATACATGAGAACGTTAGTGTACTTGCGCAAGAACACACGGCCAGTGTAGACAGGCAGCACATTTTTGCACAAGAGCAGCCGCTTTGGCGCAAGATCGTGCCAGTGTAGACACAGCCAAGGGGAGGGAGGGAGGCAGGGGCAGGGAATCAGCACTGGCTCAGCATGTCTACATGGTTTGGGGGAAGGTGCAGGGAAATTGAGCTCAGCTGGGTTGCAGAGTGGGGAGGTCTGGGGAGCTGGGCTGGGCGGTGGGATGGGGTGCGTGTGTGTGGAGCTCAGAGCTCAGTTTGGCTGCAGGAGGAGGGAGGTGCCGGGAACCGGGGCTAGACTCAAGGGGAGGAAGGGACAGGGAATCGGCTCTTGGCTCAGCAATTTTGTGGGGCTTGGAGGAGGTGCAGGGAAACGGGGCTCAGCTGTGCTGTGGGGGAGGCATGCAGGGAACCAGTGCAGGGCTCAGCTGGGCTGAGGTGGATGGGGGAGGGCACACAGAACAGACGGGCAGCTCAGCTGGGCTGGGAGGGGCTGCAGGGAACTGGTGCTGCACTCCCTTGGATTGTGAGGGAGGTGCAGGGAACCAGCAGGGGTGGGCAGCTTAGTTCGGCTGCAGAGGATAGAGGTGCAAAGAAGCCTAGTGGGGAAGAGGGGGGACCAGGAGCCCTGAAATGACCTCCCCTGGTCCAAAAATTCCTCATCTGGGACCAGTCAGATCTAGAGGGTGCCAGATCAGGGAGGTCCAACTCCTACCCAAGTCCCCTCCTCGCACCCTCCCTCGTAGCCAGACACCCTACATCCAGCCTGCTTCTGCACCCTACCTATCTGGTCTGCACCCTACCCAGACCTTGTCCCCTTCCGCCCCCCAGCTCCCTCCCAGATCCTGCACCCCATCCCTATCCCGCTCCTTGGCAGCCCTGCCATCCACCCTAGCACCGCCCTGGCCCCAGCACCTTGCCTCACACCCCAGGACTCAGCACCACCCTGGCCCTGGCCCTGGCCCTGGCCCCAGCCCCAGCACCCTGCCATCCACGCTAGCACCCAGCAGCACCCTGCCAGTCACCCTAGTGCCCAGCAGGACCATGTCCCTGACCCCAGCACCCTGCCACCTGCCTGTCCCAGCACCTTGCCCCAGCACCTTGCCTCACACCCCAAGACTCAGCACCACCCTGGCCCTGGCCCCAGCCCCAGCACCCTGCCATCCACGCTAGCACCCAGCAGCACCCTGCCAGTCACCCTAGTGCCCAGCAGGACCATGTCCCTGACCCCAGCACCCTGCCACCTGCCTGTCCCAGCACCTTGCCCCAGCACCTTGCCTCACACCCCAGGACTCAGCACCACCCTGGCCCTGGCCCCAGCTCCAGCACCCTGCCATCCACGCTAGCACCCAGCAGCACCCTGCCAGTCACCCTAGTGCCCAGCAGGACCATGTCCCTGACCCCAGCACCCTGCCACCTGCCTGTCCCAGCACCTTGCCCCAGCACCCTGCCACCTGAGCCAGCATCCTTCCACCCAGCAGCACCCTCTCCCCAGCCCCAGCACCCACTAGCACTCTGTCCCCTACCCCCACCAGCACATTTGGGACCACATTAGTGAGGCTTGGGGGTTTTTGGAGGAGCTTTTTTTTGTTTTTGTTTTTTTGCATCTCACTTCTGTGTTCCCAACTGACTTTTCTGTGGGTCAGTGACCTTTGACTCAAAACAGGTTCCTCACCCCTCTCATATATAAAGACAATGCTAAAACCTTTTGAGTTGGACATAATATTTTATTTAAAAATGAAGCCAGGCCAACAAGCCCCCAATTGGGACCAAACCCCCATTTCACTGCAACATCATAACACTCCTGCACCACCTGACCCCAAATCTGAGCCTATCATACACTGGAACCCCCTGTCCTGAGCCTCTTACATCCCCACACTCCTGCATCCCACTTCCTCAGTCTTCTGCCACAACATTCCTCCACCATCCACACATCACAGATCTGTGTCCTGAGCCCATCATACTCACAAACTTCTTGCCCTGAGTCCCTCACATATCCAGCCCAAACTCCTGCACCCTCACATCCACAAGCCCTGGCTCGCTCAGCACCCCAACCTTCCACCTGAGCCCAACACTCCCCAGCCTAGAACCCCCTCCCTGAGTCAACAGCCCCTTCTCCTGCATCCAAATTCCCTCCCAGAGCTTGTACTTCTCACCCCTTCCCAACCCCAAATCCCTCATTCCCACCCCACACCTCACTCCCACACCTCACTCTCACTAGGTTGAGACAAGTATAAGGGCTGGGGATAGCAAGTGATGGAGAGGAGGGGAACAGAGCGGATGAGGCCTCACAGAAAGGAGATGGGGGGGGTGTCTTGGGGAAGGAATGTGAATTTCATGAATTGGTGGGTCCCTCTCTCCTCCCCCCCCCCACCCCACCCCTTTTTTTTTTTTTTTTTTTTTTTTTTTTTGCTTGACAAACCTAGGGGTTCCTTG
Organism: Pelodiscus sinensis; assembly: GCF_049634645.1. Lineage (NCBI taxonomy): Eukaryota > Metazoa > Chordata > Testudines > Trionychidae > Pelodiscus > Pelodiscus sinensis. The sequence continues at coordinate 131,075,190 of NC_134714.1, read as the reverse complement.
AAATTTTGAAAAGGGTTCCTCAGCCAAATAAAATTGGGAAACACTGCCCTAGGGAATCTGCCAGTCAGCTAAATCCAGCCTGCTAATGAATTTTGCAGAGGGTGGATGGGCCAGTATCTCAGGGCCAGCTTCAGATATGGAAGCCAGGACGTCAGCTCCCTGCTGTGCCATGTGACTCCTGGCATGTCACTTCATCCATGCCTCGGTTTCTCTCTCTGTACAATGGGGCCATTTGCCTTCCCCTTCCAGGGCGATGTGAGGCTAACTCTGCTGGACACCGTGAGGTGTTCAGACACGACGGTCACAGGGACCACACATGCAACACTACGGCCCCTTTCTGTTCCCAGCGTTCACTACTGCTTCTCGGCTAACTCACGCCTACGCTTGCTCTTGTGAGCCTCTGACCATTCCCTTGCACCCTCTGCAGAGCTCTTTGCACATCCCCCTCTGTGCCTTAGTCTGAGCCGAGCACATGCTGGAGGGTTTGCTTTTATCACCCCAAACAGCTTTCGCCTGACAGCACCAAGAAGAGGGAAGTGCCCAGACCACAAATGTAATGGTGCTGACAGAGGCTTGGAACTGGCCTCCTGCGTGCACCAGCTCTGCCTTCCTTAAGGGTGGAGGAAAGGGAAGTTTAAATATAGAAATTGAGGTTCATAAGAAACCAGCCAGAGCAGGTGAGGTCTAGAGAGCAGTGGAGAGAGAAATTGAAGCTGCTCCAAAAGGAATACCAGATACAGGCTGCTTCTAGTATGTACAGTGTCCATGCCTGCTGAGCCTCACCCAGAGCTAGCTGCATCTCAGTACCAGGCATGGGATCCGGCCATAAATAATCTCTCAACTCCACACGAGAGGGGGCTGCATATCAGCACCAGTCACAGACAGTCACAGTCCTAGAATCATAGAATGGAAGGGACCTCGAGAGCTCACCAAGTCCAGTCCCCTGCCCTCACGGCAGAACTGAGTACCCTCTAGGTCACTCCCGACAGATGTTTGTCTAATCTGCTCTTAAATATCTCCAGAGCTGGAGATTCCACAATCTCCCCGAACAACTTATTCCAGGGTTTAACCATCCTGACAGGCAGGAAGTTTTTCCTAATGTCCAAACTAAATCTCCCTTGCTGCAGTTTAAGCCCATTGCTTTTTGTCCTATCATAGATGCCAAGGAGAACAATTTCCCCCCTCCCCCTTCTGGTGACACCCTGTTAGATCCCCAAAAGCTGCTTTCATGGCCCTTCCCAGTCCTCTCTTTTCCTGACTAAACAAGCCCAGTTCTTTCAGCCTTCCCTCACAGCTCATGTCTTCTAGACCTTTCGTCATTCTTGTTGCTCTTCTCTGGGTCTTCTCTAATTTCTCCCCATCTTTCTTGAAGAGTGGCGCCCGGAACTGGCCACAGGACTCGAGCCAGGCAGGGCACACCAGGCGAGGGATCCCTGTGGTCAGGTGGGAACGGCTGCATCTCAGTTCTGGGTGATACAGCCCCCACTGCAGAGGCGACTGGGGATCCCTATACAAACAGTCCCCATAACACCTCTCTCCCCACAGGTGGAAGCAACAGATAGACATTTTAAGGCAAAAGCTCTAGTGCAGACCTGGCCAGAGAGCTGTAGACCTGGAGAGGGAAAAGCAGAGCTCAGAAATCAGTGAGTCAATCTCGTTTATAGTTTCCCTTGTACTCTGGAGCTCAGCCCAGGCACCATGCATCCCCCTCCCGATATCCACCCGGAACTAGCCCATCCTGGCAAAGCGGGAAGTGGTGAAACCACAAAAAGAGCCTTCTCTGGTTTCCAAGAACTCAGTGGGGCCGTCTTTCCTATCCGCATGCCCGTCGACCTGCCCAAGAACAAAGTGCAACTGTTCTCACTGGCCTTGACACACACAGGTTTACCCCCTTCTCACTGGACCCGTGACAGTGGGACCAGCCCGGCTGTCCTGTGCGGATGCTCTGACCTGGGTTTAGCTGCAGCTTAATGGCCTAGTGAGGAGAGTCCCTATGCTCAGTGTGGGGAGCCAGGGCCCGGCTGGATCGGGGCGAGGGGCGGTGGGCGGAAAAGCTTTGCCTACGTGGGGACCCGAAGGCCCTTCCAGGAGCAGCTCAGCGTAGCTACATTCCTGACCCCAACTAGCTTTCTGCTGCAGCCCAGTGGAGCTTGGGGTCTGTCTCTCTGGGTGCACCTGTGACTCGATGCAGCTCTGCAGGTGCCCGGGTGTCAGTGCCGCTGGGGTGTGTCTGTCTGTCTCTCCCGGGAGCGTTTTCTCATTGGCTGCAGTCCTGTTCCCTCCCAAGGGCCGGCCTCCCACACTCAGTTCCCCTGCTTGGCACTCAGCTGTGGGCTCGGCTCGGCAGAGCTCTGACACCCAGAAGTCAACCCCCCTCCTGCTGGGAATGGACCCCTGGCTTCAGCTCCTCTGCCTGTGCACGGGTGAGATGCCCACCGGCGGGGCAGGGCGAGGGGGGGCCCACAGCGGTGGGGGAATGGGAGCAGCTGGGCTCTCAGGGCTCCTGTCCCCAATTTGGGAAGGGGAGGAGATGGGGGGGCAGAACCGGGAGGGGAGGGAGCTGGGAATCAGTCCCACAGCCAGGAGGGGCAGGCCCCTCAGCCCCCACTGGCCTCCGCTCCCCGGGGAAAGCTGTAATCTGTGACTGCTTCCCCCCTGCAGCGCTGGCCTCCAGCCGTGGATTCAGCGTGGACGTGGACGGACCCATCACCTTCCAGGGGGCAGCCGCGGGGTTCGGGCAGAGCGTGGTGCAGTTCGGCGGGGCCAGTGCTGGGGGGTAAGGGCAGAACTTGGGCTCGGAGGGCCCCAGTTACAGGCTCCCACCCAGGGGTGGCAGGTTGGTAGAAGTATTGGCGGTGCCAAAAGGGCCACAGCCTGCGCCCCTCCCCCCAAACTCTTCCTCTTCCTCCCCCCCACCTAAGTCTCTGAGAGGGAATTGGGATGGGGGAGGGGTGTGGGCTCTGGGATGGAGTTTGGGTGCAGGGAGGACGAGGGGCGGGGATCGCGGGTCGGGTTCAGGCTTTGGGATGGGGTCTGGGTGCTGGCTCTGACCTGGGATAGGGGGTGGGGGTCCTTGGTGCAGGCTCTGGGAGGGAGTTTGGAGTTGGAGGGGGGAAGCAGATCAGGGACACTAGGAAGAGGAAAGGGGGGACAGGCTCTTGGCAGAGCAGGGCGTCTGAGGGGGAGGGAAGGGAAGGGGTGACACACTTACCTGGGGCACCCCCCTCTGGCAGTGGCTCCACAAGGATGCACAAAGTGGAAAGTTTTGCAGGAGCCTGGCTCAGGGCCAGGAATATTCCTGGTGCCAGGGCACCCAGGGCCCATTGATCTCACGGCCCCTGCTCGGGCAGAGGTGCGGGAAGTAGGAACATGGGGGTGATGCTGCAGCACCCCTGGCTTTGTGCCCACTGTCTCTACCATGCTGGGATCCCACCACTGGCCCATGGCCAGGGACCTCCTATTGCCTGGGCTCCCAGCCCCAGGATCTGTGCTCAGACCCAGGGACCAGACTGCTGGTCCCCCCTGCTGCTGCCAGCCCCTTGCCTGGGGCTCTGTGCCTGGCCCTGGCCCAGATCTCCCCATCTGTCCCCAGCTGGGGGCAGGGAGGGGCATGGACAGGTGTAAGGGGGGGCACAGCTCAGCTCCCCCACCCTAGAGATTGTTGCAGCACCACAGCCCCTGAGGGACCTGCCTGGCTGGGCTGCACCTCCCAGGAGAGGTGGGGGGCCCTGATCCCCCCCTTGCTCTCTCCCTGCAGGCTGATTGTCGGGGCCCCGCTGCAGACGGGAAACGTGAATGAAACCGGCAAAGTCTACACGTGTGACGTGGGCTCCCAACGCTGCCAGGAGATCCCCATCCAGAGTAGGGCCCTGCGCTGTGGGGTGCGGTGGGGCAGCACGGGCAGGCTGGGAGCTGGGGCACCCGGGATCCATCCCAGGCCCTGGGAGGGGAGGAAGCTCTGGCGGGGTGAGAGGGGGAGGCTGGAAGCCGGACTCCTGGGTTCTATTTCCATGCAACTAGGTGGGGGGGGGGGGCGGAGGGATTTGCAACAATTTGCCTTCATTGCCCTACCGTGGAGGGTATAGCCAAGGGGGGGGGGGGTGAACTGACTCAGACTTGTAGGGCTAACCACGTCCAACCGCAAGGTTTCTTACCCTGGTGCTGGCGCGTTTCCCCTCGCAGGGCCCCAGGACGCGGTGAACATGTCCCTCGGACTGTCCCTGGCTGCCCATGGCTCCCAGCTCCTGGTGGGTACTCCAGAGGGGGGCAGCGGCTCAGTCTATGGGTTGTTCTCCTCCCCCCAGCAGTGGGTGTGGGCTGAAATGCCAGCGCAGGGACATCATAGAGAAGGAACCAACCTGACGACCTCCCGGCAGTGCAGAGCGACTGTGCAACCTCCCCGAGGGGTGATGGTACCAAAGGGTGTGAGCCCCTCTGTGCGGCTCTCCCCAGGAAATTCATGGCCGGGTGACACAGGCCCCTATCTCAAGAGCCAATGATCTGACCACAACTACAGACTCTGTCCGCTTGTGTCAATCTCACCGGAATATGACTTTGTTACCATGGTGAGGGTTGAATAACAGTATGTGTGTAGGGTGGTGCTAACCACTAGAATGACTGTGCCAGGACGCTGTGCAGAAGGTTGTAACGTGATAACGTCACTTTGACAACAGGCACAGTGGGATTGGGTTTGTCTGAGACGTGGTGTTTTTAGGGATGGGGGTAACCAGGTGAAGTCTCCATGGGGACAGTGACTGTGTGATATCATTGTGACAGACGGGGGTATCTAGGTGATGTCACAGTAACTGGGCACAACCATAGTAGGGAGTATAGTAGCCAGGTGATGGCCCCTGTCTGCTCTTTGGGAGACGGGTGCTGAGTCCTGGGTCCTGTTCTCCCCGGGGGGGACCCTGCCCCAGCAGGATCTTTTCCTGTGTACCCATGAGGGAACAGGCTCCCCTCCCCCACAGTGCTCTCCTTAGGGACACCCAGTGACCTCATCCCTCTCTTGTGCCCCAGGCCTGCGGCCCCACGGTGCACCAGGCCTGTGGGGAGAACATGCACCTGAATGGCTACTGCTTCCTCCTGGACCAGAACCTCCGGCAGCTCCGGCGCATCCCGGACACACAGCCAGGTGAGGGGTGGGGGGGGACTGGGCCAGACGGGATCTTCGATCTGGTCTAGCTCTTTCCACTGAGTTTTCTGGGTGTTGGTGGAGTTAAGTCAGGCGGTTCAGATTGTACCTCTCTAGCCAGCATCCTCGGGAACCAAGTGTCATGGAAACCCAGGCACAGGTCCCCCCACACCAGCGCCTCTGTGAGGGTGGGGGAGGAGTTGCTCACTACAGGCCCAGCTTTTCCCACTCTGCTCCAGTCTGAGAGCAACCACTGAGATCCCAGCTCACAGGTGTGGCCGGAGAATGGACGTCTGGACGCTAGAGATCCAACCGGCTCTTCTTCCCCATCACAGAGTGCCCCAAACGGGCCACGGACATCGCGCTCCTCATCGACGGCTCGGGCAGCATCAACCCCAGGGACTTTAGAAAGATGAAGACGTTTCTCTCTGAGATCATGAAGCGTTTCGGTGGCACCGACACGCAGGTAACAGGCAGAGGCAGAACCCTGCTTATGTATCTGCCCTTCACATGCAGGGCTGGCCCCAGTGCCCCAGTGTTGTGCATCCAAAACCAGGAACCCTCAAGTGCCTGCCCCAGCCGTTGACTGAATCTGGTTCCTTCTTCTCTGACCCTTCACTCCTCGGGGTGTTTCTCTCTTTCCCTGACCTCTCCTTGCAGTTCGCGCTCATGCAGTACTCCCATCAGTTTGAAGAGCACTTCGACTTCACAGCTTACAGGAGAAATCGTGACCCAGACAACCTTGTCAAGGGAGTTGAGCAGCTGGGTGGAATGACGCACACGGCCACAGCCATCCGGAAAGTGGTGTAGGTATCGTCCCGCTCCCTGTGCAGACTCCACAGGGAAAGGGCTGCCATGACTTGCAAGCTAAGATATAAGGATTCAGGGCCCCTGGGATTTTTCCCCAGCTGTGGGAGAGACTAGGGACTAGTGGTTAGAGGTGGTGGGCTGGGCATCAGGATGCGTGGGCTGCATCCCTGACTCTGGGAGGCGGGTGGGCACTAGAAGGTTAGAGCAGAGCTGGGAGCAAGGACTCCAGGGTTCTATGGTCAGCCCTGAGCCTCTGTTGCTGTGTGACTTTAAGCAAGTCACAGCCCCATCTGCCTCAGTTTCCCCATCAGTACAATGCAGACAATGACACTGAGCTCCCTTGTGAAGGACTTTGCGATCGGCAATGCCAAAGCAGAGGATGGAGCTAGGTGCGGTTATGGATTGATTAGGAAACTTACCCGGCATTGCCTTGGTCCTTCCGGGCAGGGGGCTGGCACTGCGGGGGTGCAGGAGTCACAGCAGGGTCTTGAGGGGGTGGGGAGCTCAGGGCAGGAGGCCAGGGCATGGAAGGGTGTGTGAGTGAGGGCTGGAGGTTGAGGAGGGGCTCATGGCAGGAGGTGGAGGTGGCCACTGATTTCTGCCTGGTGGCAGCCCAGGGCAGCAGGGACTGCGCACCCCACCCTCCAGGTTGTCCCCAGAGTCCAGTGGGGGAATCTCTCCTTCCCCGTGGCTCCTCCGTAGTGGGGGGGGGACAGTGGAGGCTGTCGTCTGGACAGGAGGGCCCCACTTACCTTGGTGGTACGGCTGCCCCCAGTGGCCACTCCACATCATGGCTCTCCCTTGCAATCACTGCCCCCAGTGGCCACTCTCAGATCACATCCCTCTGAACTGCAGCCCCTCCCTTTGCATGTTATGGAAAACAGTCCCATTCCTGGCACTTCCCATCTTCCTGGCACAACCAAACCCCGACCTTGCTTTAAGTTAGGAGGAGAGGAAGCTGCAGCGATAACCTGCCCATGTGTTCCCTCCATTTCCAGGCAGGAGCTGTTCACTTCTGGGAGCGGCGCTCGAGATGAAGCCACCAAGATTCTCATTGTGATCACAGATGGGGAGAAAAATGACCAACTTCCTTACTCAGCCGTTATCCCCGAGGCGGAGAGAGCTGGGATCACCCGCTACGCCATTGGGGTGAGCCACGACTGGGCGGAGAGCTGGTGCGGGTTTGAAGCTAGGAACGAGGGTGGGGGAAGGATGGTTGCTTCAAGCATGGGAGGGCACAAGCGTTGGGACAAGGCGCTGGGCCAGTGATGATATCGCAGAGCCGGCCTTTCACTAGCCTGACTGAGGAACAGATTCTGGCTCTCCACACTCATGCTTGGTGAAGATGAGCAGCATTGTCCAGTCCAAAGTGGGGAATCCAGTCCACGTGCCCACTCGGCTGGGCTGGAAATGCAGGGTGCTGCAAGGGGGCATAGGCCAGGGTTAGATGGGTGGGTATGTGCCCAGGGCTCTTGGCTGTGACTGACACTGATGCCCTGGTCTCCCCTGCATCTTTCTTTATTACACGAAGGTCGGCCAGGCCTTCTCCAGCAATGCTGCCCAGAGGGAGCTCCGAGAGATCGCCTCTGAACCCACCGACCAGCACGTCTTCCGGGTGGACAATTTCGACGCCCTCCAGGGCATCCAGAGCCAGCTGCAGGAGAAGATCTTCGCCATCGAAGGTACCAGAGTCAGGGCAGGGCCGCACTGGCCCTGACGCTCTAGAGATGTGTCTCCAGGCCCAGATGGGAGGGGGAGCTGCTAGGAATCTAGAGCTCAAATAGGCCCCAAATATTGTCTCTCTTTCCCCATCAAACATCTGCCTATTGCTCTTGCTCCATGAATACTGCTGATACATTTGCCATCCGGGGACACCCAGGCAGGGGCCTGTCTGGTTCAAAGGACTGAGGGATGCAATACAGGGACCTTCTCTTCTCTCTGGATCCAACCCAGCCTCGAGGTGGGGGGAAGGGCTGGCTCTGGGGACAGGAATACCAGTCATTTCCCCTCTATGGGTATGTCTACACTACAAAGTTAGTTCGAACTAACGGACATTAGTTCGAACTAACTTTCATAGGCACAACACTAGCGCTCCGTTAGTTCGAATTAAATTCGAACTAACGGAGTGCTTATTTCGAACTAGGAAAACCTCATTTTACGAGGATTACGCCTAGTTTGAACTAGCTAGTTCGAATTAAGGGGTGTGTAGCCCCTTAATTCGAACTAGTGGGAGGCTAGCCCTCCCCAGCTTTCCCTGGTGGCCACTCTGGCCAACACCAGGGAAACTCTTCTGCCCCCCTCCCGGCCCCGGACCCCTTAAAGGGGCACGGGCTGGCTACGGTGCCCGTGCCAGGTGCAAGCCTGCCAGCACCCAGCCAGCAGACCCTGCACCTGGCACGGCTCGAGCCAGCCACCCGATGCCCCCCAGCCCTCCCCCTCTTCCCGGGACCAGGCTGGCGGCTCCCGGGAGCTTTCCCTGGACCGCAAGAGGTGGGCACCCGCCTGGGCTAGTGCAGACATTGTGGACCTCGTCCACGATCTCCGCACTAGGCACAGAAAAGTGGCTGTCTAGGGCAGGAGAGCTGCCAGCCTGGCCACCCAGGACCAGGTGTGCATGAAAATCAAGGTGGTCCACTGAGACCCCCGACCCTGAGCTCTGAGCTTACAATGGCCGTCCTGGGTCAGACCAAAGGTCCATCTAGCCCAGTAGCCTGTCTGCCGACAGAGGCCAACCCTAGGGACCCTGGAGGGGATGGACCGAAGACAGTGACCAAGACATTTGTCTCGTGCCATCCCTCTCCAGCCTTCCACAAACCTTGGGCAGTGACACCACTCCTACCCCCTGGCTAATAGCACTCCATGGACCCAACCTCCATGACTTGATCTCACTTCCCTTTAAACTCTGTTCTAGTTGTAGCCTTCACAGCCTCCTGCAGCAAGGAGTTCCACAGGTTGACTCTTTGCTTTGTGAAGAACAACTTTCTGTTACTAGTTTGAAGCCTGCTACCCATTCCTTTCCTTTGGTGTCCTCTAGTCCTTCTTTATGGGAACTAATGAAGAACTTTTCTGGATGCACCCTCTCCACCCAACTCCTCTTTTAGAGACCTCTATCCTGTTCCCCCTCCGTCTCCTCTTTTCTAAGCTGAAAAGTCCCAGTCTCTTTAGCCTCTCTTCATATGGGACCTGTTCCCAACCCCTGATCATTTTAGTTGCCCTCCCCTCTCCCAGCCTCTCTCTTCCCCTCTCCCACCTCCTTTTCCCAGTCTCCCCCAGTTTTGTTCAATAAAGACAGATTCCATTTTTTAACACAATTGTCCTTTATTTTGTACATCAAGAAGAGGGGCTAGGGAAGAGTAAGTGGAAGGAGGTGAGGGAGGAATGAGGTATGAGCCCCTGATGGGGAGGACTGGGCTGGCTCTGCGGGCTTCTGGGGGTGGAAGCTCTCCTGCAGCCCCCCAATTGCCCCCTCTCCCCAGATGGCAGCCTGTGGCAAGTGCAGCCGGTCTGATGGCCGAGTGTTGTGATGTGCCCAGTGTGGGTACTCCGGGCAATCCAAGCCAGGACTGCTTTGCAAGCGGGGCACCCCTGAGAACTGTCTGTCCGGGGTGAGGGTTGGGACCCTTTAAGCACAGCCCTCAGCTAGCCTGAGACAGCCTCTCCACGCTCTAAGTCCTCCTCTGATGCCCTGCCAGCACTGCTTCCGGCCATCCTTAAGCCCGGTTTAGGGTCCACTTAATGTGGACTTGCTAGTTCGAATTAGCAAAACGCTAATTCAAACTAGTTTTTTAGTCTGGATCCGTTAGTTCGAATTAGCTTTGTTCGAATTAACTAATTCGAACTAAGTTAGTTCGAATTAACGTTGTAGTGTAGACATAGCCAAAGATGGTCTCTCCCATGTCTGTCTGTCCCTGCAGGCACCCAGTCCCAGAGTGGCAGCTCCTTCCAGCTGGAGATGTCTCAGGCGGGATTCAGCTCCCTGCTGTCCCTGGTGAGTGACGCCCAGCCCTAGGGCCTGCCCCACTCTGTCCTGATGGATCTTTCAGAATCAGGATCCTGAGACTGGTTTAGGGCCTGGAAAGCTGCTGGCTCTGCTGCCCTGCACACTCCTGTGCATCTCCTGGCCCCCTGCTGCCAGTGGGCGACTTGACAGCCCCAGCGACCCCTGCAGGAGCAGTGTGAGAGCTGCTTTTCCCTTGTTACCTGAGAGGGGAACTGTCCTGCCAGCTGGGCCTCACTAGGGGGCGCTGTCTCCCCTGGCAGTCCATGCCGACCCCTGTCCCCCGCTGAGCCGTGCTGTGCGGTGGATGGGGGGGTCTCGTGAATCTCTCCTGGGCGGCGCGTTATCCGTCATCCCTCTCTTTGCCATGCGTGTCGGTTTAGGAGGGGCCGGTGCTGGGAGCGGTGGGAGCCTACGACTGGTCCGGTGGGATATATTCATATGGGACCAGCGGGGAGCCGAGCTTCATCAATGTGTCCAGAACCCCCAGCGACATGGATTATGCTTACCTGGGTAAGGACACAGCCAGAGAGCTTCCCTGGCCCTTCAAACAGCCCCCTGACTCCACCCCAGCGGCAGCTGCATCTCTGCTCTGGGGGAGTGATTGCGGTATGAACAGGCTGTCACGGAGTGTGGGGGAGTCACCGGGCCCTGCAACCCCCCAGCCCGCCCCTCCACAGCCAGACCTGCCTCTCCACCAGCAAGTTGCACAGGAGGTTTATTGGTTGACAGGGACACAGCGTAGCACCCACTTGCTGTTAACAAAGGGAACCAGGAGCAGCCAGCACAATCCACCTTGGGGAGAGGGAGGCCCAGGGCCAGCACCCTGGTCCCCCTCCCTGTATCCTCCCCCAGCCCAGAGTAACTCTCCCACCCAGCACCTGGCCCCAGCCCTCCAGCCCCACCCCCGCCTTTGTTCAGACTCCTGGGCAAAGTGTCACCTGGTTGCTCCCCCACCCAGGCTCAGGTTACAGGACAGTCTGAGCTATTGTTGGGTACCTGCTAAGATGGGGCAGTCAGGGATGGCCTCCCACTCAGGGAGAGCCGCCCCCAACATTCCCATGCCCAGCTGAATTCCAGTGCAGGGCCCAGGGAAACTGAGGCACACACACACACACACGGGGTCACAACAGAACCTCACAGGACAGTAGGAATCACACCCAACATAACAAAGGGAACCCAGTGAATACAACCCCCCCCTACGCCACACAGGCCCTTCCCCATCTAAGAGGTTGCCTCCATTGTTGCCTGAATAGGGGGCGCTGTCTCCCCCGGCAGTCCATACCATCCCCTGTCCCGAGCTGAACCGTGCTGTCCAGCAGATCGGCAGGGTGGGGGGGGGCAGCTCTGTGCAGCTCTGTCGTGTGGCTGTTTCCCATCTCACCTCTCCGTGTCCCTCTGTTCTTTTGAGGTTATTCATCTCAGGTCATCACCGCCCACGGGCAGAGCAGCTACGTGGTCGGGGCCCCTCGCTACCAGCACGTCGGCAGAGTCGTTCTGTTCAGCCGAGATACCAATGGCGGGCAATGGGCAGCCAGCTGGAAAAAGGAAGGAGAGCAGGTATGGGGAGCATGACAGACTGGGTGGAGCCAGTCTTGGAGGAAGCCTGTACCATTCTGACACCCTGTTATAGTGTGATTCAGTCAGAATGACTCGGGCAGGGGAAAGCTTGGACGAGTTTAGAGAACTGGACCGCAGCTGACAGTCGGCATCCCAGTGCCCTGACATTCAGTGAGGGTTTGTCTGCACTCAGAAACTCCTCGCCGCTGAAGCTGTGCAGCTGGAGCACTGCAGTGAGGAGGATACCTCTGCCAACGGGAGGCTTCTCCTATTGGCCTAGGTAAAATCTCTCCCACACAGCAGCGTGGGAATAACAATGCGAAAGTCTACACAGCAATTCCGTTATCAAGGAATAAATTTGAAATAACGAGCAACTTATTCCGACTTCTGTAAACCTCATTCCATGAGGAATAGCACCTCTTCTGAAATAGCTACTTTTAAATAGTTGTAGTGTAGACACATTGCTGCTATTTTGAAATAGCTCCTCCTCAGGGCCATTCAAAGTCATTCCTCCCTGGTGAATCCTGGGGCTGTAAATCGGGGTCGTGTGTCCACATTAGGGGAGCCTGCCTCAGACTCATTTCGAGGCTTCCCTGTAGAAGCGCTATTTGGAAATAAGCTATTTCAGAGTATTTCTTCTGGAATAGCTTGTTCCAAAATACGTGTGCAGAATAGACATACCCAAGAGACAGGTGCTATGTTGGCAACAGAATTCTCCCATCCACCTAGCACCAACTACCCCAGGGGGTAGGTAAGTTTACTTGTATTGCTCAGGCGGATGGATTTTCATGCCCCTGAGCAATATAGCTATACCAGCCTAATTGGTTAGCGTAGACCAAGTCTTAGACAGAACTCATCAGACTAACAGAAAGAAATGAAGACAGCGTTAAAACATTACTGACAATACGCACGGGCTGTGTCTAGACTGGCAAGTTTTTCCACATTTTTCCGCGTCTAAAGTGCTTTTGCGGAAAAGCATCCTGCCAATCTAGATGTGCTTTTCCGAAAATGCTTTTCCGGAAAATCATGCCAGTGTAGACGTAGCCACGGGGTCTGAGCAGGATTGCACTGCCGTGAACACTGTATGCTACTCCTAGATCTCCCTGCCTCCCACTTTCAGCTGGGCAGGATTTACGACAGTGACTTAGAGCGGTGCAGATAGTGAATCAATGCTACTTGTGCAAGCACAGTGTCTAAGAAGAAATGCACCACAACGCGCATTCAGCGTCTCTGAAAGATGCTGCCTACCTCGGCCTCCACATCCCCTTGGACAGAAAACTGACAGTAATGGCACCGCCTGTTGTGTCTAAAGGGCGGGTGAGGGAAGAGGATGGACTGAACCTGGGAACAGGGGCAGGTGCTGGGGTGTTGGTGGAAGAAAATGGAGAAGGTGACTAAGATGAAGGGGTGACTTCACTGCCCCTCCAGATTGGCTCGTATTTTGGGGGTTCGCTGTGCGCTGTGGACCTCAACAGTGATGGGAAGATGGACCTGGTTCTGATCGGAGCCCCCACGTTCTATACACCTCTGAATGGAGGGCGGGTGTATCTGTGCTTGGTTAGCCAGCAGGTAGGATGGAAGGGCTGTGGGTCGTGTTTTTACCTGCGGGGCCATGTGGCTGGGATGCTCTGAAAATTAACACCAGGCTCCAGGGAGGGAGGCGGGAGGCTCGGTAGAGGGAGTGCTCGTTGGACAGACCATGCTGGCACCTGTCCCATGCTGGAGGGTGCCATGTTGCTGGGAGAGGCAGGGAGAGGCTCAGTAGGGGGCGCTCACCCACATAGTTGATGCTACTCTATTCCCCATGTGTCTCTTTGGATGGGCCGGTAGGGCATCACGCTGAACTGCACCACGACCCTGCAGGGGCAGAAGGGTCAGGCATTTGGACGCTTCGGGGCCAGCATGTCTGAAATGGGGGACATCAGCGGGGACGGACAGACGGACGTGGCCATCGGGGCACCCACAGAGAATGACAACAGCGGGGCTTTGTACATCTTCCACGGGGAAACGGGACGCCTCAGTGCCCAGTACAGACAGGTGAGCCCTGCTGAGAGCGGTCAGCTCACAGCCCCGATGGGATGTTATAAGGACCTTTTGGTGGCAGCCATGGTTAGTTGAGTGGCTTGGGCTGTTGTGCAGGGACTGCGAATTTAGGGGTCAAGTCCCCTTTCATGTAACCAGAGACCTGCCCTAGCTCAGTCAGTACGGGAGCGGGCTTTTCATCTGAGAGCTGAGGGGTCAAGTCCCTGGTCGGGAGATGATTAGTTATTGTCTCTCAAGGTCCCTTCCAGTGGAAGTGTTTTATGATTCCTTGCTGTTCTATATAGTGGGCCCTTATATGGTGCCCACTATGTAGAACAGCTGCCTCCCTCCCCTGACGGCTCTCTCTGCCCCACAGCGCATCGAGGGGGCGCAGTTCCCCAGCAGGCTGCACTACTTTGGCCAGGCCGTCAGTGGCGGGACAGACCTGACGGGGGATGGGCTGCCGGACATCGCGGTGGGAGCACAAGGGCAGGTCCTGCTGCTGAGGTGAGTCCCTCTGTGTCCTGGCCCTGCCCCACCGGGCAATCTCAGACAGAGCCTGAACATGGGGTGTGGGGGTGGGTGTCTGCCACCCCCTGCTGGGGAAAGGCAGGATAACAGCGCGGCTGCCTCCTTCTCTGCCTCCCAGCATCTCCTCTGACCGCGCTGTGTGTCCATAACCCGTCTCCCTGCCTGCTCGGGGAGCATCCAGGCAGGGTGGGAGGCTCAGGGGAGGCACGGGGCCTAGCCCCAGTGCAGGGAGTGGCGGGATGATGGTTCTGTTCTCCACCCGGCAGGTCCCGGCCAGTGCTCAGAGTCGGGGTGTCCATCAGCTTCCAGCTCCCCACGATCCCCACCTCAGCCTTCAACTGCCAGGAGCAGGAGCAGCTCAACATGGAGGCCAGCATGTCAGAGATCTGCTTCACCATCACAAAGAGCACCAGGGACAGCCTAGGTCAGACCAAACCCACCCCCTGATTCCCTCCCCCCTAATCTCCTAGTCCCCTGCTTTGGGGCAGGATTGGAGCCAGCGCAGGCCCGTGTCCCATTTCCCCTTGAGCGTCCTGCTCTCAGCCTCTGTCCTGTATTTCCCCTCCTCTGTAGGTAACAGGATCTCCAGCACCATCCAGTACAGCCTGGCCCTGGACCCCGGGCGGAGGAAGATCCGAGCTGCCTTCGGCTCCACCGGCCCCGTCCTGAGCAGGGAGCTGCAACTGGGCATTGAACGGAGATGTGAGACACACCCGATAATGTTACCTGTGAGTGTTTGTGTGGGGGGTTCCCAGCTCCTCCCCCTCCTGCTGTGTCTGCCCCTGCAACTCTGCCCCTTGCTCCAAACCACCCAGAGAACAAACCTCTCCCGGATCCTGCTTTTTCTCGCGGGTCCCTACGTGTCTCTCTGTCTCCCCAGCTCTGTCCTGAGGACACTCTGACCCCCATCACCCTGCGCCTCAACTATACCCTGAAGGGGGAGCCCATCACTGCCACCAGCAGCCTCAGACCCATCCTGAGCGAGGACTCTGCACTGGTGTCAGCAGGCTCGGTAAGGTTGTAGTGTGTGTGACGTTGTTCTAGTGACTGTGGTTTTGATTATGGTATTGATGTTCTATGTTGATGGGTAAAATTGTAATGTGGGTGACCGTGCTGGGTGAGGTTGAAATGATAGTGTTACTGATTGCATTAGTGGTTAGTACTGCAATGGTTTTGGTGACAATATAAATTGAGGTTGAATTAGCTGGGTTAGTAAGGTTGATTCAGATTGTAGTAATCTTAGTTACAGTGTTGGCTGAGGGTGTAGTTATTGTGGTATGGGTGATGCTGGTTAAGAGTGTAATAGTTTTGCTCATGTCTTGATTCAGATTAGTTTGGCTTTTTTCTTATTTTGTCTGGTACAGATTGCATTTGCAATGCTGGTTGATTGTATTAAGATTGTAGTAGCATTAATGAGAGTGTTTGAGGTTGTAATGGTTGCATTTGTTACTGTCCTGTTACACTCGCTACAATTGGATGGCAGTGATTGTAGTGGCGTTGGTTACAGTTTGAGGTTGTTGTCTGACAATTGTTTTAGATTTTGTTGATGTGTTTTTATGGTTGAAATATTAATGCTATTAGTTACAGTGTTACTCATTATCTATTGTAACAGTGTTATTTCAGATTAGATTCACAGTGGTGGATGGTGTTATTGTAATGATGTTGATTATATTGTTGGCTGAGTTTGTAGTGGTTCTGTCATTGTAACAGTTTTGTTTGACACTGTATCGGAGGTAGCGGTGAAAGTGATGGTTGAGACAACAGTTGAGGTGCTAGTATTGGCAGAGGCTCTTGCATTTATATCACTGGGGACAGTGTTACCTCAGAGAGTTTTGAAGGTGATGTTGGTTGTGGTTGAGATGGTAGGGAACTTGTTGACAGTGGTGGTTGAGGCATAATGGTTCTGTTGGCATGCAATGGTGCAGGTCACAGTGTATTGGGAGAAAGCAGCCATGGTGCTCTTGGTAATACTGTTGTTTCAGATTGTATTGCTGGTGGTGATGATGACAATTGAGATTGTATGATGGGTGAAAATGCCGTCTGAGTTTATTCCAATCCCTTTCTAACCTCATGATCTCCTCCCTCCTCTCCCTTCCCCCCGGGATGTCTCCCTAGCTCCCGTTTGAGAAAGACTGCGGCGATGATAAAGTCTGCACAGATGAACTACACATTTCCTTCAATTTCTCAGGGTAAGCCATCCCCCTCTGCCTCCTTCCCCCCCCCCTTGCACTTGCAATCATAGAATCATAGAATACTAGGACTGGAAGGGACCTCAAGAGGTCATCAAGTCCAATCCCCTGCTCTCATGGCAGGACCAAATACTGTCTAGACCATCCCTGATAGACATGTATCTAACCTACTCTTAATTATCTCCAGAGATGGGGATTCCACAACCTCCCTGGGCAATTTCTTCCAGTGTTCGACCACCCTGACAGTTAGGAACTTTTTCCTAATGTCCAACCTAAACCCCCCTTGCTGCAGTTTAAGCCCAGTGCTTCGTGTCCTATCCTCAGATGAACAAGTTTTCTCCCTCCTCCTTGTGACACCCTTTTAGATACCTGAAAATTGCTATCATGTCCCCCCTCAGTCTTCTCTTTTCTAAACTAAACAAACCCAATTCTTTCAGCCTTCCCTCATAGGTCATGTTCTCTAGACCAATGGTCCCCAACCTTCTGGTTCTGCTGGGGCCCTGGGGGTGGGGCCGCGTGTGCACTGGGTGCCCAGTGGCGGGGCTGCACGTGTGCCACATGTCTGGGGGCGGGGCCGCATGTGTGCCACGTGCCCGGGGCTGGCTCTAGGTTTTTTACCGCCCCAAGCAAAGAAATTTTTGCCTCCCCCCTCGCCCACCGCTGCACGATAGGCACTGAGGAGGAAAGCGCCCCCTTCACCTTGCAGCTCTTTAACTCCCACCATGCCCTTCAGCCAAACCCAGCCTATGTCTTGTCTCCCCTCCACACACATCCCGACCCCCCCCCCCCCACTCACTGAACCTAATTTCCACCTCCTTTCCCATCCCAGGCAAACTCTACTCCTCAGTGACCAGATGCAGTCTGCCCCCTTCTGTCCACCGCCTGATCCACCCTGTGCCCTCTCTTCTCTCCCAGCCAAACCCGATCCCCCGCCCAAGGACCCAGTCTGCTCCCCTCTCCAACTTCCCCCCACTGACCGAACTCCATCTCCTTTCCCTCTCCCCGCCAAACCCTCGTGTCCCCTCCTCCCAGCATGTGCAGAAACTTCGGAGCGCCCTGGCAGAGGCGTGAAAGTGTCATGGGTCCCCCAGGGAATGTGCGCGGACACAGCCAGGAAAAATAAAGGACAAGGCCAGCGACACCTCTCTCCCTCCCTGCCCCCCCAAATCTCTGAGCTGGGGCAGGCGAGGCCCCCTCCAGCGGCTCCTCACCACCAGACCAACCAGATCGGGCTGCAAAGTAGCTCTCCCCTCCCTTCAGGCACCTCTGCTTGAATCATCCTTCTGCCCGGCCCCACCAATGCTGCAGCTCTCCCCTCCCTCCACGCCCAGTGCTGAGGCAGAGAAAAGGGGGAGAGAGTCACCTCCCATTTGCCAATGTTTACTAACACGCCCCCCCCCACACACACACTCCTGCAAACTCCTTGGCCAAGGGCGCCTGCTCTGGCAGGAAGGGTCACTAGTAAGCGCAAGGCAAGTGGAGAGATGACCAAAGGCACCTAGCTCGCAGGGCGGTCCCTGGCTGCAGTGACCTGGACTGCCCCTCACCTGGCCCCGGATCGCTCTGTGCAGCCTGCCCCACACAGCCCGGGGAGAGCAGGTTGCCCACCAGGGCCATAGCACTGCAGCGCAGCTGCTGTTCTCAAAGCCCATGGTGAACCCCCCTGCACATCGGGCAGCACTGGCTGGTGCCAGTCAGAGGAGCATGAACAATCCCTGGGTGCCAGAGTCTGCTTCATGAATGGGAGGCTCCCTGGGGTATTTCCCGCTCCACTGCCACTAGGTGTTGCACAGCGGCAGCTGTGCCGGGAAGGCAACTGGAGCGGAGCATGGCCAGTGCTCCTGTCTGGCCCGCCCCGCCCCACTACAACACCCTCTCGTGCTAACTAGAGGGCACACTTTTCTCCCTGGTGCCGAGGGAAGGCAGCGAGGCAGCCCCGGAACCATGATGTCATGGCACCTCAGCCAATCTCGGCGGAGCTGCGAGCGTGACATGCCCCACGCATGCTGCCATTTTTAAATGCCACGCGGCACGGGGTCCAAACTAGCCGGCATTTAAAAATGGCGCCGGCCGGCATCATGCAAATGAAGCCCGGGAAATTCAAATCCCGGGCTTCATTTGCAACTCCGAATGACTACATTACCCCCCTAGTTCGAACTAGGGGGGTAGTGTAGACATACCCTGAGTACGGTTATCCAGCCAGTTATGCACCCACCTTATAGTAGCCCCATCTAAGTTGTATTTGCCTAGTTTATTGATAAGAACATCATGCAAGACCTTATCAAACGCCTTACTAAAGTCTAGGTATACCACATCCACCGCTTCTCCCTTATCCTATCAAAGAAAGCTATCAGACTGGTTTGACATGATTTGTTCTTTACAATTCCATGCTGGCTGTTCCCTATCACCTTGCCAAGTGTTTACAGACTTCCATAGTGGGGACTGTCTGGCTTGATCAGGCCTCAGATCTGCAACACCCAGCTACAGACCTTCCCATATTTCCTGGGGCACTAGACAGGGCACCGATACAGGAAGCGAGCAGCTCTGTGGTGCCCAGCTGGGAATTTGTATCAGATGCTCACACCCCTGCCTTAGTGCCCCCCGCCCCGGTGGCATGAAGGGCTGTGTGGAGATCTGGGTTGGGAACTGTTATGGGAAGCTCACAGCACTGGTTTTCCTTGCAGGGCAGTGCCCCATGGAAGCTCACAGCAAAGCTGGGACAATGCTCTGAGGAAACTCACCCTTTCGTGTTCCCCCTTAGCATGAGCACCTTGGTGGTGGGCATCACCCCTGAACTCAACATCACTGTCTCCATCCAGAACCGCGGGGAGAATTCCTACAGCACCGCAGTGCGGTTCTTCTACCCGGCCGCACTGTCCTATCGCCGGGTCCTGCTGCTCCAGGTACCACACCCTCTCTAAACACCAGACATAGGAGAGACAGAATACAGGGGATGTGTGTGGTGATCAGCTGGTACAGAGAGCAGGCTGGGGCCCAGCAGGGGGCGCTGTGCTGTGCTTGAGCGAGCAGGTGGGGGGGCTTAGCAGGGGGCACTGTTCTACAGAGAGGAGGCAGGGGGATCAGCAGTGGGTGCTGTGCTATGGGAGCAGGGGGTGCACAGCAGGGGGCGCACTGGGCCCCATCTCTCACCAGCTGGTCCCTGTGCTCAGTCTAACAGGAGGACCATGGCCATTAAGTGCAGCTCAGCAGTGAGCTCGGAGGAGCAGACTCAGAGGAACAGCACCTGCCACATCAACCCCCCCATCTTCTGGAGCGGAGCCGAGGTAGGCATGCCCCTACCAATAGCCTGTTCCTGCCCGTCCTCGGGGCATGGCTCCCTCTTATCCTACATCTGTTTCCCAGGCCGTCTTCCTCGCCACCTTTGATGTCTCCTCTGAGGCCGACCTGGGGGACAGGCTGGAGATGATGGTCAGCGCCAGCAGGTGAGGGGGCAGGCCGCAGAGGGCAGTGTGGGGAGCAGTGCAGAGGGGTAGGTGGGTCGGGCTGTGCAGTGAGGAATGGTGCATAGGCCAGTGTACTGATGTGTGATGCGGGACACATGGGGCAGGTTACAGGTTGGTGTGATGGTGCAGAATCCAGTGAAAGGCAATCAGCAGTGTTCTATTGCAGTGCTGTATGGTGCAGTGCAGTGCAGTGATCTGTGAGGGTAATGCAGGGATGTGTTGTGCACAGCGCAGTGCATGGCGCAGTGAAATGCAATGGTAGGAGGCAGTGTCAAACAGTGGAGCGATGCAGGTCAAGGTGCCATTGAGCGGAGGGCAGTGGCGCTCGGTGATGCCCGGCACTGCAGAGTGGCATATGCCATGAAACCAGGCAGAGCAGTCCGATACGGTCCAGTCCATGACACATCGTGCACTGGTGTATGGCAGTAGAGGCTGGCTACTGCACACTGAGAGGTGTTGTGCAGTGCTGTGTGCTCAAAGAAAGGGGGCATAACACAGTGCAGTGACCTATACTTCAGCATGGGGCAGTGATCTGTACCCAAAGCAGTGGAGTATGGTGCAGCCCACGGATGTAGCCTGCAGAGTCATACCATGGTATATTATCCACAGCACTGGCAGCAGGTGCACTTCAGTGCAGTGGAGTTTAGCGCCGCTCACTGCCTATACTGCAAGGCGGCGTGGTGGGCTTAACCCAGAGCAGTGACATATGATACACTGCAGTGGCAGTGATGTAGGTGTTACGGGTGCAGTGCTATAACAAAGGCTGCAGGCAGCGTGGGGCAATGGTCTATGGTGCTGTACGGTAGAATAGGGTGCTGTGTAGTAACATACACTGCAGTGCAGGACAGTGGTGCACACCCAAAGGTGTGTTGTGTTGTGCAGTACAGTGGCTTCCAGCACAGGGCAGAAGCATTTCAAGCAGGGCAGTGCGGTGTGGCACAGGGCAGAGGCACAGGCATTTGAGGCATAGGGGAAGGCAATATTGTGAGGGGCAGTGGCTTACAGTGCAGTCTTTCTGCCAGGTTATCCGATTGCATCTCCTCACATCTCTCCTTTACCTTCCCCTCCCCCCAGTGACAACGGCGGCCCCGTCACTGAGCCCATGGTTCACCGGGCGGAGCTGCCGGTCAAGTACGGCATCTTCATCATCCTCACCAGGTAGGTCAGTGCAGAGACATTGGGAGAGAGCCCCCTGCTGGGCCCCTTCCTGTTCCCTGTGGTACAGCGTCCCCTGCTGGACATGAAACCCACTGCCACCCACCAGCTCCACCTATCGCACTCCCGTCTCTCTTGTTCCTCCCCCAGCCTCGAGGAGTCGACCAAGTACGTCAACTTCTCTGCCAACGCGGCAGAGACAAGCGCGCCAGTGACACATCGGTACGAGGTGAGGCCGGTTGCACAGTGTGTGAGGGGGAGGTGGAGCGAGGGGGGGCTCAGAGCAGGGGGCGGGAGTGGAATTGCCTGAGCTGGATGTAGTGGGTTAGAGCACAGAGGGGTGGGGTGGGCAGGGAGCCAGGACTCCTGGGTTCTCTCCCCAGCTATGGGAGGGGAGCGGGGTCTGAGGGGTAGAGCCGAGGCCTGGGGGTCAGAGCTGGTGGGTTCTCTCCCTGCAGTTCCTAGGGGGAGTCTGTTTCTTCCAGGTGAAGAACCTGCGGCAGCGAAGCGTCCCCCTGTCGGTCACGTTCCAGTTCCCCGTGGAGCTGAGCGGGGTCCGTGTGTGGGACGCCTCTGAGGTCGTCCCCTCCAAGGTACCTGCCTCTCCCTGGGCTTGTATGTGTGAGATGGGCCCTGTGATACCTGCCTTGCACCACAGCGCCCCCTGCTGGGGTGAAAGCCCCATTTCCACACCCCCATTCACTCCATGTCTCTCTCCTGGCCCAGCCCCAGCTGGCTCAGTGCACCAGTGAGGTGGGAACACCTGGTTCCAAGGACTTTGTGAAGATGATGAGCGAGCGCCCCCTGCTGGTGAGTACAGGCCAGTGTGGTACCAGCAGCCCCTTTCCCCTGCACAAACACAGACAGCGAGTGGGGGGCTGGGCTGGGGGAAGGCCTCCTGCTACAGACAGACCCAGACCCCCATGGCCATGCCCAGTCCCTGCATGTCCCTGCCTCACCCGGCGATATCCTTCCACCCCAGGACTGCTCTGTGGCCACCTGTAAGAAGATTCGGTGCACAATCGCCTCCCTGGAAATGCAGCAGCCGCTGGAGTTCATGATCAAAGGGAATGTCGGCTTCCAGTGGGTCTCCCAGGTACGAGAGCTGCCTCTGCCTCCCAACTGAGTGAACCCCCGCCCTTGTGAACACCCTGGTGCCCTCCCCAGAGGAGGCTGCATGTCAGCACTGGGCCAGGGATTGCTCCTGTACAACCAGCCTGTCAATTGCTCTGGGACCCCTGGGGTGATGATCTGGGCGGCTCGGTGTCATTTCTGGTCAGGGACAGGGAGTTTCTCTGTTCCAGACTCAGCAGCAGAAAGTGACCCTGGTGAGTGAGGCCCAGATTGAATACGAGGAGAAGAAATACACCCAGAAGGAGGGATTTGTCCTGCGCCAGGTATCAGAGTGACCGTGCCGGGATAGAGAGAGCATGGGCTAGTGGTTAGAGCTGGGAGCCAGGTCTCTTGTCTCTGCTCTGGCAGGAAGTAGAGTCTGGGGGATTTAGAGCAGAGATGGGAGATGGTGGCAGGAGTCCTGGGTCCCCATCTCACGGCTCCTCCCCCCAGGTGCAGACGATGGTGCAGCAGCTCGTGGTCTATAACTACCTGCCCATCATCGTGGGCAGCAGCGTGGGAGGCCTGGTCCTGCTGGCTCTCATCACTGCAGCCCTCTACAAGGTGAGGGGGGCAGGGCTTTCACCCCTTCCCCACAGCCTGGCCCTGTCTCTCTCCCAGCTGGGGAGAGGGGCAGAGGGAGGCTCCCAAATCCCATCTCCCTGCTCCGGGCGGGTGTCTGTCTGCCTGGCTCTGACCATCTCCCCCCTCCCTTTCCTACCAGCTCGGCTTCTTCAAGCGCCAGTACAAGGAGATGATGGACAGTGCGAGGGGTGGGGACGGGACCGGCCTGGACTAGAGCGACTCTGCCAGTGTCTGCCCCAGCCCCCACATCCCCAAGCAATAGCCCCTCCCCCACATGGGATGCTCTGGATCTCCACTCCCCCACATCACCCGCCATGGACCACCGTCAGTCTGCACCCCGATGTGCTGCTTGCTCTCAGACCAGCCCCCTAGGACCACCGTGTGGGGTTGGCAAGTTGACTCCTGGGTTCTCTGCCTAATGCAGGGCTGGGAAAAAATTTTCAGGTTGGGGGCCGCTGACTGACAGAAAAATCAGCCAGGGGGCCACAGAACAAACCCTCATTGACATGGCCACTGACTGAGATGCAGAAAGACCCTCCCCCCATTCCTCTGACACCCCAGAGCCCAGGGGGGCTGAGGCTAGTAGATTTTGTGTGCTCCACCCCCAAACAATAGCCCCGCCCTCATCCCCCCCACACGGCTCCAGAGCCAGACCCCAAAGTGACAAGCTGGACTTGGAACCTCTGCTGAGTGTCCATGGGGGCCAGGAGCCAGGAGTCCTGGGTCCTGCCTCTGACTCTGGGAGGGCCGTGGCATGTGGTGGGTTAGAGTGGGAGGGTGGGGGGTGGAAGCTAGGACTCTTCCAGCGTTGGGAAGGAAGTGTGGTCCGGTGGTTAGAGCAGGGATAGGGGTTGGGGCCAGGACTCCCCAGTGTTGGGAGGAGAATGGGGTCCAGTGGCTTAGAATGAGATGTGCTGAATCGCTCTGTGCCTCAGTTTCCCCACTTGTTTGTTTATTTTGTGAGCTGAGTGGGGCACAGGGGGCCTCTCAGAGCATGGATGGAGCTCCCAGAGCCTCATTCTCAGCTGGGCTCTGTGTGGTGCCAGGGTCCCCGCCTCTGTCGGACCCTTGGGTGGCCACCAGGGAACATCTAATAAAGCCATGTTCTCGCCGTGATCTGTCTCCGGCCCCCCATTATGGCGGGTGCGGGCATGGGAGGGAAAGGGGTCGAGCTGTCAGCCCTGGGCCAGGCTTCGGGTATGAAATCACCTGTATGACTGGTCATTGTGGGGTACTCGGCTCGTCGCTCGCCGGCGCCACCTACTGGCCACTCTGAGGGTTCCCACTGCCCAGCCAGCGCCCCAGCCAGCGACCCAGCGCAGCGGTCGCATCCTGTCACCGCCTGGCTCTCTCCCCACGCTCGCTCCCAGTCAGCTTCCTCTTCCTGACTCACCCCTCAGGCCTGCTCACCAAGCAGCTTCCCCAAGATACTTTCCAAGCCCTCTGGACAGACAGCATTGGGCTGGCCTCACGCCAACCCAGACCGTCCAGTCACTCGCTGCCCCCGGTCGCACCACCCCGTGCAGGAACATTGGCCTCTCCTCCGGCTTCCACCCCAAGCCCTCCAGTCTGCAGCTTCCTTGACCTCACTGCTCTCACTCCCGAAGCACTCCCTAGCTTGCTACCCCCTATTCCACACCTTGTTCTCCTAGGTCTCAGAATTCCTGCTTCTCCTTCTCTCTTTCTTCCCTGCCTCGCCTCCCACTGCAGTCTTCCCTGGTACTAGTCTCTGGATTTGATGGAAGCCCTGGCTGGTGCCTCTCAAATGAGCTTGCATCTAATCAGAGGTCTCCTCCTAACCTAAATTTCTCCCTCATTTGCCGCTTTATTGGGCCTGCCTGGCCTAATTTGAACCCTCAGAGCCAGAGTGGGGCCCTGATTGAAAAGGAGAAAATAAATTTCCTTCCCTAGTAGATTTATCCCTTGGAACTACCTGCCGCATGAATTGAGGAGGCCAAGTGCTGTGGCTAGAAAGAATGAGAGGTTGGTATGGATCCCAAGCTGTGTGAGGTTAGTTTGTTGGAGCTGCAATGACGGCAGCTAGCCCTCAGTCTGCTCGGCTTATTGAAAGGAAGATCAATGGGGGACTTGTGTGAAGTGTCGGGAGAAAATGCCACATTCTAAAGAGCTCTCTGACCTAGTGGAGAAAAGCGTTGCTACAGAGCGGGGCTAGCTCCCCCTGGGGCCCATCACCAGTCTCGCTGTGTGCACCCCCTTCTGGCAGACCTGTGCCTTCCCCTCTCTGGGGCTCAGCCTAGCCGTTCTAACACAGGTTGCATTCATTGACTTAGAGATTCCTGGGACAGAAGGGGCTGCCTAGTGAGACCTCCTGTCTGACCCAGGCTATAGGGCTGCCTAGGATTAATCCTGGTTTGAACCAGACCTGCAGAACCCCCCAACCTTGAGTTACACATGGGTAGTGACAGAGACTTCCCCACGGCCCTTAGCGTGTTGTTCCATGCGTTGTTTGCCCGTTTGGTTTGCAGTCTGTACCTGGTGCCCGTACCAACGTTCACTTGTTTTGCAATAGTGTTACATGGTGCACTTATATTTAGCGTGTGGTCCGTTATGAATCCCCCCACCTCTTCCTTTCTGCTGCTCCCCTTCCATTTCCCACTTCCTAGGGGTGCAGCTGTTTGTTCCTTCTGTTTTCTTCAGACCATTTCTCCCATTTGTCCAGATCATTCTGGATTTTAATCCTATCCTCCAAAGCCATCGCCACCCCTCCCAGCTTGGAATCATCCACAAACCATATAAAGATACTCTCTATGCCTTTTTCTACATCGGAGCAGGCAGCACCCCACTTGATATGTCCTTCTAGCTTGACTGGGAGCTACTGATATTTACACTCTGGGAATGGTTTTCCAGTCTGTTAGGTGAGAACGGGATCCCTCAGCCTTTACAGCACCAGGTCACATAAACCCAGGGACCTTTACAGGAGCTCCTCCAAAGAGTCGATCATCTTTATGGGCACTGGCAGATGTTTGAAACCCGTGCGGCACCTTGTAAATAAACGGCATGAAGGCTGGGCCTTAATTCGTTCATCGGAAGGGCAACACCTTAAATATCTACAGCCAGAACTCTGCCATAAAAGCAGATCCCCCTCCTCCTCCCCCTCCCCCTCCCCCTCCCACCCATCATCAGCATCAAAGGCTACATCTACACTACAAGGGTATTTTAAATAAGTGGAATAATAACTCCTGAAATCACGATTTCGAAATAGCACATTCATCCTACAAGGAAGCCTCGAAATGGGTCCGAGCCAGGCTCCCCTAATGTAGACGCGCTACCTTGATGTAGAGCAGGGGTCTCCAAACTACGGCCCGGGGGCCGGATGCGGCCCGCGAGGCCCTCTCATCCGGCCCGTGGAGACCTTTTTGGATTCAAAGGCAGAAGAAGTGAGATTGTTTCAAAACCCATTTGAAGCAGATGTGGCCAGTTGCCCAGATGAACTGCAGCTGGAAGTCATTGAGTTGCAAGCAAATGACCTCCTTAGGGACAAGTTCAAAATAGGACTGGTGGGTTTTTACCAGTTTTTGCCCAAGGAAGACTTTCCTAATGTCAAAACTTTTGCATCAAGGTACCTTTCAATCTTTGGAACAACATACCTGTGTGAACAAACATTTTCAAGAATGAAATACGTGAAGAACAATTTGAGAACAAACTTGTCCGATGATAATCTCAGGTCACTGTTGATGTTAGGGACAACAAATCTAAAGCCAGAAATGTCTGCTATTTTGGCATCCAGGAAACAATTTCACCATTCACACTAATACAGGTGTTCATGTGTAGTGTATGAATGTGTTATTAAATAATAACTGAATAAAATAATATTAAATACATAATTAAAAACAACATCCATGTTTTGATTGTTTTTTATTTGGACCTCAAGTGTGTAGTCGGCCCCCGAACTGCTGTTTGATAGTTAATGCGGCCCTCGGGCTGAAAAGTTTGGAGACCCCTGATGTAGAGCCCCAGAAAACAGCGGGAAGTAATTATTTTGAATGGCCCCAGGGAGGAGTTATTGTGAATTAGCAGCTGTGGAGTGTCCATACTACCGCTGTTTCGATAGAGCAGTTTTGAGAGGAGCGTTATTCCGCGTGGAATGCGGGTTTAGTATTACGGAGTGTGGTGTTTTAGATGCTGCTTGTAATTATTAGGACTGGGAGGACTGGCTGTTGGGAGTGTGGGGCTCGGGAGACAGGAAGGAGGGGGGAGGGCTGAGTGGGAGCTACAGAGGGGAGCAGCAGCAGCTTTGTAAAGAGGTTTCACTTTTGGTAAATAAAGTCTATTGAAGTTTGTTAGTACCTTGCTTGCATGATACAACATACAAAAGCACTTTTTGTGGAAAAGCATCCGTGGCGAATCTAGACACGGTTTTCAGCAAAAAAGCCCCAATCGCCATTTTCGCGATCGGGGCTTTTTTGCAGAAAACAGTACTATGCTGTCTACACTGGCCCTTTTGCGCAAAAGTCTTTCGGAAAAAGACTTTTGCCTGAACAGGAGCAGCATAGTATTTCCAGAAAAGCACTGATGATTTTACATGAGATCGGCAGTGCTTTCCCGGAAATTCATGTGGCCAGTGTAGACAGCCGGCAAGTTTTTCTGCAAAATCACATGATATCACAGCCTAAATGTTTCTGCCACACCGTCAGGCAAATCCCATCCTATTCAGCTAATGTTGGACACTGGCTCAGCAGTATCTATATTACCTGATTCCATCTATTTGCAATACTTTAAAGATGTGCCTCTTACTGAACCCAAACTTCACTTGGTGTGCTATTTGAAAAAACAAATTCCAGTACATAGCTGCCTGCCAGCAACAGTCACTTTTGGTGATTGCCGTGTAACTGCAGAGTTCTATGTAGTCCACAAAGGCACTCCTATCCTTGGCAGAGATTTATTGACTGCTTTAAACCTCAAGATAGTTAATGGACGAATTGCTCTTCCTCAGCAAAGCACTCTTGCAGTACACACACCAGTTTCAGCTGGGACCCAGGACCAGGTTGAGGAGAATCTTGGCTGTGCTTATGGATTTGTGCACAAAGTTAAAATGTGACATAATGTGATGCCTGTACAACAGAAGTTATGGTGCTTACCATTTTCAGTCAGAGAGGCTGTTTCAAAGGAACTTAAAAAACTTGTTCAAAAAGACATTATTGAAGAGATTGACTCCTCAGAATGGGTTTCACCTACAGTAGTGACACAGAAGAAGGAGGGAGGCATTTGCCTTTGTGTGGACTTAAGGGAGCCAAATGAAGCAATTGTGATTGACAGCCACCCTCTGTCTCACATAGAAGAAGTATTTGCAGAATTCTGTGGAGCAAAGATGTTTTCTACTCTTAATTTGCAGAGCACGTACCACCAGGTTATGCTGCATGAAGATAGCAGAGACCTCACAGCATTTATTACACATGAGGAACTATTTCATTTTAAATGTGTTCCATACGGTCTTGCATCTGACCCAAGTGCCTTCCAAAAAATGATGTCATTGATTCTGAAGAATCAACATGGAGTTCAGTGCTATCTGGATGATATCGTGTTTGGGAATACTTCTGAGGAGCCTGCAGTCTGTACTAAACTGACATTAGCCTGCAGTCTGTACTAAACTGCATCAGCACAGCAGGCCTCAAGCTCAATTTGTCTAAATGCAAATGTAGACAAACAGAACTCTCCTTTCTGGGGCATACAATTTCACCGGCTGGACTAAAACCTGATCCAGATCATATCTTAGCAATTTCAAATGCTCTTCTGCCAACAGATTTGCAAACCTTACGTTCCTTCTTGGGTCTTATCTTTGGGTATGCAAAATTCATTCCCAATTATGCTTCTGACACTGAACCATTATAAGAATTACTACAGAGAAGTTCAACCTGGGTGTGGATGACGGATGCACTAGCTAGATGGGACACTGTGAAAGACTTGATTGTACATAGTCCAGTACTTGCACTATTCAGTCCTGAATTGCCCACAATTGTGACTACTGACGCTTCTGATTATGGACTTGGGGCTGTCCTCACACAACTTCATGAGGACAACATGGAGAGGACTTTTGCATTTGCTTCAAGGACACTGAGCGATGCTGAGAGAATATATTCTACAGTTGAAAAAGAAGTACTTGCTTGTGTCTGGGCTACTGAAAAATGAAGAACTTACTTGTGGTGCCACACATTCAAGTTGTGCACAAACCACAGCCCTTTGACAACATTGCTAACCACAAAAGGACTGGGAAGAGCAGGAAATCATATTGCTAGATGGTCTGCAAGACTACTGTCTTTCAATTATGAACTGGAATATAAGCCTGGAAACCAAAATGTGATAGCTGATTGCCTTTCTCACTTGCCTTTGTCTTCACCAGATGGTCCACTGGAGGATGGGGATGAAATAGTTGCACTTATTACAAGCACTCTTACTGCAGTTACAAGAGAGCAATTCTAAGCTTCATGTTCAACATGTCCAATTGAACAAAAGCTACAGGAATTTCTGACAAAGAGATGGCCCAGTAACCCTAAAAACCTTGACCCAGTATTGGTGGCCAGGGATGGACTCCCAAACTGAAACATTCATAAAATCCTGTGTCACTTGCCAAATGCATGATAATACAGCAGTGACACATACCCCATCGTTACAGCCTGTTCCTCTTCCTGATTCTGCATGGGAAAAAGTTGCAATTGACATCATAGGACCCTTTGATACTGCTCCAATTGACTGTCCTTATGCCATCACTTTAACAGACTATTTCAGTAAATAGCCTGAAGTAGCATTTACATTGCAAATCTCTTTTGCTACGGTAATTAAGTTCCTCTCTACAGTTTTTAGCAGGGAAGGTAACCCCAAAGAACTGGTTTCAGATAATGGTAGTCAATGTACTTCCCTGGAATTTGAAACTTTTCTAGCAGAGAGGAACATTTTATGTAGAAGATCATCCCTGTATTACCCTCAAGCCAATGGGGAAATCGAAAGTTTTAACAGAAGCTTGAAAGAGAGTTTACAAACGGCTAAACTGGAAGGGTGATCATGGATAATCTTCACTACTGATTTCTTGCAAGCATACAGGGCTACACGACATGCCACAATGCAAAGATCACCCACAGAGTTACTGCATGGAAAACTGATGAATACTAAACTGAACATTGCTGGATTGTTAAAGGTAAGACCTGATGCACCAAATGAGAATGATGTGAGAAAAACAGTTGAATAGAACCAAGAAAAGTATAAGGCTTTCACAGACGAACGGCGGAGGAGTACTAAGGAACAGAAGTTTGAGTGTGGTTCCTTTGTTGGAGTAATTCTGAGCAAGCCACCTGTCTACACTGGCTGCGAGTATTTGTGCAAGAGCACTGACATTCTAATGTATGAAACCAGTGCTTCTTGCGCAAATACTCTGACGCTCCCGCTCAGGGATAAGCCCTCTTGCGCAAGTATTCTTGCCCAAGAGGCCAGTGGAGACAGGCAACGTTAATTTCTTGCGCAAGAAAGCCCGATGGCTAAAATGGCCATCAGAGCTTGCTTGTGCAAGAGAGCGTTTACACTGGCACGGATGCTTTTGCGCAAAAGCACATCTATTGCGCAAAAGCACATGCCAGTGTAGATGCTCTCTTGCATAAAGACTTTTAACGGAAAAACTTTTCCGTTAAAAATATTTGCGCAAAATCATGCCAGTGTAGACGCAGCCATAGAGAAGAAGGGACCTTAAATCTATCGACTTTCTGATGGGCGGGTATGGAATGCTTCTTATCTTACACCTGCCTGTGCACTAAGAGGAGATGAGGCCAACACCCAGCCCACATTGTATGACTTCACCGTAGCACCCACACAACAAGACATTGCACTGGAACCAGGGTTTGAGAGACGGTCTGTCAGACCCAGATGACCACCTGTCTGGACTAGAGACTATGTTATGTAGCATTTTCAGTGTTCTCAGTGTCATATTTCTGCCAACAGTATAGTGGCTTGACCCATATTTGTTGCTGGCGTTAGAACAACAATGTTTATTTTCTAATTGAGAGAGCTTCTTAAGAGAGGAGGGAGTGTGGTGTTTTAGATGCAGCTTGTAATGAGTAGAACTGGGAGCATTGGCTGTTGGGAGTCTGGAGCACAGGAGACAGGAAGGAGGGGGGAGGAGATGGGCCAGGGCTGAGTGGGAGCTACAGAGGGGAGCGGCAGCAGCTTTGTAAAGAGGTTTCACTTTTGGTAAATAAAGTCTGTTGAAGTTTGTTAGGACCCTGCTTGCATGATACAACACGGAGTAAGAAGCCCGTTATCTAATATAGAAAGGAGAATGTTTGTATGTTTGCGCTCTAATAACTTGGACACTGTAAGAGCTACTGCAACCAAACTTTGCATGGGATAATCTTTCCTCCAGGAGAAGGTTTAAAGGTTCTTTTGGACCTGATCGGGCTGGAGCTCAAGCTGTAAAAACCATAAAATAACCCGCCGTGCTGCACTGCAGGGGCCGCCCCGTCCACCCTAGATCCCGTGTCTGCCGTCTGCAGCCCCCAGTGCTGACCAGGACTCGTCCCTTCCCGCTCACGAGGTTACATAAGTGACCCTCTTTCTCCTTCCCACGCCAGCATGCGGTGCCCTGACCCCCACGAGCACAACGGCTCTTCCCCCCGTGGTACCTGCAGTCCTGGGCACAAGCTGGGGTGCCCCTCCAGTGTGTAACCTCCCCTCCACCCTGGGTCGCACCCCCACCCTCCCGGGGATGACACGGACCTATATTTTAATCCCTATAGAAATCAGTGCAATTTTTGTACCATTCAAAAAAAGATAATGGACGACTGTTTTTACTGTTTTTCTGCATTTTGTTCCTCCGGTTTCCTGAGCAACGCCGGGTAACTCCAGCTAGTTAGAAATAATTTTGAAATCCCGGGCTTGCTGAGTGGCCACATGCCATGTTATTTCGAAATCGCACTGTAGTGTAGACATACCCTAGGGCAGTGTTTCCCAATTGGTGCTCCGCGGAGCACAACGAGGCGTTCCGCAAGGAGCCAGCGCTCCCCTGCCCCCTCTGAAAAAGAGAGAGAGAGCCCGTCCCTGCCGTGCGCAACCTTCCCTGAGCTCCCCCTGGATGGCTGCTGCTGCCCCCGCCCTCTGGCGCCCGGCAGGCGAAAGGGACAGGGGTGGAGGAGAGACAAATGACAGGGGCAAGCACAGACAATGAGGAAAAGGGCAGGAGGAGAGGTATTAGTGGGAGGGGGACAGGGTGATGCTGGGAGGGGAGAGGGTAAGAGCATTGGGGGCTAGAGGGGTGAGGGGAGGTGCTGGGAGAAGGCTTGAAAGAAGGGGTGGGCATGAGGAAGGCTGGGATGGAGCAAGTCATGTGAGAGGGCACAGGGGCATGAGGGGAATGGGGGCAGAGGGTGGTGAGGGGTGGGCATCAGGGGAAAATGGAGCAAAGGGGGCAGGGGAAGTGAGGGAAGGGGGAGGCACCAGGAGGATGCAGGGGTAAGAGAAAGTGCAGGTGCCAGGAGATTCTGGAGGGACCACCATCAGAGGAGAGACGCAGGGCAGGTTTGTAGAGGGAGGTGTTAGGAGAGGGGATGAGGAGGGGTAGCTCACATGATCAGAGTGGGGCTACTGGAGAAGTGGGCACAGGGGGGAGAGAAGGGCTGGTGGAGGGGGGCAGGTCGCAGGAGGGTTGAGGACAGTGAGCAGAGCAGGAGTCAGGACAGCAGAGGAGGGTGAGGAGTGGGGGGGGGGGGCGGCAGCAGGCACCAGGGGAGCTGACATGGCAGCAGAGGGAAAAGGTAGAGGTTTAAAAATATTTATTAATGACTTGGGTGGCACATCCAAACAAGCCAAATGAACTCAGTACTGGTGCACAACACAAAATTCATTCTGCTCATGTGAGGAAACTCTTAGGCTATGTCTACACTGGTTGTTTCTTGTGCTAGAACACACCCACTCTTCCATGTGCGAGCTGTGCTTTTGCACAAGAGCATCTATGGCAGTGTGGACACTCTTGTCCAAGAAAGTGCCGATGGCCATTTTAGCCATAGGGCTTTCTTGCTCAAGAAATTCATGTTGCCTGTCTACACTGGCCTCTTCCGCAAGAATAGTTGCTCAAAAGGGCTTATTCCTGAGTGGGAGCATCATAGTTCTTGTGCAAGAAGCCCTGATTTCATACATGAGAACGTCAGTTTACTTGCGCAAGAACACACGGCCAGTGTAGACAGGCAGCACATTTTTGCACAAGAGCAGCCGCTTTGGCGCAAGATCGTGCCAGTGTAGACACAGCCAAGGGGAGGGAGGGAGGCAGGGGCAGGGAATCAGCACTGGCTCAGCATGTCTACATGGTTTGGGGGAAGGTGCAGGGAAATTGAGCTCAGCTGGGTTGCAGAGTGGGGAGGTCTGGGGAGCTGGGCTGGGCGGTGGGATGGGGTGCGTGTGTGTGGAGCTCAGAGCTCAGTTTGACTACAGGAGGAGGGAGGTGCCGGGAACCGGGGCTAGACTCAAGGGGAGGAAGGGACAGGGAATCGGCTCTTGGCTCAGCAATTTTGTGGGGCTTGGAGGAGGTGCAGGAAACGGGGCTCAGCTGTGCTGTGGGGGAGGCATGCAGGGAACCAGTGCAGGGCTCAGCTGGGCTGAGGTGGATGGGGGAGGGCACACAGAACAGACGGGCAGCTCAGCTGGGCTGGGAGGGGCTGCAGGGAACTGGTGCTGCACTCCCTTGGATTGTGAGGGAGGTGCAGGGAACCAGCAGGGGTGGGCAGCTTAGTTCGGTTGCAGGGGATAGAGGTGCAAAGAAGCCTAGTGGGGAAGGGGGGGGACCAGGAGCCCTGAAATGACCTCCCCTGGTCCAAAAATTCCACATCTGGGACCAGTCAGGTCTAGAGGGTGCCAGATCAGGGAGGTCCAACTCCTACCCAAGTCCCTTCCTCGCACCCTCCCTCGTAGCCAGACACCCTACATCCAGCCTGCTTCTGCACCCTACCTATCTGGTCTGCACCCTACCCAGACCTTGTCCCCTTCCGCCCCCCAGCTCCCTCCCAGATCCTGCACCCCATCCCTATCCCGCTCCTTGGCAGCCCTGCCATCCACCCTAGCACCGCCCTGGCCCCAGCACCTTGCCTCACACCCCAGGACTCAGCACCACCCTGGCCCTGGCCCTGGCCCTGGCCCCAGCCCCAGCACCCTGCCATCCACGCTAGCACCCAGCAGCACCCTGCCAGTCACCCTAGTGCCCAGCAGGACCATGTCCCTGACCCCAGCACCCTGCCACCTGCCTGTCCCAGCACCTTGCCCCAGCACCCTGCCACCTGAGCCAGCATCCTTCCACCCAGCAGCACCCTCTCCCCAGCCCCAGCACCCACTAGCACTCTGTCCCCTACCCCCACCAGCACATTTGGGACCACATTAGTGAGGCTTGGGGGTTTTTGGAGGAGCTTTTTTTTGTTTTTTTGCATCTCACTTCTGTGTTCCCAACTGACTTTTCTGTGGGTCAGTGACCTTTGACTCAAAACAGGTTCCTCACCCCTCTCATATATAAAGACAATGCTAAAACCTTTTGAGTTGGACATAATATTTTATTTAAAAATGAAGCCAGGCCAACAAGCCCCCAATTGGGACCAAACCCCCATTTCACTGCAACATCATAACACTCCTGCACCACCTGACCCCAAATCTGAGCCTGTCATACACTGGAGCCCCCGTCCTGAGCCTCTTACATCCCCACACTCCTGCATCCCACATCCTCAGTCTTCTGCCACAACATTCCTCCACCATCCACACATCACAGATCTGTGTCCTGAGCCCATCATACTCACAGCCTCCTTGCCCTGAGTCCCTCACATATCCAGCCCAAACTCCTGCACCCTCACATCCACAAGCCCTGGCTCGCTCAGCACCCCAACCTTCCACCTGAGCCCAACACTCCCCAGCCTAGAACCCCCTCCCTGAGCCAACAGCCCCTTCTCCTGCATCCAAATTCCCTCCCAGAGCTTGTACTTCTCACCCCTTCCCAACCCCAAATCCCTCATTCCCACCCCACACCTCACTCCCACACCTCACTCTCACTAGGTTGAGACAAGTATAAGGGCTGGGGATAGCAAGTGATGGAGAGGAGGGGAACAGAGCGGATGAGGCCTCACAGAAAGGAGATGGGGGGGGGTGTCTTGGGGAAGGAATGTGAATTTCATGAATTGGTGGGTCCCTCTCTCCTCCCCCCCCACCCCACCCCTTTTTTTTTTTTTTTTTTTTTGCTTGACAAACCTAGGGGTTCCTTGAAATTTTGAAAAGCTGAAGAGGGTTCCTCAGCCAAATAAAATTGGGAAACACTGCCCTAGGGAATCTGCCAGTCAGCTAAATCCAGCCTGCTAATGAATTTTGCAGAGGGTGGATGGGCCAGTATCTCAGGGCCAGCTTCAGACATGGAAGCCAGGACGTCAGCTCCCTGCTGTGCCATGTGACTCCTGGCATGTCACTTCATCCATGCCTCGGTTTCTCTCTCTGTACAATGGGGCCATTTGCCTTCCCCTTCCAGGGCGATGTGAGGCTAACTCTGCTGGACACCGTGAGGTGTTCAGACACGACGGTCACAGGGACCACACATGCAACACTACGGCCCCTTTCTGTTCCCAGCGTTCACTACTGCTTCTCGGCTAACTCACGCCTACGCTTGCTCTTGTGAGCCTCTGACCATTCCCTTGCACCCTCTGCAGAGCTCTTTGCACATCCCCCTCTGTGCCTTAGTCTGAGCCGAGCACATGCTGGAGGGTTTGCTTTTATCACCCCAAACAGCTTTCGCCTGACAGCACCAAGAAGAGGGAAGTGCCCAGACCACAAATGTAATGGTGCTGACAGAGGCTTGGAACTGGCCTCCTGCGTGCACCAGCTCTGCCTTCCTTAAGGGTGGAGGAAAGGGAAGTTTAAATATAGAAATTGAGGTTCATAAGAAACCAGCCAGAGCAGGTGAGGTCTAGAGAGCAGTGGAGAGAGAAATTGAAGCTGCTCCAAAAGGAATACCAGATACAGGCTGCTTCTAGTATGTACAGTGTCCATGCCTGCTGAGCCTCACCCAGAGCTAGCTGCATCTCAGTACCAGGCATGGGATCCTGCCATAAATAATCTCTCAACTCCACACGAGAGGGGGCTGCATATCAGCACCAGTCACAGACAGTCACAGTCCTAGAATCATAGAATGGAAGGGACCTCGAGAGCTCACCAAGTCCAGTCCCCTGCCCTCACGGCAGAACCGAGTACCCTCTAGGTCACTCCCGACAGATGTTTGTCTAATCTGCTCTTAAATATCTCCAGAGACGGAGATTCCACAATCTCCCCGAACAACTTATTCCAGGGTTTAACCATCCTGACAGGCAGGAAGTTTTTCCTAATGTCCAAACTAAATCTCCCTTGCTGCAGTTTAAGCCCATTGCTTTTTGTCCTATCATAGATGCCAAGGAGAACAATTTCCCCCCTCCCCCTTTTGGTGACACCCTGTTAGATCCCCAAAAGCTGCTTTCATGGCCCTTCCCAGTCCTCTCTTTTCCTGACTAAACAAGCCCAGTTCTTTCAGCCTTCCCTCACTGCTCATGTCTTCTAGACCTTTCGTCATTCTTGTTGCTCTTCTCTGGGTCTTCTCTAATTTCTCCCCATCTTTCTTGAAGAGTGGCGCCCGGAACTGGCCACAGGACTCCAGCCAGGCAGGGCACACCAGGCGAGGGATCCCTGTGGTCAGGTGGGAACGGCTGCATCTCAGTTCTGGGTGATACAGCCCCCACCGCAGAGGCGACTGGGGATCCCTATACAAACAGTCCCCATAACACCTCTCTCCCCACAGGTGGAAGCAGCAGATAGACATTTTAAGGCAAAAGCTCTAGTGCAGACCTGGCCAGAGAGCTGTAGACCTGGAGAGGGAAAAGCAGAGCTCAGAAATCAGTGAGTCAATCTCGTTTATAGTTTCCCTTGTACTCTGGAGCTCAGCCCAGGCACCATGCATCCCCCTCCCGATATCCACCCGGAACTAGCCCAGCCTGGCAAAGCGGGAAGTGGTGAAACCACAAAAAGAGCCTTCTCTGGTTTCCAAGAACTCAGTGGGGCCGTCTTTCCTATCCGCATGCCCGTCGACCTGCCCAAGAACAAAGTGCAACTGTTCTCACTGGCCTTGACACACACAGGTTTACCCCCTTCTCACTGGACCCGTGACAGTGGGACCAGCCCGGCTGTCCTGTGCGGATGCTCTGACCTGGGTTTAGCTGCAGCTTAATGGCCTAGTGAGGAGAGTCCCTATGCTCAGTGTGGGGAGCCAGGGCCCGGCTGGATCGGGGCGAGGGCGGTGGGCGGAAAAGCTTTGCCTACGTGGGGACCCGAAGGCCCTTCCAGGAGCAGCTCAGCGTAGCTACATTCCTGACCCCAACTAGCTTTCTGCTGCAGCCCAGTGGAGCTTGGGGTCTGTCTCTCTGGGTGCACCTGTGACTCGATGCAGCTCTGCAGGTGCCCGGGTGTCAGTGCCGCTGGGG
Organism: Pelodiscus sinensis; assembly: GCF_049634645.1. Taxonomy (NCBI): domain Eukaryota; kingdom Metazoa; phylum Chordata; order Testudines; family Trionychidae; genus Pelodiscus; species Pelodiscus sinensis. Next base: position 131,038,168 of record NC_134714.1, on the reverse strand, counting down.
TGTGTCTGTCTGTCTCTCCCGGGAGCGTTTTCTCATTGGCTGCAGTCCTGTTCCCTCCCAAGGGCCGGCCTCCCACACTCAGTTCCCCTGCTTGGCACTCAGCTGTGGGCTCGGCTCGGCAGAGCTCTGACACCCAGAAGTCAACCCCCCTCCTGCTGGGAATGGACCCCTGGCTTCAGCTCCTCTGCCTGTGCACGGGTGAGATGCCCACCGGCGGGGCAGGGCGAGGGGGGGCCCACAGCGGTGGGGGAATGGGAGCAGCTGGGCTCTCAGGGCTCCTGTCCCCAATTTGGGAAGGGGAAGAGATGGGGGGGCAGAACCGGGAGGGGAGGGAGCTGGGAATCAGTCCCACAGCCAGGAGGGGCAGGCCCCTCAGCCCCCACTGGCCTCCGCTCCCCGGGGAAAGCTGTAATCTGTGACTGCTTCTCCCTGCAGCGCTGGCCCCCAGCCGTGGATTCAGCGTGGACGTGGACGGACCCATCACCTTCCAGGGGGCAGCCGCGGGGTTCGGGCAGAGCGTGGTGCAGTTCGGCGGGGCCAGAGCTGGGAGGTAAGGGCAGATCTTGGGCTCAGGGGGGCCCAGTTACAGGCTCCCACCCAGGGGTGGCAGGTTGGTAGAAGTATTGGCGGTGCCAAAAGGGCCACAGCCTGCGCCCCTCCCCCCAAACTCTTCCTCTTCCTCCCCCCCACCTAAGTCTCTGAGAGGGAATTGGGATGGGGGAGGGGTGTGGGCTCTGGGATGGAGTTTGGGTGCAGAGAGGACGAGGGGTGGGGATCGCGGGTCGGGTGCAGGCTTTGGGATGGGGTCTGGGTGCTGGCTCTGACCTGGGGCAGAGGGTGGGGGTCCTTGGTGCAGGCTCTGGGAGGGAGTTTGGAGTTGGAGGGGGGAAGCAGATCAGGGACACTAGGAAGGGGAAAAAGGGGGCAGGCTCTTGGCAGAGCAGGGCGTCTGAGGGGGAGGGAAGGGGTGACACACTTACCTGGGGCACCCCCCTCTGGTGGTGGCTCCACAAGGATGCACAAAGTGGAAAGTTTTGCAGGAGCCTGGCTCAGGGCCAGGAATATTCCTGGTGTCAGGGCACCCTGGGCCCATTGATCTCATGGCCCCTGCTCACACCCACCCCGGGCAGAGGTGCGGGAAGGAGGAGCATGGGGGTGATGCTGCAGCACCCCTGGCTTTGTGCCCACTGTCTCTACCATGCTGGGATCCCACCACCAGCCCATGGCCAGGGACCCCCTATTGCCTGGGCTCCCAGCCCCAGGATCTGTGCTCAGACCCAGGGACCAGACTGCTGGTCCCCCTGCTGCTGCCAGCCCCTTGCCTGGGGCTCTGTGCCTGGCCCTGGCCCAGATCTCCCCATCTGTCCCCAGCTGGGGGCAGAGAGGGGCATGGACAGGTGTAAGGGGGGGCACAGCTCAGCTCCCCCACCCTAGAGATTGTTGCAGCACCACGGCCCCTGAGGTACCTGCCTGGCTGGGCTGCACCTCCCAGGAGAGGTGGGGGGCCCTGATCCCCCCCTTGCTCTCTCCCTGCAGGCTGATTGTCGGGGCCCCGCTGCAGACGGGAAACGTGAATGAAACCGGCAAAGTCTACACGTGTGACGTGGGCTCCCGACGCTGCCAGGAGATCCCCATCCAGAGTAGGGCCCTGCGCTGTGGGGTGCGGTGGGGCAGCACGGGCAGGCTGGGAGCTGGGGCACCCGGGATCCATCCCAGGCCCTGGGAGGGGAGGAAGCTCTGGCGGGGTGAGAGGGGGAGGCTGGAAGCCGGACTCCTGGGTTCTATTTCCATGCAACTAGGTGGGGGGGGGGGGGGCGGAGGGATTTGCAACAATTTGCCTTCATTGCCCTACCGTGGAGGGTATAGCCAAGGGGGGGGGGGGTGAACTGACTCAGACTTGTAGGGCTAACCACGTCCAACCGCAAGGTTTCTTACCCTGGTGCTGGCGCGTTTCCCCTCGCAGGGCCCCAGGACGCGGTGAACATGTCCCTCGGACTGTCCCTGGCTGCCCATGGCTCCCAGCTCCTGGTGGGTACTCCCGAGGGGGGCAGCGGCTCAGTCTATGGGTTGTTCTCCTCCCCCCAGCAGTGGGTGTGGGCTGAAATGTCAGCGCAGGGACATCATAGAGAAGGAACCAACCTGACGACCTCCCGGCAGTGCAGAGCGACTGTGCAACCTCCCCGAGGGGTGATGGTACCAAAGGGTGTGAGCCCCTCTGTGCGGCTCTCCCCAGGAAATTCATGGCCGGGTGACACAGGCCCCTATCTCAAGAGCCAATGATCTGACCACAACTACAGACTCTGTCCGCTTGTGTCAATCTCACCGGAATATGACTTTGTTACCATGGTGAGGGTTGAATAACAGTATGTGTGTAGGGTGGTGCTAACCACTAGAATGACTGTGCCAGGACGCTGTGCAGAAGGTTGTAACGTGATAACGTCACTTTGACAACAGGCACAGTGGGATTGGGTTTGTCTGAGACGTGGTGTTTTTAGGGATGGGGGTAACCAGGTGAAGTCTCCATGGGGACAGTGATTGTGTGATATCATTGTGACAGACGGGGGTATCTAGGTGATGTCACAGTAACTGGGCACAACCATAGTAGGGAGTATAGTAGCCAGGTGATGGCCCCTGTCCGCTCTTTGGGAGACGGGTGCTGAGTCCTGGGTCCTGTTCTCCCCGGGGGGGACCCTGCCCCAGCAGGATCTTTTCCTGTGTACCCATGAGGGAACAGGCTCCCCTCCCCCACAGTGCTCTCCTTAGGGACGCCCAGTGACCTCATCCCTCTCTTGTGCCCCAGGCCTGCGGCCCCACGGTGCACCAGGCCTGTGGGGAGAACATGCACCTGAATGGCTACTGCTTCCTCCTGGACCAGAGCCTCCGGCAGCTCCGGCGCATCCCGGACACACAGCCAGGTGAGGGGTGGGGGGGGGACTGGGCCAGACGGGATCTTCGATCTGGTCTAGCTCTTTCCACTGAGTTTTCTGGGTGTTGGTGGAGTTAAGTCAGGCGGTTCAGATTGTACCTCTCTAGCCGGCATCCTCGGGAACCAAGTGTCATGGAAACCCAGGCACAGGTCCCCCCACACCAGCGCCTCTGTGAGGGTGGGGGAGGAGTTGCTCACTACAGGCCCAGCTTTTCCCACTCAGTGCTCCAGTCTGAGAGCAACCACTGAGATCCCGGCTCACAGGTGTGGCCGGACAATGGACGTCTGGACGCTAGAGATCCAACCGGCTCTTCTTCCCCATCACAGAGTGCCCCAAACGGGCCACGGACATCGCGCTCCTCATCGACGGCTCGGGCAGCATCGACCCCTGGGACTTTAGAAAGATGAAGACGTTTCTCTCTGAGACCATGAAGCGTTTCCGTGGCACCGACACGCAGGTAACAGGCAGAGGCAGAACCCTGCTTATGTTTCTGCCCTTCACATGCAGGGCTGGCCCCAGTGCCCCAGTGTTGTGCATCCAAAACCAGGAACCCTCAAGTGCCTGCCCCAGCCGTTGACTGAATCTGGTTCCTTCTTCTCTGACCCTTCACTCCTCGGGGTGTTTCTCTCTTTCCCTGACCTCTCCTCGCAGTTTGCGCTCAGGCAGTACTCCGATGAGTTTAAAGAGCACTTCGACTTCACAGCGTACAGGAGAAATCGTGACCCAGACAACCTTGTCAAGGGAGTTCAGCAGCTGGGTGGAATGACGCACACGGCCACAGCCATCCGGAAAGTGGTGTAGGTATCGTCCCGCTCCCTGTGCAGACTCCACAGGGAAAGGGCTGCCATGACTTGCAAGCTAAGATATAAGGATTCAGGGCCCCTGGGTTTTTTCCCCAGCTGTGGGAGAGACTAGGGACTAGTGGTTAGAGGTGGTGGGCTGGGCATCAGGATGCGTGGGCTGCATCCCTGACTCTGGGAGGCTGGTGGGCACTAGAAGGTTAGAGCAGAGCTTGGAGCAAGGACTCCAGGGTTCTATGGTCAGCCCTGAGCCTCTGTTGCTGTGTGACTTTAAGCAAGTCACAGCCCCATCTGCTTCATTTTCCCCATCAGTACAATGCAGACAATGACACTGAGCTCCCTTGTGAAGGACTTTGCGATCAGCAATGCCAAAGCAGAGGATGGAGCTAGGTGCGGTTATGGATTGATTAGGAAACTTACCCGGCATTGCCTTGGTCCTTCCGGGCAGGGGGCTGGCACTGGGGGGGTGCAGGAGTCACAGCAGGGCCTTGAGGGGGTGGGGAGCTCAGGGCAGGAGGCCAGGGCATGGAAGGGTGTGAGAGTGAGGGTTGGAGGTTGAGGAGGGGCTCATGGCAGGAGGTGGAGGTGGCCACTGATTTCTGCCTGGTGGCATCCCAGGGCAGCAGGGACTGTGCACCCCACCCTCCAGGTTGTCCCCAGAGTCCAGTGGGGGAATCGCTCCTTCCCCATGGTTCCTCCGTAGTGGGGGGTGGGCAGTGGAGGCTGTCTCCTGGACAGGAGGGCCCCACTTACCTTGGTGGTACGGCTGCCCCCAGTGGCCACTCCACATCATGGCTCTCCCTTGCAATCACTGCCCCCAGTGGCCACTCTCAGATCACATCCCTCTGAACTGCAGCCCCTCCCTTTGCCTGTTATGGAAAACAGTCCCATTCCTGGCACTTCCCGTCTTCCTGGCACAACCGAACCCCGACCTTGCTTTAAGTTAGGAGGAGAGGAAGCTGCAGCGATAACCCGCCCATGTGTCCCCTCCATTTCCAGGCAGGAGCTGTTCACTTCTGGGAGCGGCGCTCGAGATGAAGCCACCAAGATTCTCATTGTGATCACAGATGGGGAGAAAAATGACCGACTTCCTTACTCAGCCGTTATCCCAGAGGCGGAGAGAGCTGGGATCACCCGCTACGCCATTGGGGTGAGCCACGACTGGGCGGAGAGCTGGTGCGGGTTTGAAGCTAGGAACGAGGGTGGGGGAAGGATGGTTGCTTCAAGCATGGGAGGGCACAAGCGTTGGGACAAGGCGCTGGGCCAGTGATGATATCGCAGAGCCGGCCTTTCACTAGCCTGACTGAGGAACAGATTCTGGCTCTGCACACTCATGCTTGGTGAAGATGAGCAGCATTGTCCAGTCCAAAGTGGAGAATCCAGTCCACGTGCCCACTCTGCTGGGCTGGAAATGCAGGATGCTGCAAGGGGGCATAGGCCAGGGTTAGATGGGTGGGTATGTGCCCAGGGCTCTTGGCTGTGACTGACACTGATGCCCTGGTCTCCCCTGCATCTTTCTTTATTACACAAAGGTCGGCGATGCCTTCTCCAGCGATGCTGCCCAGAGGGAGCTCCGAGAGATCGCCTCTGAACCCACCGACCAGCACGTCTTCCGGGTGGACAATTTCGACGCCCTCCAGGGCATCCAGAGCCAGCTGCAGGAGAAGATCTTCGCCATCGAAGGTACCAGAGTCAGGGCAGGGCCGCACTGGCCCTGATGCTCTAGAGATGTGTCTCCAGGCCCAGATGGGAGGGGGAGCTGCTAGGAATCTAGAGCTCAAATAGGCCCCAAATATTGTCTCTCTTTCCCCATCGAACATCTGCCTATTGCTCTTGCTCCATGAATACTGCTGATACATTTGCCATCCGGGGACACCCAGGCAGGGGCCTGTCTGGTTCAAAGGACTGAGGGATGCAATACAGCGACCTTCTTTTCTCTCTGGATCCAACCCAGCCTCGAGGTGGGGGGAAGGGCTGGCTCTGGGGAGCAGGAATACCAGTCATTTCCCCTCTATGGGTATGTCTACACTACAAAGTTAGTTCGAACTAACGGACATTAGTTCGAACCAACTTTAATAGGCGCTACACTAGCGCTCCGTTAGTTCGAATTAAATTCGAACTAACGGAGTGCTTATTTCGAACTAGGAAAACCTCATTTTACGAGGATTACGCCTAGTTTGAACTAGCTAGTTCGAATTAAGGGGTGTGTAACCCCTTAATTCGAACTAGTGGGAGGCTAGCCCTCCCCAGCTTTCCCTGGTGGCCACTCTGGCCAACACCAGGGAAACTCTTCTGCCCCCCTCCCGGCCCCGGACCCCTTAAAGGGGCACGGGCTGGCTACGGTGCCCGTGCCAGGTGCAAGCCTGCCAGCACCCAGCCAGCAGACCCTGCACCTGGCACGGCTCGAGCCAGCCACCCGATGCCCCCCAGCCCTCCCCCTCTTCCCGGGACCAGGCTGGCGGCTCCCGGGAGCTTGCCCTGGACCGCAAGAGGTGGGCACCCGCCTGGGCTAGTGCAGACATCGTGGACCTCGTCCACGATCTCCGCACTAGGCACAGGAAAGTGGCCGTCTAGGGCAGGAGAGCTGCCAGCCTGGCCACCCAGGAGCAGGTGTGCATGAAAATCAAGGTGGTCCACTGAGACCCCCGACCCTGAGCTCTGAGCTTACAATGGCCGTCCTGGGTCAGACCAAAGGTCCATCTAGCCCAGTAGCCTGTCTGCCGACAGAGGCCAACCCTAGGGACCCTGGAGGGGATGGACCGAAGACAGTGACCAAGCTATTTGTCTCGTGCCATCCCTCTCCAGCCTTCCACAAACCTTGGGCAGTGACACCACTCCTACCCCCTGGCTAATAGCACTCCATGGACCCAACCTCCATGACTTGATCTCACTTCCCTTTAAACTCTGTTCTAGTTGTAGCCTTCACATCCTCCTGCAGCAAGGAGTTCCACAGGTTGACTCTTTGCTTTGTGAAGAACAACTTTCTGTTACTAGTTTGAAGCCTGCTACCCATTCCTTTCCTTTGGTGTCCTCTAGTCCTTCTTTATGGGAACTAATGAAGAACTTTTCTGGATGCACCCTCTCCACCCAACTCCTCTTTTAGAGACCTCTATCCTGTTCCCCCTCCATCTCCTCTTTTCTAAGCTGAAAAGTCCCAGTCTCTTTAGCCTCTCTTCATATGGGACCTGTTCCCAACCCCTGATCATTTTAGTTGCCCTCCTCTCTCCCAGCCTCTCTCTTCCCCTCTCCCACCTCCTTTTCCCAGTCTCCCCCAGTTTTGTTCAATAAAGACAGATTCCATTTTTTAACACAATTGTCCTTTATTTTGTACATCAAGAAGAGGGGCTAGGGAAGAGTAAGTGGAAGGAGGTGAGGGAGGAATGAGGTATGAGCCCCTGATGGGGAGGACTGGGCTGGCTCTGCGGGCTTCTGGGGGTGAAAGCTCTCCTGCAGCCCCCCAATTGCCCCCTCTCCCCAGATGGCAGCCTGTGGCAAGTGCAGCCGGTCTGATGGCCGAGTGTTGTGATGTGCCCAGTGTGGGTACTCCGGGCAATCCAAGCCAGGACTGCTTTGCAAGCGGGGCACCCCTGAGAACTGTCTGTCCGGGGTGAGGGTTGGGACCCTTTAAGCACAGCCCTCAGCTAGCCTGAGACAGCAGCTCCACGCTCTAAGTCCTCCTCTGATGCCCTGCCAGCACTGCTTCCGGCCATCCTTAAGCCCGGTTTAGGGTCCACTTAATGTGGACTTGCTAGTTCGAATTAGCAAAACGCTAATTCGAACTAGTTTTTTAGTCTGGATCCGTTAGTTCGAATTAGCTTTGTTCGAATTAACTAATTCGAACTAAGTTAGTTCGAATTAACGTTGTAGTGTAGACATAGCCAAAGATGGTCTCTCCCATGTCTGTCTGTCCCCGCAGGCACCCAGTCCCAGAGTGGCAGCTCCTTCCAGCTGGAGATGTCTCAGACAGGATTCAGCTCCCTGCTGTCCCTGGTGAGTGATGCCTGGCCCTAGGGCCTGCCCCACTCTGCCCTGATGGATCTTTCAGAATCAGGATCCTGAGGCTGGTTTAGGGCCTGGAAAGCTGCTGGCTCTGCTGCCCTGCACACTCCTGTGCATCTCCTGGCCCCCTGCTGCCAGTGGGCGACTTGACAGCCCCAGCGACCCCTGCAGGAGCAGTGTGAGAGCTGCTTTTCCCTTGTTACCTGAGAGGGGAACTGTCCTGCCAGCTGGGCCTCACTAGGGGGCGCTGTCTCCCCTGGCAGTCCATGCCGACCCCTGTCCCCCGCTGAGCCGTGCTGTGCGGTGGATGGGGGGGTCTTGTGAATCTCTCCTGGGTGGCGCGTTATCCGTCATCCCTCTCTTTGCCGTGCGTGTCGGTTTAGGAGGGGCCGGTGCTGGGAGCGGTGGGAGCCTACGACTGGTCCGGTGGGATATATTTATATGGGACCAGCGGGGAGCCGAGCTTCATCAATGTGTCCAGAACCCCCAGCGACATGGATTATGCTTACCTGGGTAAGGACACAGCCAGAGAGCTTCCCTGGCCCTTCAAACAGCCCCCTGACTCCACCCCAGCGGCAGCTGCATCTCTGCTCTGGGGGAGTGATTGCGGTATGAACAGGCTGTCACGGAGTGTGGGGGAGTCACCGGGCCCTGCAACCCCCCAGCCCGCCCCCCCACAGCCAGACCTGCCTCTCCACCAGCAAGTTGCACAGGAGGTTTATTGGTTGACAGGGACACAGCGTAGCACCCACTTGCTGTTAACAAAGGGAACCAGGAGCAGCCAGCACAATCCACCTTGGGGAGAGGGAGGCCCAGGGCCAGCACCCTGGTCCCCCTCCCTGTATCCTCCCCCAGCCCAGAGTAACTCTCCCACCCAGCACCTGGCCCCAGCCCTCCAGCCCCGCCCCCGCCTTTGTTCAGATTCCTGGGCAAGGTGTCACCTGGTTGCTCCCCCACCCAGGCTCAGGTTACAGGACAGTCTGAGCTATTGTTGGGTACCTGCTAAGATGGGGGCAGTCAGGGATGGCCTCCCACTCAGGGAGAGCCACCCCCAACATTCCCATGCCCAGCTGGGTTCCAGCACAGGGACCAGGGAAACTGAGGCACACATACACACATGGGGTCACAACAAACCAGCACAGGACAGTAGTAACAAAGTGAACCAAGTGAATACAACCCCCCCCCCCCCCACCTCACACAGGCCCTGCCCCATCTAAGTGACGGTTGCGTCTCCATTTGGGGCAAGGGATCCCTGTGGAGCACTGTCCTGTGGCTGTTTCCCATCTCACCTCCCCGCGTCCCTCTCTTCCTTTGAGGTTATTCATCTCAGGTCATCACCACCCGTGGGCAGAGCAGCTACGTGGTCGGGGCCCCTCGCTACCAGCACGTCGGCAAAGTCGTCCTGTTCAGCCAAGATACCAGCAGCGGGCAATGGGCAGCCAGCTGGGAGAAGGACGGGGAGCAGGTATGGGGAGCATGACAGACAGGGTGGAGCCGGTGTTGAAGGAAGCCTGTACCATTCTGACACCCTGTTATAGTGAGATTGAGTCAGAAGGACTCAGGAAGGGGAATCTTTCACAAGTTTAGAAAACTGCAGTCGGCATCTCTCCAGCATCCCACTGCCCTGACAAGTGAGGGCTTCTCTGCACTCAGTGTCTCTTCAATGCTGAAGCTGTGCAGGGAGAGCACTGCAGTAAGGAGGATACCTCTGCCAAGAGGAGGCTTCTCCAATTGGCCTAGGTAATCTCCCTCCCCAAAGCTGCATCTACACAGCAGCGTTATTCCGGAATAACAGTGCGAGCGTCTACACAGCAATTCCGTTATTAAGGAATAAATTCGAAATAACGGGCGACTTGTTCCAACTTCTGTAAACCTCATTCCATGAGGAATAACGCCTCTTCCGAAATAGCTATTTCCAAATAGCTGTAGTATGGACGCTCCACTGCTGCTATTTTGAAATAGCTGTTCCCCAGGCCATTCAAAGTCATTCCTCCCTGGTGAATCCTGGGGCTGTACATTGGGGTCGTGTGTCCACATTAGGGGATCGTGCCTCAGACTCATTTCAAGGCTTCCCTGTAGTATAGACTACTTGGAAATAAGCTATTTCAGAGTATTTCTTCTGGAATAGCTTATTCTGAAATATGTGTGCAGTATAGACATACCCAAGAGACAGGTGCTAGGTTGACAGCAGAATTCTCTCATTCATCTAGCACCAACTGCTCCAGGGGGTAGATAAGTTTACTTGTATTGCTCAGGCGGATGGATTTTCACACTCCTGACCAATGTAACTTATTGGTTAGTGTAGACCAAGTCTTAGACGGAACTCATAATAGACTAATAGAAAAAATAGACTAATAGAAAAAAATGAAGACAGGGTTAAAATATTATCGACATTACGCAGGGGGTCTGAGCAGTATTGCACCTCCATGAACACTGTCTGCTTCTCCAAGATCTCTCTGCCTACACATTCCAGCTAAGCAGGATTTATGACAGTGACTTAGAGGGGCGCAGATAGTGAATCAATGCTACTTGTGCAAGCACAGTGTCTCAGAAGAAATGCACCACAACGTGCACTCAGCGTCTCTGAAAGATGCTGCCTACCTCGGCCTCCACATCCCCTTGGACAGAAAACTGACAGTAATGGCACCGCCTGCTGTGTCTAAAGGGTGGGTGAGGGAAGAGGATGGACTGAACCTGAGAATGGGGGCAGGTGCTGGGTGCTGCTGGAAGAAGATGGAGGAGGTGACTAAGTTCAAGAGGTGACTTCATTGCCCCTCCAGATTGGCTCGTATTTCGGGGGTTCGCTGTGCGCTGTGGACCTCAACAGCGATGGGAAAACGGACCTGGTTCTGATCGGAGCCCCCACGTTCTATACACCTCTGAATGGAGGGCAGGTGTATCTCTGCTCAGTTAGCCGGCAGGTAGGACGGATGGGCTGTGGGTCGTGTTTTACGTGGGCAGGGATACTGTGAAAAAATACAGCTATACACACTTTTTAAAAAGACAATCATTCTCAAAGTGCATGAAAAGACTAAAAGTATTCAGCTACCAATGTAGGAGAAAGATTCGATGGCTAAGTACGATTCAAGGTAGTTGCTAACTGTGAGCCGTCCAATCTTTCTCCTACACTGCTAGCTGAGAACTATTATGTTTACCCTTTTGGTGTGCTTTGAGAGAGATTGTCTTTCTTAAAAGTTTATATGTATTCTTTTTTATCTTAAATGTGGTGTGTTTCCACTCCTAAGATCTGCAAGGCTGATTCCCACCTGGTGCTCGGGGGCAGCGGGCTAGAGCTGCCCATTCCGATTCGGGGGCAGCTCTGCTTCCACCCTGGTGCTCTGGGGGCTCAGCCCCCTCTGTCTCTTCTCCCTGCACTGTGATGGCTCAGCCCTCCTCCTTCCCCTTCCCCTTCCCCTCCCCTCTCCCCGTGCTCTGCGGCTCAGCTCCTGCTGTCTCTGCTCCTCTCTCCGTGCGGCGCTGCACAGAGCCAGGCTGTGTCGGTGCGTGCACAGGAGCAGGAAGTTGAAAATCCCGTGACAGACAGACAAGAACCGTGGCTGCTTAATACAAAGATTGTCTGATAAACACCAGGTTCCCGGGAGAGAGGCGGGAGGCTTGGTGGAGGGGGCACTCACTTGACAGTCTGTGCTGGCCCCCGTGCCGTGCTGGAGGGCGCCCTGTTGCTGGGAGAGGCTCAGTAGGGGGCGCTCACCCACACAGTCGATGCTGCTCTATTCCCCATGTGCCTCTTTGAATCTGGCCTGCAGGGGGCGACGCTGATCTGCACCAAGACCCTGCAGGGGCAGTCTGGACAGGCGTTGGGGCACTTCGGGGCCAGCATGTCTGAAATCGGGGACATCAGTGGGGACGGACAGACGGACGTGGCCATCGGGGCCCCCATGGAGAACGACAACCGTGGGGCCTTGTACATCTTCCATGGGGAAAAGAGAGGCCTCAGTCCCCAGTACAGACAGGTGAGCCCAGCTCCTGCGGCAAGGTGGGCTCAGCACACAGCCCGATGGGATGTTCCAGGAACTCCTTGGTGACAGCCGTGGGTAGTTGGGTGATGTGGGTTGTTTTGGGAAATTAGGGTTCAAATCCCGTTTCTTATTATTGGGAGCCTGGCTAGCTCAGTTGGTAGCCTGAGGGCCCAGGGTTCAAGTCCCTGGTCTGGTGAAGGGGCCTTTTTCTGCACTGGACTTGATGTGCTTTCAAAATCCTTTCCAGTTCTAGTTCGCTGTGATTCCTAACCCTTACGCTCTGCTGCCCCCTCCTGTCCCTTACACGGTCCAACTGCCCCGGCATGGGACTGCTCCTGTTCCCACAGGGTGAGAGCAGGACTGCATTGTTGAGTGAATTATTTCCATAATAGACAATTGTGTTCCCAGATAAATACGTAGCGATGTGCTGGGCACACCTGAAAAGCTGTGAGAAGGTCTACAGGGCTAGTGTTACTAAAATGGCCACCCAAAAAGCAACCAACCAGCTAGAGCATAGTCTAGATCTTGTGAGCCTGACCACCCTGGAAAGAACTGGAGAGGCCGTGGTACCTACCATACCTGCAGGCTTCGCAGAGCTGTGGGATGCTTTCCAAATGCATCTGGATGAGCCTATGAAATAGGCCTCTTTACCTGCCCAGTTCCTTCTCTTTCCAGCTCTATCCCCCACCCCCACACACACATTTTCCCTGAATCTTGTTTTAAGATTTTTTTCTTTACTCAGATGGATTCTTAGAAGCAAAATTGGGTTGTTTCCAAATGACGGAATATGAGACATTGCTCCATATTCTAACCAGTCCAAGAAGATACAGTTGTAGCGGGAGAGTATAGCTCTGGATACAGACACATTGGTAGAGGTGGGATGTTCATGTAGTAGGAGAAGTTTAGGTATGTTTGGTTTGGTTTGGTTTGGTTTGGTTTGGTTTTTCTAGATTTATATTATTCAAAAACGTCTATTTCAGAGAAAAATGCAGGAGAGCCACCCATTGGCCTCCCTCACCCTCCACTCCCCTCTGGCAGGCCTGGGAGAGAGGGAGAAGGGGCAATTACCCTGGGGTCTGGCAATTTACCAGGGCACCAGGCTCCCACCCACATCTGCCAATACAGCAGCAGCAGTCAGAGCATCGGCTCCTTTCAATCACCACAGGAATCCTGGGCAGCAAACTCCGAGCAGCGCTGCAGGGGGCTTGCACCAGCCCCGCCCCTTTCACACCAGGCCACACCCCTTCTAGGGCACAGAGCCACGCCTCCACCTTGCCCTGGCAATTCTGATGGCCGCCCTGCCCCCTAGTGCCCATCATCATCATATATATAGTAGCCCAATGTCTGAGAGCCTGTAACGCTGAAATACTGGCTGTTCCCTCTGGGGGGCGCTGTTTCCAAAATGCTGTCTGTTCCCTCTGGGCGGCCCGTGCCGCATGGGGTGTGTGGGGCCCAAACGGCTGCTTGCTCCCCCGCGGCAGCCCAGCTGAGCGGCGCAGAAGTCAGCCGAGCACCACGGTGGGAGGCAAAGGGGGATGGGACGGTGATGTGCGGTGTGACAGCAGCTCCAGGCCCCGGCCCCTCACCGTGAATGTCACCACCCTGCCCCCCTTTGCCTCCCACTGTGGCACTCGGCTGACTTCTACGCCACTCAGCCAGGCTGCCGCGTGGGAGCACGTGGCGCAAGCGACTGTTTGGGCTCCGTTCTCTCCATGCAGCACGGGGAGTGTGGTGCCCAAACAGCCATTTGGGCTCCCTGGTCCCCTAAGTGAGAGGCAGGAGAGGGAGGAGAAGAGAAAGAGAGAGACAGAGAGAGAGGCAAGAGGCGGAGGAGAGCTGAGAGAGAGAGGGGGGAGGCAATAGGAGAAGGAGAGAGAGAGAGCGATGGAGCGAGAGACCGGAGGCTCAGGAGAGCAGACCGACGTGGAGGAGAGACCTGAAAATCCCGTCTTACGATGGGCTAATTGGCTAGTTATATATATAGTAGCCCAGTGTCTGAGTCTATAACGCCAAAATGCTGGTTGTTCCCTCTGGGCAGCGTTGTTGCCTGAAATGCTGGCTGTTCCCTCAGGGGGGGCGCTGTTGCTGAAATGGTGGCTGTTCTCTTTGGGCAGCATTGTTGCCTAAAATGCTGGCTGTTCTCTTTGGGCAGCGTTGTTGCCTGAAATGCTGGCTGTTCCCTCTGGGCGACGCTGTTGCTGAAATGCTGGCTGTTCCCTCTGGGCGGCGCTGTTGCTGAAATGCTGGCTGTTCCCTCTGGGCGGCCCGTGCTGCATGAGAAGTGCAGGGCCCAAACAGCCACTTGCACCGCTTGCTCCCCCACGGCGACCCGGCTAAGTGGTACAAGAGGTCAGCCGAGCGCTACGGTGGGAGGTGAAGGGGAACGGGGCGGTGACGTACGACGTGACAGCGGCTCCAGGCACTGCTCCCTGGCCATGAACATCACCATCCCATCCCCCTTTGCCTTCCGCCGTGGAGCTCGGCTGACTTCTGCGCCGCTCAGCCAGGCTGCCGCGTGGGAGCAAGTGGCGCGAGCGACCATTTGGGCTCCAGGCAATAGGAGGAGGAGAGAGCGAGAGAGGGAGCGAGAGACCGGAGGCTCAGGAGAGAAGACCGACATAGAGGAGAGACCTGAAAATCCCGTCTTATGCCGGGCTAATTGGCTAGTTATGTAGAACAGCCACCTCTTCCCTTCCCCCGACTGTTCTCTCTGCCCCACAGCGCATAGGGGGGGCGCAGTTCCCCAGCACGCTGCACTACTTTGGCCAGGCCGTCAGTGGCGGGACAGACCTGACGGGGGATGGGCTGCCGGACATCGCGGTGGGAGCACAAGGGCAGGTCCTGCTGCTGAGGTGAGTCCCTCTGTGTCCTGGCCCTGCCCCGCCGGGCAATCTCAGACAGAGCCTGGACATGGGCTGTGGGGGTGGGTGTCTGCCACCCCCTGCTGGGGAAAGGCAGGATAACAGCGCGGCTGCCTCCTTCTCTGCCTTCCAGCATCTCCTCTGGCTGCTCTGCGTGTCCATAACCCGTCTCCCTGCCTACTGGGGGCACGTCCAGGCAGGGTGGGAGGCTCAGGGGAGGCACGGGGCCTAGCCCCAGTGCAGGGAGTGGCAGGATGACGGTTCTGTTCCCCACCCCGCAGGTCTCGGCCAGTGCTCAGAGTCGGGGTGTCCATCAACTTCCAGCCCCCCACGATCCCCACCTCAGCCTTCGACTGCCAGGAGCAGGGGCAGCTCAACATGGAGGCCAGCATGTCAGAGATCTGCTTCACCGTCACAAAGAGCACCAGGGACAGCCTAGGTCAGACCAAACCCACCCCCTGATTCCCTCCCCCCTAATCTCCTAATCCCCTGTCTTGGGGCAGGATTGGAGCCAGCGCAGGCCCGTGTCCCATTTCCCCTTGAGCGTCCTGCTCTCAGCCTCTGTCCTGCATTTCCCCTCCTCTGTAGGTAACAGGATCTCCAGCACCATCCAGTACAGCCTGGCCCTGGACCCCGGGCGGAGGAAGATCCGAGCTGCCTTCGGCTCCACCGGCCCCGTCCTGAGCAGGGAGCTGAAACTGGGCATTGAACGGAGATGTGAGACACACCCGATAATGTTACCTGTGAGTTTGTGTGGGGGGTTCCCAGCTCCTCCCCCTCCTGCTGTGTCTGCCCCTGCAACTCTGCCCCTTGCTCCAAACCACCCAGAACAAATCTCTCCCAGATCCCGCCTTTCCTCATGGGTCCCTACGTGTCTCTCTGTCTCCCCAGCTCTGCCCTGAGGACACCCTGACCCCCATCACTCTGCGCCTCAACTATACCCTGACGGGGGAGCCCATCGCTAACACCAACGGTCTCAGACCCATCCTGAGCGAGGACTCCGCACTGGTGCCGGCAGGCTTGGTAAGCCTGCAGTGTTTGTGACGTTGTAGTGACTGGGGGTTTTGATTACGGTGTTGGAGTAATCTGTATTGAGGTTCTGTGTTGATGTAAAATTGTAATGTGGGTGACCATGCTGTGTGAGTTTGCAATGATTGTGTTATTGATTGCATTGGTGCTTAGGACTGCAATGGTTTTGGTGACAGTATAAACTGAGGTTGAACTAGCTGAGTTAGTGAGGTTGATTCTGATTGTAGTGATCTTGGTTATAGTGTTGGCCGAGGCTGTAGTTATTGTCGTATGGGTGATGTTGGTTCAGAGAGTAATAGTTTTGGTTATGTGTTGATTCAGATTGGTTTGGCTTTATTGCTTATGCTGTCTGGTACACATTGCATTCGTGATGGTGGTGATTGTATTGAGATTGTTGTAGTGTTAATGACAGTGTTGGTTCAGATTTTAATGGTTGCATTTGTTACTGTATTGTTACACACTGTACTAATGAGTGACAGTGATTGTAATGGCGTTGGTGAAAGTTTGAGGTTGCTGTTTGACAATTGTCTTATGTGTTATTACAGTTGAAATTGTAATGCTGTTAGTTACAGTGTTAGTTATCATGGCTGCATTGTAACATTGTTGTTTCAGATTAGATTTACAGTGGTGGATATTGTAATGTTGTTGGTTATATTGTTGGCTAAATTTGTAGTGGTTCTTTCATTGTAACAATTTTGTTTGACACTGTATTGGAGGTAGAGGTGAAGGCGATGGTTGAGACAGTAGTTGAGGTGCTAGTATTGGCAAAGGCTCTTGCATTTATATCAAAGGGGACAGTGTTACCTCAGAGGCTGTACACTCAGAGGCTGTACACTCAGAGGCTGTACACTGGAATGAATTTCTGGAAATGCTTAAAACAGAACAGTTTTCCATTATAAGTATTTCTGGAAAAAGAGCATCTATACTGACAGGCTGCTTTTCCGGAAAAGCCCTTTTTCCGGAAAAGCGTCTGTGGCCAATGTAGACGCGCTTTTCCAGAAAAAAGCCCCGATCGTCATTTTTGCGATCGGGGCTTTTTTCCGGAAAAGACTACTGTGCTGTCTACATTGGCCCTTTTCCGGAACAGTTTTCCGGAAAAAGGACTTTTGCCCGAGCGGGAGCAGCATAGTTTTTCCAGAAAAACAGCTGATTTCTTACAGTAAATCGTCACTGCTTTTCTGGAAATTCAAGGGGCCAGTGTAGACAGCTCACAGCTTATTCCGGAAAAGCGGCCCAGTGTAGACACAGCCAGAGAGTTCTGAAGTTGATGTTGCTTGTGATTGAGATGGTAGGGAACCTATTAACAGCAGGGTTTGAGGCATAGTAGTTCTGTTGGCATGCAATGCTGCAGGTCACATTGTAGGAGCGGAATGCAGCCATGTTGCTCATGGTAACGCTGTTGTTTCAGATTGTATTGCTGGTAACAATTGAGATTGTATGATGGGTGAAAATGCCGTCTGAGATTATTCCAGTCCCCTTCTAACCTCATGCTCCCCTCTCTCCTCTCCCTGCCCCCCGGGATGTGTCCCTAGCTCCCGTTTGAGAAGGACTGTGGGGAGGACAAAGTCTGCACTGATGAACTACACATTTCCTTCAATTTCTCAGGGTAAGTCACCCCCTCTGCCTCCTTCCCCCTTCGCACTCCCAATGACTTCCATAGTGGGGCCTGTCTCACTTGATTAGGCCTCAGATCTGCAACACCCAGCTACAGACCTTCCCATATTTCCTGGGGCACTAGACAGGGCACCGATACAGGAAGTGAGCAGCTCTTCAGTCACCAGCTGGGAATTTGTATCAGATGCTCACACCCTGCCTTAGTGCCCCCTTGTGGTATGAGGGGCTGTGTGGAGATCCTGGTTGGGCACTGCTATGGGAAGCTCACAGCACGGGCTTCCCCTGCTGAGCACTGCCCCATGGGAGCTCAGAGCAAAGCTGGGTTAATGACCTGAGGAAACCAGTGTTCTCCCCTTTGTTCTCCACAGTGTGAGCACCTTCGTGGTGGGCGTCACCCCTGAACTCAACATCACCGTCTCCATCCAGAACCGCGGGGAGAATTCCTACAGCACCACAGTGCGGTTCTTCTACCCGGCCGCACTGTCCTACCGCCGGGTCCTGCTGCTACAAGTACTACCCCATCTCTAAACATCACAAACATGGGGGACACAGAATACAGGGGAAGGGTGTGGTGATCAGCTGGTACAGGGAGCAGGTGGGGTCCCAGTAAGGGGTGCGGTGGTGCAGAGAGCAGTGGGGGGGCTCATGAGGGGGTGCTGTGATGGAGGAGTAGGCAGGGACTCAGCATGGTTTGCTGTGCAGCAGGGAGCAGTCAGGGGGCTCAGCAGGGGGCGCTGTGCTGCAGGGAGCAGTTGGGGCCCAGCAGGGGGCGCTGTGTTGCAGGGAGCAGGAGGGGCCCAGCAGGGGGCGCTGTGCTGCAGGGAGCAGGCAGGGGGCTCAACAGGGGGCGCTGTGCTGCAGGGAGCAGGCAGGGGCCCAGCAGGGGGCGCTGTGTTGCAGGAAGCAGGCAGAGGCCCAGCAGTGGGCGCTGTGCTGCAGGGAGCAGGCAGGTGGCCCAGCAGGGGACGCTGTGCTGCAGGGAGCAGTGGGGGGCTCAGCAGGGGGCGCTGTGCTGCAGGGAGCAGGCAGGGGCCCAGCAGGGGGCGCTGTGCTGCAGGGAGCAGGCAGGGGGCTCAGCAGGGGACGCTGTGCTGCAGGGAGCAGGCAGGGGCCCAGCAGGGGGCGTTGTGCTGTAAGGATCAGACAGAAGTCCCAGCAGGGGTCGCTCTGGGCCCCGTCTCTCACTGGCTGGTCCCTGTGCTCAGTCTAACAGGAGGACCATGGCCATTAAGTGCAGCTCGGCAGTGAGCTCGGAGGAGCAGACTCAGAGGAACAGCACCTGCCACATCAACCCCCCCATCTTCTGGAGCGGAGCCGAGGTAGGGATGCCCCTACCAATAGCCTGTTCCTACCCGTCCCCAGGGCATGGCTCCCTCTTATCCCACGTATATTTCCCAGGCCGTCTTCCTCACCACCTTTGATGTCTCCCCTGAGGCCGACCTGGGAGACAGGCTGGAGGTGATGGCCAGCGCCAGCAGGTGAGGGGGCAGGCTACAGAGGCAGTGTGGGGAGCAGTGCAGAGGGGTAGGTGGGTCGGGCTGTGCAGTGAGGAATGGTGCATAGGTCAGTGAACTGATGTGTGATGCGGGACACATGGGGCAGGTTACAGGTTGGTGTGATGGTGCAGAGTCCAGTGAAAGGCAATCAGCAGTGTTCTATTGCAGTGCTGTATGGTGCAGTGCAGTGCAGTGATCTGTGAGGGCAATGCAGGGATGTGTTGTGCATGGTGCAGTGCATGGCGCAGTGAATGCAATGGTAGGGGGCAGTGTCAAACAGCACAGCACTGCACTGCACTGCGGGTCACAGTGCCATTGGGTGTGTCTACACTACACAGCTCCGTTGATGGAGCCATGTAGATTAGGTTTGTACACATAGGAAAATGAAGCGGCGATTTAAATAATCACCACTTCATTTAAATTAAAATGGCTTCCCCACTGTGCCGATCAGCTGTTTGGCGGCACAGCGCGGGAGTCTGGATGCTCCGCAGTCGAAATCAAAAGCCTTTGTCGACCGCCGAAATACCCATTGAGTGGAGGGCAGCGCAGCTTAGTGGCTGAGAATTCACTGCAGCACGGTGATGCCTGGCACTGCAGAGTGGCATATGCCATGAAGCCAGAAAGAGCAGTGGATACAGCCCAGTCCATGACACATCGTGCACAGGTGTATGGCAGTAGAGGCTGGCTACTGCACACTGAGAGGTGTTGTGCAGTGCTGTGTGCTCAAAGAAAGGGGGCATAACACAGTGCAGTGACCTATACTTCAGCATGGTGCAGTGATCTGTACCCAAAGCAGTGGAGTATGGTGCAGCCCACGGATGTAACGTGCAGGGTCATACCATGGTATATTATCCACAGCACTGGCAGAAGCTGCACTACAGTGCAGTGGAGTATGGTGCAGCTCACTGCCTATACTGCAAGGCGGCGTGGTGGGCTATAACCCAGAGCAGTGACATATGATACACTGCAGTGGCCGTGACACATGGTGCAGTGCTATAGCGAAGGCTGCAGCCAGCGTGGGGCAGAGATGAATATCCCTGGCCAGTGGTGCTTGTGGCAGTGCAGTGATGTATGTGGCAGGCCAGGGCAATGGTCTATGGTGCAGTACAGTAGAATAGGGTGCTGTGCAGTAACATACACTGCAGTGCAGGACAGTGGTGCGCAGCCAAATGTGTGGTGTGTTTTGTAATACAGTGGCTTACAGTGCAGGGCAGAAGCATTTAATGCAGGGCAGTGCGCTGTGCTACAGGGCAGAGGAATAGGTCTTTGGAGTGCAGTGCAGTGCAATATTGTGAGGGGCAGTGGCTTACAGTGCAGCCTTCGTGCCAGGTTATCTGGCTGCATCTCCTCACATCTCTTCTTTGCCTTCCCCTCCACCCAGTGACAATGGCGGCCCCGTCACTGAGCGCATGGTTCACCGGGCGGAGCTGCCGGTCAAGTACGGCATCTTCATCATCCTCACCAGGTAGGTCAGTGCAGAGACATTGGGAGAGAGCCCCCTGCTGGGTCCCCTTCCTGTTCCCTGCTGCACAGCGCCCCCTGCTGGACATGAACCCCACTGCCACCCTCCAGCTCCACCCATCACACTCCCGTCTCCCTCGTTCCTCCCCCAGCCTCGAGGAGTCGACCAAGTACGTCAACTTCTCCACCAAGGCGGCAGAGACAAGCGCGCCAGTGACACATCGGTACGAGGTGAGGCCGGTCGCACAGCGTGTGACAGGGAGGTGGAGCGAGGGGGGTTCAGAGGAGGGGGCAGGAGTGGGACTGACTGAGCTGGATCTAGTGGGTTAGAGCACAAAGGGGTGGGGTGGGCAGGGAGCCAGGATTCCTGGGTTCTCTCCCCAGCTCTGGGAGGGGAACAGGGTCTGAGGGGTAGAGCCAGGGCCTGGGGGTCAGAGCTGCCGGGTTCTCTCCCTGCAGTTCCTAGGGGGAGTCTGTTTCTTCCAGGTGAAGAACCTGCGGCAGCGAAGCGTCCCCCTGTCGGTCACGTTCCAGTTCCCCGTGGAGCTGAGCGGGGTCCGTGTGTGGGACGCCTCTGAGGTCGTCCCCTCCAAGGTACCTGCCTCTCCCTGGGCTTGTGTGTGTGAGATGGGCCCTGTGATACCTGCCTTGCCCCACAGCGCCCCCTGCTGGGGTGAAAGCCCGATTTCCACACCCCCATTCTCTCCATGTCTCTCTCCTGGCTTAGCCCCAGCTGGCTCAGTGCACCAGTGAGGTGGGAACACCTGGTTCCAAGGACTTTGTGAAGCTGATGAGCGAGCGCCCCCTGCTGGTGAGTTCAGGCCAGTGTGGTACCAGCAGCCCCTTTCCCCTGCACAAACACAGACAGCGAGTGGGGGGTGGGCTGGGGGAAAGCCTCCTGCTACAGACAGACCCTCACCACCATGGCCATTGCATGTCCCTGCCTCACCCGGTGATATCCTTCCACCCCAGGACTGCTCCGTGGCCACCTGTAAGAAGATCCGGTGCACAATCGCCTCGCTGGCAATGCAGCAGCCACTGGAGTTCATGATCAAAGGGAATGTCAGCTTCCAGTGGGTCTCCCAGGTACGAGAGCTGCCTCTGCCTCCTGGCCGGGTGAGGGACCCCCCCTCGTGAACAGTCCTGGTTCCCTCCCCAGAGGTGGCTGCATCTCAGCACTGGGCCAGGGATTGCTCCTGTATGACCTGCCTGTCAATTGCTCTGGGACCCCAGGGGTGATGCTCTGGGTGGGTCGGTGTCATTTCTGGTCAGGGACAGGGAGTTTCTCTGTTCCAGACTCAGCAGCAGAAAGTGACCCTGGTGAGCGAGGCCCGGATTGAATACGAGGAGAAGAAATACACCCAGAAGGAGGGATTTGTCCAGCGCCAGGTACCAGAGTGACCGTGCCGGGATAGAGAGAGCATGGGCTAGTGGTTAGAGCTGGGAGTCAGGTCTCCTGTCTCTGCTCTGGCAGGAAGTGGAGTCTGGGGGTTTAGAGCAGAGGTGGGGGGATGGTGGCAGGAGTCCTGGGTCCCCATCTCACGGCTCCTCCCCCCAGGTGCAGACGGTGGTGGAGCAGCTCGTGGTCTATAACTACCTGCCCATCATCGTGGGCAGCAGCGTGGGAGGCCTGGTCCTGCTGGCTCTCATCACTGCAGCCCTCTACAAGGTGAGGGGGGCAGGGCTTTCACCCCTTCCCCACAGCCTGGCCCTGTCTCTCTCCCAGCTGGGGGGAGGGGCAGAGGGAGGCTCCCAAATCCCATCTCCCTGCTCCAGGCGGGTGTCTGTCTGCCTGGCTCTGACCATCTCCCCCCTCCCTTTCCTACCAGGCCGGCTTCTTCAAGCGCCAGTACAAGGAGATGATGGACAGTGCGAGGGGTGGGGATGGGACCGGCCCGGACTAGAGCGACTCTGCCAGTGTCTGCCCCAGCCCCCACATCCCCAAGCAATAGCCCCTCCCCCACATGGGATGCTCTGGATCTCCACTCCCCCACATCACCCGCCATGGACCACCGTCAGTCTGCACCCCGATGTGCTGCTTGCTCTCAGACCAGCCCCCTAGGACCACCGTGTGGGGTTGGCAAGTGGACTCCTGGGTTCGCTCCCAGCTCTGGCTAGGGAGTGGTGTCTAGTGGTTAGAGAGGGTGGCTCAGGGACCAGAACTCCTGGGTTCTCTCTCTAATGCAGGTCTGGGGAACTTTTTTCAGGTTGGGGTCCCCTGACCCACAGAAAAATCAGCCAGGGAGCACAGAACAAACCCTCATTGACATGGCCACTCACTGAGAAGCAGAAAGACCCTCTCCCCACTTTCCCCTGACACCCCAGAACCCAGGGGGGCCCAGGCTTGTAGATTTTGTGTGCTCCAGCCCCACAGTGGGGCGGTGGAGAGGGTGGAGCCCCAGCATGGGCTCTCCAGTGCTGGGAGGGGTCCCTGAACCTTGGGGGCGCGATCCAGGGAAGATGAGGGGCTGCATCTGGCCCCCTGGGCCTTAGGTTCCCCACGCCCACCCTAACGGACGCCTGGCCTGTTCTGCATCCGACCAGACTAGTGTGGGAGGTGAACCCTCGCAAAGCAGTGGCCGCTAAGGAGCTTTGGTGTATTAAAAAGCAGACTGGGGTGTGCTTATTGCAACCAAGTGGGAATCATAGAATCATAGAATAATAGGACTGGAAGGGACCTCGAGAGGTCATCGAGTCCAGCCCCCCGCCCTCAAGGCAGGATCAAGCTCCGTCTACACCATCCCTGACAGATGTCTATCTAACCTGTTCTTAAATATCTCCAGAGAGGGAGATTCCACCACCTCCCTTGGCAATTTATTCCAATATTTGACCACCCTGACAGTTAGGAATTTTTTCCTAATGTCCAATCTAAACCTCCCCTGCTGCACTTTAAGCCCATTACTCCTTGTCCTGTCCTCAGAAACCAAGAGGAACAAATTTTCTCCTTCCTCCTTGTGACACCCTTTTAGATATTTGAAAACCGCTATCATGTCCCCCCTTAATCTTCTTTTTTCCAAACTAAACAAGCCCAGTTCATGAAGCCTGGCTTCATAGGTCATGTTCTCTAAACCTTTAATCATTCTTGTCGCTCTTCTCTGTACCCTTTCCAATTTCTCCACATCTTTCTTGAAATGTGGCGCCCAGAACTGGACACAGTACTCCAGCTGAGGCCTAACTAGTGCAGAATAGAGCGGCAGAATGACTTCACGAGTTTTGCTTACAACACACCTGTTGATACAACCTAGAATCATATTTGCTTTTTTTGCAACAGCATCACACTGTTGACTCATATTCAACTTGTGGTCCACTATGATCCCTAGATCCCTTTCCGCCATGCTCCTTCCTAGACAGTCGCTTCCCATCTTGTATGTATGGAACTGATTGTTCCTTCCTAAGTGGAGCACTCTGCATTTCTCCTTATTAAACCTCATCCTGTTTACCTCTGACCATTTCTCTAACTTGCTAAGGTCATTTTGAATTATGTCCCTATCCTCCAAAGAAGTTGCAACCCCACCCAGTTTGGTATCATCTGCAAACTTAATAAGAGTACTCTCTATCCCAATATCTACATCATTGATGAAGATATTGAATAGTACGAGTCCCAAAACAGACCCTTGAGGAACTCCACTTGTTATCCCTTTCCAGCAGGATTTAGAACCGTTAACAACAACTCTCTGACTACGGTTATCCAGCCAATTATGCACCCACCTTATCGTGGCCCTATCTAAGTTATATTTGCCTAGTTTATCAATAAGAATATCATGCGAGACCGTATCAAATGCCTTACTAAAGTCTAGGTATATGACATCCACCGCTTCTCCCTTATCCACAAGGCTCGTTATCTTTTCAAAGAAAGCTATCAGATTAGTTTGGCATGACTTGTTCTTCACAAACCCATGCTGGCTATTCCCTATCACTTTATTACTTTCCAAGTGTTTGCATACGATTTCCTTAATTACCTGCTCCATTATCTTCCCTGGGACAGACGTTAAACTGACCGGTCTATAATTTCCTGGGTTGTTCTTATTCCCCTTTTTATAGATGGGCACAATATTTGCCCTTTTCCAGTCTTCTGGAATCTCCCCTGTCTGCCATGATTTTTCAAAGATCATAGCTAAAGGCTCAGATACCTCCTCTATCAGCTCCTTGAGTATCCTGGGATGCATTTCATCAGGACCTGGTGACTTGCTGACATCTAACTTTCCTAAGTGATTTTTAACTTGTTCTTTGTGTATCCTATCTTCTAAACTTACCCTCTCTCTGCTTGTATTCACTACGTTAGGCACACCTCCAGACTTCTCGGTGAAGACCGAAACAAAGAAGTCATTGAGCATCTCCGCCATTTCCAAGTTCCCTGTTACTGCTTCTCCCTCCTCACTAAGCAGTGGGCCTACCCTGTCCTTGGTCTTCCTCTTGCTTTTAATGTATTTATAAAAGGTCTTCTTATTTCCCTTTATGCCTGTAGCTAGTTTGATCTCATTTTGTGCCTTTGCCTTTCTAATCTTGCCCCTGCATTCCCGTGTTGCTTGCCTATATTCATCCTTTGTTAGTTGTCCTAGTTTCCATTTTTTATATGACTCCTTTTTTATTTTGAGATCATGCAAGATCTCCTTGTTAAGCCAAGCTGGTCTTTTGCCATATTTTCTATCTTTCCTACACAGCGGAATTGTTTGCTTTTGGGCCCTTAACAACGTCCCTTTGAAATACTTCCAACTCTCCTCAGTTGTTTTTCCCTTCAGTCTTGCTTCCCATGGGACCTTACCTACAAGTTCTCTGAGCTTATCAAAATCTGCCTTCCTGAAATCCATTACCTCAATTGTGGTGGTCTCCCTTCTACCTTTCCTTAAGATCATGAACTCTATTATTTCGTGATCACTGTCCCCTATACTGTCTTCCACTTTCAAGTTCTCAACTAGTTCCTCCCTATTTGTTAAAACCAAATCCAGAACAGCTTCTCCTCTGGTAGCTTTTTCAACCTTCTGAAACAGAAAGTTGTCTCCAATGCAGTCCAGAAACTTATTGGATAGCCTGTGCCTCGCTGTGTTAGTTTCCCAACATATGTCTGGATAGTTGAAGTCCCCCATCACCACCAAATCTTGGGCTTTGGATAGTTTTGTTAATTGTTTAAAAAAGGCCTCATCCACCTCTTCCACCTGGCTAGGTGGCCTGTAGTAGACTCCTAGCATGATATCACCCTCGTTTTTTACCCCTTTTAGCTTAACCCAGAGACTCTCTACACAGCTATCTCCTACGTTCATCTCCACTTCAGTCCAAGTGTGTACATTTTTAATATACAAGGCAACCCCTCCTCCCTTTTTTCCCTGTCTGTCCTTCCTGAGCAAGCCGTACCCTTCCATACCAATATTCCAATCATGCGTCCCATCCCACCAGGTTTCTGTAATACCAATGATATCATAGTTGTATTTATTGGTTAGCAATTCCAGTTCTTCCTGCTTATTACCCATACTTCTCGCATTTGTATATAGGCATCTAAGATATGCTTCATGATATTGAGGGAAAATGACCGCATGCCTCAGTTTCCCCTACATGGTGCACGGTTCCCCGGGGGGAGGAGAACATCTGTGCCTTGCAGGCTTGGCCAGTGCCTGCCTGTCTGGGGTCTGCATCCATCAAGAGCCAAAGTCGATGTTTCATGCCAATTGGCCGTACACTGGTACTCAGCAACTTTGGAGCGTGGGCAGCCAAGCCACCAGCAGGCAGCCAGCGGGGTGGGACCAGTTTGAGGCCAGAGGGCTGGGGAGGGGCCTGGTCGGGTGGTAAGTCTGGGCTGGGCTGCAGCAGCTGGTGGGGGGGGGGCGCCCTGCTCCCTTGGGGGTACAAATCTCGCTCAGGTGTCCAACTCAGGCGGACTCTGCAGGGCTTGGACGGCAGCCGGGCATGAGCAATTAACATCCCCACAGGCAGATGCTGGGTGCCGCACTGCTCTTTAGCAGAGAGAGGCAGCAGCCAGCACCACGGGTGGGACAGTGACGCCAGACAAACGCCAGCCCCCTTGTAGGCATTGGGGCAAATTCCTGTGAGCCGAGGAGGGGTCTCTGCCGCCCACCGGCTTCGGAGCCCGCCTGAGGCCGCACTGTCGTTGGCCCACACGGGGACGGGGTGAAATCCCCCGGCCCGCTGGCACCAGCGGGTCAGCCGAGCCCATCGCATGAGCCCCTCTCGCCGTGACAGCTCCAAAGCGGCGAGAAAAGTTTTCGGAAGAAATGTTCCCACACGGGCGGGTGATTCCCACAGTGGCCACCGCAGGGCTCCAGGGATCGGGCCGCGTCCGAGGCAGGGGACGGGTCTGCCCCAGGGAGGTTGGCTTGAGGGGGCAGGGGCCCCGGGCCTGAGAGCAAAGAGGGAGGGAGGCTGTGGCTTTCCATGGTTCTTTCTGCGCGAGGAATCCGTCCTCTCCCCCTCGCCCTGTGATGGAGAATTAAAGGGCCAAAGCCAATGAGCTCTGGACGGGAGCGGGGCCACCAGGGACCTTCCTTTCCTCGGGGCCTGGACACCTGAGTCCCTGGGCCCTGCGTGGGTGGGCCGGGCGAGCCCTGCCTGCAGCCCTGGGGGAGAGGCAGCCAGAGGTGGCCCAGGGGAGGGACAGAAACAGCAGCAGAGGCAGGAAATGGCTGCCCAGAGGGCCCCCTCTCAGCCCCAGGCGTGGGGGGCGATTGCAGGAGGCTGGTACAGAGGGAGGGGGAAATGGGCAAAGGCCACAGAGCCCCTGGCAAGGGGCAATTGGGGAGGGTAGCAAGGAGTGCTGGAATAGAGGGGGCTGAGTAGGGCCCCCGGCCCTGCAGCTGGTGGAAGCGCGCCCGGGAGGGACGATTTAAATCCCCCAAACTCCTGGGGTTTGGCCCCAGCTCAGGGACAAGAGTGGGGTCTGGCGGGGTGGGGGGCAGGATTCCCGGGTTCCATGCTCCATGTGACCCTGTGCACAGTGTCTCTGCCGGCCTCTGTTCCCCCTCTGGGCTAACAAGCACCTCGCTCGGCTCAGGGGCCACAGCACGGGCCCCAGGTCTGGCCTGACAGCGCCCTCGACCTGGCTCCTTTCAGTCAGAGACCCAGAGGGAGGAAAGAGCCCTCAGGAGGCACTGAGTCCAGCCCCCTGCCCAAGGCAGGACCAACCCACCTCAATCAGCCCAGCCAGGGCTTGGTCAAGCCGGGACGTCAAAACCTCTAGGGATGGAGAGTCCACCCGTCCCTAGGGAACCCAGCCCAGCGCTTCCCCACCCGCCTAGGGAAATAGCTTTTCCTAATCTCCAACCTAGACCTCCCACCCGTAACCTGAGCCCATTGCTCCTCGGTCTGCCATCCGTCACCCCTGAGAACAGCCTCCCTCCAGCCTCTTTCGAACCCCCTTCAGGGAGTTGCAGGCTGCTGTCAAGGCCCCACTCGCTGCTGCTAGAAAGGGACTCGCCCCCTTCTCTCTTTGTACCTGGCTTCCCCCCCCCCCCCCCCCACCCAGCAGGTTGGTCTTATTAAAATGGGCATGTGATTGATGAGGAAAGACTCAACGGGACGCTGGCGCTGGGGATCAAAACTCGGGGCTGTTCCCCCTCTCTGGTGATAATCCCTCCCGTTGTGGGAATGAAGGGTTCGATCCACCCTGGAAGGCCTGCTCACCCCTACCCGCTCTCAGCCGAGCTCAGCAGGGTCCCCCTAATGCAGCCACTGCCCCCGCTTTCCACCTGAAGGTGCCATGAGCTGGTTGGGTGACTACACTGAGCTAGAGGCTGCTTACCCAGGGATATTTCCCCTGGCAGATACAGGTGGGGCAGCGGGGCTGCTTAGCCAGGGATCCCTGGCCTGAGGCCCGAGATGCAGCCATCTCTGGGGTAGGGCAAGCTGGTGTCCAACAGCAACTCCGCAATAGAATTTCAGCCAGCTGGGGAAGGGGAGCTGGCTCGCCGGAGCGGGGGACGTGGGGAGGCAGAATGGGCTTCCTGGAGCTGGGCTTTGGCCCATTATCCACCCCAATGCTGGAGCCAGGGGCTGCTACTCATGAAGCCAGACTAACGACGCTCCCAGACGCAGCAGCGCGACCCCTCCTGGCTGGTCGCATCTTCAGCACCCGGCTCCTGTCTGGGTGGCGCACAGAGACCAGAATTCCCAGCCCGTTCCTTGGGCCGGAACGGAAATAAATCCACTGGGAGACCAATCCGCTCCGATTTATTGGCGCGAGGCCTGGCGAGGCCGGCCCAGCTCAGTGGTGACCCCCCGCTTTCTCGTAGCCTGTGGGCAGGGGGTTGGTGTGGGGGTTGTGGAAGAAGGAGTGGTTCCCGTCACCCCAGGGAAAGGCCTGCAAAGGGAGAGAGGGGGTCAGAGAATCGGAGGGCTGGCAGAGACCTCCGGAGTCATCGAGTCCAGCCCCCTGCCTAAAGCAGGACCAACCCAACTCAGTCAGCCCAGCCAGGGCTTGGTCAAGCCGGGACTTAAAAACCTCTAGGGACGGAGATTCCACCCCTCCCTAGGGAACCCAGCCCAGAGCCTCCGCGCCCTCTGGGGAGAGTGTATCCCTGTGCCCTGGCTTTCCCAGGGCTGGCTGCCATGAGGCCAGAAAACTCACCGCCCCTCTGAGCTGGGGATGCTGTCCCCAGCCCCATAGGCCTGTCTAGCCTGGTATCCCACCCCCCTCTGTCCTGCCCCGAGTCAGCCCCATGATTCCTTGTACCTTGGTGCGGATGCGCAGGTGGTGGTAGGGCACAAACTCCTCAGGCTTGTGGGAGTGATGCTCCTTCTGCAGCCAGGCGTTCAGCATGCAGATCGCCACGCCGGGCAGCGCCACCACGAACGTCAGGATCCTCCATGTCCTGGCTGCAGACACAGGCATCGCACAGTGCATGCCCCCGGGAGCTGCCCTGGGGCACCGGGGCCAGGATGGATGGCCCAGGAGAGCGCCTCCAGCTGAGCCCCTACAATCCTGCTACCTTCAGCACAGCGCCCCCTAGTGCTTCATTGGGGCCAGCACCGACAGAGAAGAGAGCGCCCCCTGCTGAACCACCTGTGTGCTCCCTGCGGCCCAGCGCCCCCTGCTGAACCACCTGTGTGCTCCCTGCGGCCCAGCGCCCCCTGCAGAACCACCTGTGTGCTCCTGCGGCTCAGCGCCCCCTGCAGAACCACCTGTGTGCTCCCTGCGGCCCAGCGCCCCCTGCTGAACCACCTGTGTGCTCCCTGCGGCTCAGCGCCCCCTGCTGAACCACCTGTGTGCTCCTGCGGCTCAGCGCCCCCTGCTGAACCAACTGTGTGCTCCTGCGGCTCAGCGCCCCCTGCTGAACCACCTGTGTGCTCCCTGCGGCTCAGCGCCCCCTGCAGAACCACCTGTGTGCTCCTGCGGCCCAGCGCCCCCTGCTGAACCACCTGTGTGCTCCCTGCGGCCCAGCGCCCCCTGCAGAACCACCTGTGTGCTCCCTGCGGCCCAGCGCCCCCTGCTGAACCACCTGTGTGCTCCTGCGGCCCAGCGCCCCCTGCTGAACCACCTGTGTGCTCCTGCGGCTCAGCGCCCCCTGCTGAACCACCTGTGTGCTCCTGCGGCTCAGCGCCCCCTGCTGAACCAACTGTGCCCCCTAGTGCTGCCCTGGGGACAGCACTGACCGGAGGAGAGCCCCCCCCCCCACTGAACCACTGTAACACAACAGAACCCACCCCACCTCCCTACCTTGAGTACGTCCCTTATCCTGCCTTCCTAGTGCCTGAGCCAGATCCAGCCTGGGGAGGGCACCCTCTGCTCTGAGCCCCTGCCCAGCTCCCAGCGCCTCCTCGTGCTGCGCTACGGATCAGCGCGGCCAGACGGGAGCGCCCCCCCCCCCCCCGAGCTCCCGCTCCTCTATAGCACAACCCCTCCCCCCCAGTAGGGGTCAGTTTCAAAGTCACTCGTTGCCTGCAGTCTCCCGCTCCTCCTGGTGGGTAAATATAGCCCAGGCCGGAGGCTCTGGCAGCTCTCCAGGGCCCAGTCCCACAGCCGTGCCAGGGAGGGCCCAGCCCAGCCAGGGGAATACACAGAGCTGCTCAGCCCCCTCCCAGCCACAGAGGACTCCCTGGGGTGGGTTAGGAGCCAGCTCCTAAGACACCCGATGCTTGACCATGGGGACACACATATGGGTCATTCCTGCCTCGGCCCCTGGCGCCCTGAAGCTGGCTGGGAGGCCCTGCTGGGCTCAGCTGCACAGGACTGCATGGCGGGGGGGAGAGGCGGGGGGGAGGCTGTTCTACTCCTGCTGCAAGACCCCACCGAACGCCTTTGTCTTGGCTGGGTCAATGGCCAAATCAGTCCCCCCCACCGATATTCTCCCACCTCCAGAGCAGGGCAGCCTGGGGGGGCGAGGTTCCCCCCTTAATTCCCCTGCTGCACACACAGCCCCCCCTCCACACACCATCCCTTCCCGGGAGCGGGGAGCGCTGGGTCCCAGGCCTAGCCAGCCCCCAGCCTTTGAAGAGGGCTGCTGGGGGGGAGGGGCAGTGTCTGTGATGGAGACGTTGGGGCTGAGGCCTGACAAACTCATTTCCCAAGGCCACAGCAGCTTAGACAGGATGGGAGCCAGCGCCTCCTACTGGGGAAAGGCCCCAAGTCCCATTCCCCTCCCCCCAGCCAGTCCCCCCGTGGCCCTGGGGCTGGATCAGAAGGGGCACCGAGAAAGGCCCCCTACCCCATGCTCACCTGCTTTCATGTCCCCGTGGTGGCCCCCGGCGCTGGCCGACCCCGTGGCTAAACCTCGCCCCCGGGGCACCAGCGGGGCCAGTCTCCCCCACAGGCTCATGCTGGGCGGAAGCAGCGAGAGAAACCCAGGCAGCAACGTCTGAAACTGACACCCAGCCGTGACCTCCGTCCCTCCACCGTCTGCTCTTCTCTGGTGGCTGGGGGGCCTTCCCCAAGGCCCCCACCCCGGGCTCATCTGACCCAGCGTGGCCAATGAGGCAGAAGCCAGCAGGACAAACATGCCCAGCTGGGGCTCGGTCCAAAATACTCTTGTCTCATCACGTGCCCCCGACGAGGTCTCTCTGAGCCTGGCCTGGTGCCCAACAATGTGCTTGGTGAGAGAGACAGCGAGAGATACAGAGAGACAAAGACACACGCACGGACAGAGAGAGAGAGACAGCGAGAGACACACAGAGAGACAGACACTCACACACAGACACAGAGACAGACACACACACACACTCACAGACAAACACAGACAGACACACAGACACAGAGACAGACACACACACACACACACTCACAGACAAACACAGAGACAGACACACACACACAGACACAGAGACAGACACACACACACACACTCACAGACAAACACAGAGACAGACAGACACACACAGAGAGAGACACACACACACACACTCACAGACAAACACAGAGACAGACAGACACACACACAGAGAGACACAGAGAGAGACACACACACACTCACAGACAGACAGAGCGAGACAGACACACACCCTGGCGAGCCAAAGGCTGTAAGGCAGTCGGGCCGTGTATTAGAGCAGAGGCTGATAGGTTTATTATCGAGAACATGAATTTGGTAGCGGGGTGAATGTTTTCGGTATGGGCTGTTTGTATAAACATTGCTCAAGGCTGGTGTCGATAACCCCCCATCGACCAGCGGAGGCAGCCTGATGGATTAGCAGCCAGGGACCTGCGGGCTCTTGGTAGCCACATCTGTCCTGCCCGATTTGGTTCCTACCCACGGTTGAGTCTGACCAGCGTGGTGGTGGGAATAGTGTCCGGGTGTCCGGGTGGTGTGATCACTGTACGCGGCGGACTCTCGGAACAGTGACTCTTATCAGGAGCAAGGGGAGGGAACAGCCAGGAAATTCAGACAACAGGAATACACCCCACCACGGTACGTCCCGGCCTGTAAGGGCCAGGGTACCTCGCCGGGATCCTTTGCATGGCCTAGGAAACAGCACAACTCCCCCCGCCCACCGAGCCGTTCCTTGCTCCTAGGCGCTCAGCATGGAGCCAGGGTGCCCGGACTGTGCCTAGGGGGGCAATAAACCCGGCTAAGTGCCCCCTAAGCTACATGGGCATGAAACTGCGCAGCTGCCTATTAAGCACAACACAGGCCTCCGGGCTTCCTTGGGGGGAGGGATTGGGGGGGTCTCTCCCAGGTGTGGCCCTTCCTGTGCCGAATGAGCACAGAGCGGTGTCCACAGCCCTTCCAGCGCCGCGGGGGGGGGGGGGGGTCTCTCCCCGGGGTGGGGGCGCTGGTGCCCCCTGTGGGTGGCGCTCTGGCGAAAGTTGGAGCATTTATGGGGGGGGTTCTTCCACGAGGGCGGGGTGGGCTCTCCCCTGGGGGGGTCTCCCGGCTGCCAGGCAGCCCTGCTCTGACTCAGGCTGGTGTCTCCCCCTGCTCGGGGCTTTGGGGGGCCCCGCGGGTCTCCCAGCCCCGGCCCGATGGGGGTTCGCGTCTCTGTTCTCCCCAGGGGGGTGGTGGAAGGAAGCAGAGCGCAGCCGAGCTAGAAACCAGAAACAAGCCGCCCCCAGCTCCGAATGCGGCCCCGGGGGGGGACACTGCGGGCTCAGATACACCGACCCCCCCCCCCGACCCCCGTGCTGTTCCAGAGCCGGCTGCGCCCGGGGTGGGGGGCTCCGATCCCCAGTCCCCGCGCCCGCTTTCCCCAGGCAGCGAGTTCCCGCGCCCCCACTCACCGCCCGCCGGAGCGCGCCCTTCCCGGCCCCTGCGGCTGCTGTCCGGGACCCCTCCCCCCAACCCGCCAGCGCTTGTACGCGGGTTCGGGACCCAGCCCCGACCAGGGCGCTCCGGCACAGCTGGATCCCGCCCCTATGGGGACAGGCTTTAGCCAAGGCCTGGGAAGGGTTAATCCCAACCCCGCCCCTTCCCCGGGCACGTGATGCTGGGCGGAGGGGGGGGGGGACTGTAATAGGACAAGTCGAGACAACGGGGCGGGTAGCACCGGGGCGCCCCGGCCGGAGCGGGGTCCCGAACTCGGGTCCAGGCGCTGGCGGAGTGGGGGGAGGGGCCCCAGCCTGTAGCCGCAGGGCCCGGCCGGGCGGTGGATGGGAGCGCGGGGCGCAGAGGTAGGAACTCGCTGCTTGGGGGAAGCGGACCCAGATCGGAGCTGAAAAGCGGCTGGTTCCGCAGCCCCCGGCCCAGCCAGCTCGGGGTCTGTGCCTCTGAGCCCAGCAGGGTCCCGCTGGCCTGGGGCCGCAATCGGAGCCGGGGCGGGGTGTGCAAGGAGGGGGGTACCTGGTTCCTACACAGATCCCATCAGGCTTGGAGACCAGAGCTGCACTGGGCACTCGTGGGGGGCGCCCCAAAAGCCTGAGCAGGGGGAGACACCGGCCTGAATCCGAGCTGGCCAGCAGCCCCCCCCCTCCTCATGGAAGAAAAACCCCATAAATGCCCCGACTGCCGGAAAACCTTCAGCCAGAGCTCCACCCTCCGGCGGCACCGGCGCACCCACACGGGGGAGCGCCCCTACCCCTGTGCCCGGTGCGGGAAGAGCTTTGCCGACAGCTCCAACCTCCTTCGCCACCAGCGGAGCCACACGGGGCAGCGCCCCTACACCTGTGCCCGGTGCGGGAAGAGCTTCGGGCACAGCGCCACGCTGGCCAAGCACGGCAGGATCCACACGGGGGAGCGGCCCTACCCGTGCGAGGAGTGTGGGAAGAGCTTCTCGGAGAGCGCCAAGCTCCTGGAGCACCAGAGGATCCACACGGGCTTGAAACCCTACAAGTGCCCGAGCTGCGGGAAAGCCTTCTGCCACAGCTCCTCGCTGGCCAACCACCAGCGGGTGCACACGGGCGAGCGGCCCTACCAGTGCCCCGAGTGCGAGAAGAGCTTCGGGCGCCGCTCCATGCTCGTGCGCCATCGGCGGAGCCACACCGGGGAGCGCCCCTATAGGTGCCTTTGCTGCGGGAAGGCCTTTGCCGCGCTCTCCGTCCTGGTCCAGCACGAGCGCGTCCACACGGGGGAGAAACCTCACCAGTGCGCCCAGTGCGGGAAGCGGTTCAGTGACCCTTCCGTCCTCAGCCGGCACGCGCGCACCCACACGGGCGAGCGGCCCTACACGTGTGCCCACTGCGGAAAGGGCTTCAGCCAGAGCTCCACCCACACCCAGCACCTGAGAACCCACACCGGCGAGCGGCCCTACCAGTGCGGGGAGTGTGGGAAAAGCTTCAGCGTGAGCTCCAGCCTGGTGGTCCACCGGAGGAGCCACACGGGAGAGAGACCCTACCAGTGTCCCGACTGCGGGAAGAGCTTTAGTGGCTGGCCAAATTTTAGCCGGCATCTGCGGACCCACGCCCAGGAGTAAACCCGGGAGGTGACCGGATTCAGGGCAAGGTAACTGTGAATGCTCTGGGCTCTTTAGACACCAGGGAACCCCTGGAACAGAGAGACCCTACAAAAACCCCAACTGCAGCCAGAGCCTCTGCCTCAGCTTGGCACTTAGGGTCTGTCTGGGGCAACCCTACAAACGCTGCTGGCAGACTTTTAATTGCAGGACAAACCACTAATGTTCATCAGAGGATCCACAGCAGAGACCGGCCTGAGAAATACCGGGGCAGTAAGCGTGGTTCACAGCTCCGAGCAGGACTTGTGTCGTGGAGGAGGTGCGGGGCTTTGTGGTTAACGTGGGGAGGGTGGCGACCTGGTTTCTTTTCTACCTCTTGGTTTTGGACATGCCATTTTGTGGCCCTGGTGCAATCATCTGAGAGGTTAAAAATTCAACTTGACCATGAAATGGTTGGTTTGTTCTGAATGTAGCTGTTCAGACTGTGGTAAGGAAGGGGGAGGAGAATTAAGTGTGCCTGAGGCTCATCGTGTCCCTTTGGGGTCCTGTTCCTGTGCCCCATTGGTTAGGACTGTTGGGGTTAGCCGTGTCCGTGTGTCCAGGCGACACTACAGTGAGGTCACAGAATCCCAGGGCTGGAAGAGCCCAGCCCCCTGCTCAAACAGGACCAACCCAACTCAATCAGCCCAGCCAGGGCTTTGCCAAGCCAGGACTTCAAAACCTCTAGAGATGGAGATTCCACCCGTCCCTAGGGAACCCATCCCAGCGCTTCCCCACCTGCCTAGGAAAATAGCTTTTCCTAATAACCAACCTAGACCTCCCCCCCTGTAACTTGAGACCATTGCTCCTTGTTCTGCCATCACTGAGAACAGCCTCTCTCCAGTCTCTTTGGAACCCCCGTAAGGCAGCTGAAGGCTGCTCTCAAATCCCCCCTCACTCTGCTCTTCTGCAGACTAAACAAACCCAAATCCCTCAGCCTCTCCTCATAGGTCATGTGCTCCAGCCACCTCATCACTTTGGTTGCCCTCTGCCGTCAACGTAAGCTGCCTCATATCAACCTAACCCTGTTAATGTCAACGGTCAGATGTAGTTCCCACCATGGGAAGTCTCCCCCTACACCAGTGCCCATGAGTGTAGCTACCTTTCAGAAACCATCCCCCAGTGCCCCACCCTGGCAGTTAAATCGGTGCGAGCCCTTCTGGTGAACACATGTGCAGCTGACACGAGGCGCATAGTGTGCACGTGTGAAACCGATTCAGTTCCTGCAGCGGCTGTACATTGACATAACTTAGAGGAACTTAACTTTGTTGTGTAGATTGGCCCTGTGTCCAGCATCCCACACAGCTACCTGCTTCTGCCTGGCCAGACCGGATCTGATGCACAAACGCCGTCACTAAGGGACAGGCGGGGAGGGGCGGGGGGTGTCTTACTTCTTGGGACACTGCCTCAGCTTTCTCCAGGCCAGACATGGAGAGGGGCCCTGTCCCAGGACACCCCATTCTGCTGCCTTTTCTCTGTGCCAAGCCCAGAGGCCTCAAGTCGCAGGCTGAGTTGCTGAAAAGCTAATGTCTGACAGGCGGGTAGGTTCCTCGCCTGGCCGCTGAATACAATGCAAAGCAGTGACTGGCGTAAAGCCAACCCGCTGGTACAGGCACCGCACCCGTGTCCTGCCCTGAGCCTGATCTGCAGCACTACCTGGATCGATGTACACCCCTCCCCCTTCGCCTTTCCAGAGCTAAGGAAAGAACCCAGGAGTCCTGGCTCCCCCGCTCCCTCAATCTCTAAACCCCACTGCCCAACAACTGGGGATAGGACCCCGGAGTCCTGCTCCCCACCCCACCCAACCTCTAGACCGCTCCAGAGCTCCCAGTCCAACCCGGAGTGGCTAATATCTGTGGGCAGTCCTGGAGCTAGCTAGGGTTGTGGCACAGCTGCACAGCCCCCCCCCCCCTTGCTTTCCCAGCAGCTGAGGGGACTCTCCATCCCAAGGGCAGTTTGGCTCCGATCCCCACCGTGCCACAACGCTTCCTCCAGGCAGCAATTTCCTCTGCTGCGGTTTCCCTCCTAGGGGCCTCCTTGCGGCTCCTCTGAGTCTGCCCCACGCCCAGCGCCCCCACTCAGTTCACTGCGGGGACTCGCCTCTGCGCACTGGGAGTGAGGCCAGGCAAGCGGCAGGGAGCGGGGCTGCAAGGCAGGGCCCTGCCCTGTTTACACCCCCTGCCAGCAGCGCTCTGGTGCTCATTGGTTTGAACCCTCTGAGGCCCCGGGGGCAGGGGGATTCCCTCCAGGGAAAGAACCAGGGAGCCCCACAGCTTCCTACCTGCACCACCACCGACCCCGCTCACCAGGCCTCCTGGTGCAATGGGCCCCGCTCGCCAGTGCGCTCAGCCTTCTCTCTCCTGAGCCAGGCAGAGCAGGTTCTTCACCTGCCCCTCGCTGTGCAGTCAGGGCGACGTCCCATCCTCATCTGGCCTAGCCCAGCCGCAGGCTGCCAGCGTCTGTCCTCCGAGCGCCAAACATCAGTCGCGGCAGGTCAGGCAGAGCACGATGTCACTGACAAAGGCTGCGGGCTTGGTTCGGCGGCCAAGGCACGCGGCCAGGTTTATTGTCAGCGGAGCATGGCCTTCGTTCCCTCTTTATGGGTACCCTGACTCATCTGTGCTCATTGCCACGAGCCTGCTTAGTTCACCGCAGGATCTTCCATGGCCCCGTAGGCTGGACAAAGGGTTAAGGTGAAGTACCCGTATATTGATAGACTGAGCCAAACGACTTTTACACATCTTCTTACGTGCTCTGTGACATCTGTTTGCTCCCTCCCCTTGTCTCTGCTATCCTGGACAAAACATTGGTTCTTTTGTCAAAGGGCATTATCATGTGCTAGGTGGGAATGTGTTTGTACTGGAATCTGTTTATGTAAATGTCTAGCACCTCGTACACTAGCGACAGCTTGGCCCACTTCACGTTCTGAACAGCAAACCTGTAGGCATCTGCTTTCATACATGGCCTGACTTTGATCATAGCCTTTGTTTCATAACAGACTCCCTTGCTTTCTCTCTCCCTCCCCTCACTCGCACATCAGTCTCTGCAGCTCTAGCTGCAGCACTGGGTCTTAACTCTATCATGTGGCAGTGAGTTCCTCAGGGTCAATCTCCAGCGTAGGAATTTTTTTTCCCTTTGTAATCAGTATGAAAAATAGTTTCGGATTTTTGCCTGAGGTGGGAGTTGGCTCAGAGCTGACAACTCAGTCCCTTTGTCACCCTATTTACAGAAACTTTGAAATGACTGAAGAATTCAGACAAAGGATGTTGGGAGCTGGTTGTTTCAGAAGTACTACAATCGCACTTTGAGGCCCTGACCCAGTATCAATGTGCTGGGTACTGCATAGATCAGCCAGGGGTGGGCAAATATTGGCCCCTGGGTAAGAACCGATCTACTAGGGTTAGCTCCTGACAGGCCCCCCCACAACTATATTTACTTGCACAGCCACAGGTACCAGCTATTGCAGCTCCCATTGCCCATGGGTCACCATTCCCAGCCAATGGGAGCTGCAGGAAGCAGTGTTCCAGTCTGCACCACTTCCCACCTCACTCTCCAGCATATGGTACCTGCTCAGGTTGCTAACACATGGACACTGCTCCACACTGTGGCTGGTTTGCACTGGCACATCTTGCCCTAGCACAACAGCTAAGCATTCGAGCCCAGTGATGAATAGGGAGGTTGTGCCCCACACAGCAGTGTTGTGCAATGCGCCCGGAACATGAGGCCTGCCGCAAGGCCTGAGGCTGGAACCAAAGTCAGCAGAAGCTGTGCTGTGAGCAAATGCCAGGCCCTGTCAAAAGCAGACCCTTTCCTGACCCTTCCTTGTCTGGGACATGAGCTTGGCACAGACAGAGCTGGCATTGCTAAAACACCCGGAAATATATAAACACGTCCCGGCAGGCCAGCACAAGCACACCCCACCTCACAGCTGCTAAGATGGTTTGCCAGGAGTCATGAAGGGGGGATGACTTGTCTGAAACAGCAGGAGAAGGGTAAATCAGACGGAGGAGAAAATCAGGCATCGTAAATGGTAACACGCAAACCTGTGGGGAAACATTTTCCCTGGCCACTCAATCACAGATTTAATTTCACCGCTCAATGAGAGAGCTAGCGACTGCAGAACTGGAGTTCATTTGCGTGTTTGACACTGTATCCCTGGGCTGGAATAAAGATATTAACTGGTCAATGCACTACAAAGGCAATTTCTCCTGCCTTTGACATTCACATTTCACATCAATAGCTATGAAAGGGACACATCCAACCCATTTAATTCACTTCATTAACAAGGGTCCTACAAGTGACAAATAGCTGCTTTTGTGGTTATATAGCCCCTGGATTCTGTATTTCCATTTCAACTCAACTGATGAAGTCAGTTTTGCACACGAAAACTCACGAAAATCATACCTTTGTTCATCTCCAAGGGGCCACCCTACTCGCCTTTTTTAAAGTTACAGACTAACTACTCTGAGAGCACTTTAGGAGACAGGAAATGTGACCTGATCACAGACAAGTAGATGTGGAGAAATTGGAAAGGGCACAGAGAAGAGCGACAAGAATGATTAAAGGTCTAGAGAACATGACCTATGCAGCCAGGCTTCATGAACTGGGCTTGTTTAGTTTGGAAAAAAGAAGATTAAGGGGGGACATGATAGCGGTTTTCAAATATCTAAAAGGGTGTCACAAGGAGGAAGGAGAAAATTTGTTCCTCTTGGTTTCTGAGGCCAGGACAAGGAGTAATGGGCTTAAAGTGCAGCAGGGGAGGTTTAGATTGGACATTAGGAAAAAATTCCTAACTGTCAGGGTGGTCAAATATTGGAATAAATTGCCAAGGGAGGTGGTGGAATCTCCCTCTCTGGAGATATTTAAGAACAGGTTAGATAGACATCTGTCAGGGATGGTGTAGGTGGAGCTTGGTCCTGCCTTGAGGGCGGGGGGCTGGACTCGATGACCTCTCGAGGTCCCTTCCAGTCCTATTATTCTATGATTCTATGATTCTATCTCTGCTCTAAACCCCCAGACTCCACTTCCTTCCAGAGCAGGGACAAGAGACCTGGCTCCCAGCTCTAACCACTAGCCCATGCTCTCGCTATCCCAGCACGGTCACTCTGGTACCTGGCGCTGGACAAATCCCTCCATCTTGGTGTATTTTTTCTCCTCGTATTCAATCCGGGCCTCGCTCACCAGGGTCACTTTCTGCTGCAGAGTCTGGAACAGAGAAACTCCCTGTCCCTGACCAGAAATGACACTGACCGGCCCAGAGCGTCACCACAGGGGTCCCAGAGCAATCGACAGGCTGGTCGTACAGGAGCAATCCCTGGCCCTGAGATGCAGCCACCTCTGGGGAGGCCACCGCGACTGTTCACGAGGGGGGATCACTCACCTGGCCGGAAGGCAGAGGCAGCTCTCGTACCTGGGAGACCCACTGGAAGCCGACGTTCCCTTTGATCATGAACTCCAGCGGCTGCTGCATTTCCAGGGAGGCGATTGTGCACCGGATCTTCTTACAGGTGGCCACAGAGCAGTCCTGGGGCGGAAGGATATCGCCGGGTGAGGGTCACCATTTTGAATCACTGTTTTCATAAGAACTTGTTCAAATTCCAAAGATCTAATATAGGTCGCCAACTGCCCGACTTCTTTTGAGTGAGAAAATAATGGAAATAGAAGCCCCTGCCTTTGAACTCTTCTGGGACTGGCTCTATTGCACCTGTGGGGAGTAGGTGGTTGACTTCAGTGCATAGCAGGGTCTCATGAGATGGGTCCCTGAAGAGGGACAGGGTGGGGGTGGACTGGGGGGGTATGGTAACGAAGGGTATGAAGTATCCAGATTGAACTATTTCCAACACCCATTTGTCTGAGGTGATTGAGGCCCGTTGGTGGAAAAGGGACTCAGGAGGTGATGGAATTGGTGTGTGTGGTGACTCTTGTCAACGTGGGAGACTGTCTGCATACCCTTGACTGAGGCGTCAAACCTGCTGTTTGTTATTCGGTGGGGTCTGAGTACGATTGTCGGTGCCGCTTTCACCGGTCTTTTCAGTTTTGGCACCACGGGAGACTTGAGGCGCAGTTTTGCGGTGACGGATGTACCAGGCTTGTCTTCCGAGTTAACTCTGCTCTGTGAGATAGCAGCTAGAGACCTAGTAGGTGACGCCCTAGGTCTTTTGGCCGGTGCTGCCATAGAGGAAGATGCCCTACGCTTCAGAGGCTGGCTTGAAGAGGCCGCGCTGTCAGAGGTCTCCAGCTGAAGAGCTTTATCAAACAAGATCATCCGGAGCCTCATTTCTCTGTCCCGTCTGGCCGTGGCAGTCAGATTTGTGCAATGTAGGTACTATTGAGGGACGTAGGTTTCTCCAAGGCAGCGGATACAGGAGGAATGGCCGTCCAAGGTGGGCGTTGCCTCGCGGCAAGTGTCGCACTTTTAAAGCCAGAGGAAAATAGCATTTCGTATCAATAGTTACGAATTAATTAAGGTTTTATTTTTTTTATTTTAAAGATATCAACAGAGACCAACTACATACCTATATAACTATTTACAATAATAACTATACGAACTTGAGGAAGGGCATAAGGGCAGAGGAAAGAACTTGGTTATTATTAAAATATTTTTTTATAACTAGGAAGAATGTGGGAAGAAAAAGGATGTAAGAAGAATAACTATCCACAGAACAATCTCACGACTGAGGAAGCAAAGAGAGAGGTTGAGGAGACCAGTTCACACCATCTGCAGCCCGAGGCGGTTGAGAGGAACTGGCAGGGGCCGGACTGTGCGAACACACAAAAAAGCTCAAATGCCGCAAGACACCGCCATTCATGCACGGTCTGGTCGAATGCTGCTATGACAAAATCTCTGTTCTGCAGCGCCGGGACGAGTCCAGCACCTACAGTGGAGCACCCACGGGGACATCACTCGAAGAAGGAGGTTTGGTTCCTGTGGTTGCTTTTCAAAAATGACCCCTGCCGAGCCCTGAGGAGTCCACCGGGAACCCCCTGAGCTTCCCAGGCAGCACAACCTTGGGCTAGACAATTCCATTTGTGGGCCTCTGCCCATGGGGCTCTCTCATCCATGCAGGGGGACTCCAGGCTCCGGCCATACAAGCAAGGCCAAAGCTCATCACTGTTTTTCACATCGCCATTCTGACAGAGCTGCAGCAAGAGGAAACGCCTGTCTGTCATCAAACACAGTGGCCTGCAGCCATGTGACAATTAGTTGGGGTTTTTTTAATGACCTTTCATTCCCTAGGACACTTTAACAAAATCATGCAGCCCTTCGGCAAAGCTCCTTGGAAGCCAATAAAGATTTGTCCCTGAGTGAGGCTGTGGGGGGGTTCACACCTGGACATGACCTCTTTTCGGGGGCCCGCTCACTCTCCTGAGGGATTGAAATAAAGATCAAAGTCTCCTGCAGTCCAGAGCCGGCAGCAATTCGTTCCTCCCCTACATCAACAGCTGATTGGCTCCTGGACTGGACAGGGATGGGGTCCTGCTGGGAAGGGCTGACTGAGGGCTGGCTCTGTGTCAGGTACCCTCTTCTGACTTCTCTGGACACCCCCCCTGCACTCCCCAAACACCCCTCCAGCCCCCCCTCACTGTACATACATCTCTAGCACCCCTAAAACCCATCAGTACCCCCATGAGCCCTGTCAGTAGGCACACCTCTCCAGCTCCCCAACACCCTGCCAGCACCCCGAGGTAGCCCTCAGTGCATGCATCCCCTCCAGCAGCTCCAGCTCCCTTCTCATTATACATACACCCCTCTAGCCCCCCAATGCCCTTCCAGCCCTCCCCCCAGGTAATCCTCTCACTGTACACGCCCTGCTGCCCCAGATACCCTGTCGGCACCCGCAGGTAACCCACAAAGGGAGATGGGA
Organism: Pelodiscus sinensis; assembly: GCF_049634645.1. Lineage (NCBI taxonomy): Eukaryota > Metazoa > Chordata > Testudines > Trionychidae > Pelodiscus > Pelodiscus sinensis. Next base: position 130,995,838 of record NC_134714.1, on the reverse strand, counting down.
CCAAAGAGGCTGCAGGGTAGGAAAGTGGGAGCCAGAGACAGGGGAAGGGCAGGGCACAAAGGAAGGGAAAGAGCTTGCAGAGGAAGAGCAGGGCCAGAGAGAGGCAGCACTGACCGACTGACACAGTTATTGCTGTGTATGGTGTGAGGGGGCATCTGCCCCGCACTGGCCCTAGGAGAGTGAAATCCAGCCCTGGGAGGGGCCTGGGGCTGTGGAGTCAGCAGCTGTGGTGGGTAGCTGCCAATTAGGGCCCGGGAGGGGGGGGGCAGCCCTTTGAAAATGGAGCAGCTGGGTTTGTCGTGGTAACAGCGCTCCCAGTGGAGAGTCTGGTTAAGTTCATAATTGCAGAGATTCCTGCAGAAACAGCTCTCGCATTCGACTGATTTTTTTCCTGCTTCATTTTCTATACTTATAGCATCACAGGGGCACAGAGGGGGCTGCGGGGAGCTTCAGGGCTGCAAGCTCTGGGCAGCGCTTACCTCAGGCAGTTCTTGGTAGCAGCAGGGTCATACATGCACCACGGGCCTGGGGCGGGGCCGCTCATGCGCTGGGCGCCGGGGCCACACGTGCTGCGCTCCCAGGGCCTGGGGTGCACGAATGGCTCGGGCCGGCCCTGCTTCAGAGGCTGTTGGGGATTGTCCCTAGAGGGGAGAGACCCTGGCTGTGCCTGTGGCTGAGAAGGGCCTGCACAGAACTGTGAGTAACTGGGGCTGTTTGGGAAAGTGCTGCCTGGGACAGAGCACAGAAGACAGATTGACTCTGGGTCCGAAGAGCGGCAGAGTGACCAGCCCAGGGAACCCGAGCTGCTGGCATTTGGTGGGGCCAGCTCCAGTGGCAGAGGGATTGTGCAGCTGTTGCCACCCGGCCTGACACACACACAACCTGCCCAGTGTCCCTACCCCAGCTGCAGAGCTCCAAGCGCACCCCTGCAGGCAAGTGTCTGGGACGCTGAGAGCCACAGGAGGGCACAGTCTGGGGTGAGATAAACGGTGGCAATGCGAATGCCAGTTAGGCAGGTGTCATTTCTTTCTGGGTGCTTTGATCATTGATTTTCAATCTGTTGTCTCTGACACATTGTGTGAGAATAGGCTAGTGAGGAACTGCGAGTGTCGTTGGGTCACTTAAGCTAAATAGACTCACAGAGCTCAATCCCTGTAAGGAAGGTTTTCTAACCATTTTCCTGGCTCTTCTCCTACCCTCTCCAACTTAGCAACCACTTCCTGAGCTTTAGGCACCAGAACTGGAACCAGCATTGCCCCAGCGGTCACATCAGTGCCAAACACCGAGGGAACAGAAGCCATTTCCTCTCACTTGCGATCCCCGTTTCCACGTCTCTGGGCAGCTCTCTCCTGCACCCGACAAATTCTATTAAGTCCATTATTCCTTCAACAATACACTGGGCACACAACCGGTCGCCCCGAGCAGGGTTACCCAGGCATTTCAGTTCCAACACCCTGGATTCGATCAAACAAACCATCAAGTTTATTAGCTGCACAGAGAAAGATTTTGAGTCCAACTCATGAGAAATACAAGGCCGATACAGTTGCAAAGAAAACAGAGTTGAGACATTTACTAGCGCCTCGCTTAAATTATCTCCTATTCAAGCAAAGGTTGTCGCCGCGCACTGTCAGCCGCCTTCCAGATCAAACTATGAACATCCAGGCCCTCTTCCTGAACAACCAGCCAATACTTGCTTTGTTTCTTCAGGGGTAATGAACGCCATGTTCAGAGAGAGAGTTTCAATCCTACTCTTGAAAACATTTCCAGCTGGGCACTAGGATGCACAGAGTCTATGTGGAAGGAAGTTCCTTGCTGGCTTTGCCTGGTTCCGCTTCCTTTGTATCCTTCTCTGCTTGATGGCCATTTACTGCTTAAATTCAAATTCAGAGACTTCAGGTTCCTTTCTCCGGGACACAGTTGGATACCAAATTACGAGTGAGCAACACTGTAGGGTCAGGAACACGGGTTAGTAACATCATACAGGGAAAGCTGAGGGAGCTTCATGTACAATGTTGAGACACATTTTAGCAGGACACTGTTGATCAACAACTCATGGGGTTTCGAATTGAACCTCACAAGGCAAACTTTGTACAGAGATGACTACAATAGTACATAGGGTGCGCTTTTCTGTTTCTCTCCAGGGGAGGAGAAGGCAGCTCTGAGGATCTGTCATTCCCTGACCAAAGTTGAAGAAAAAAACTTTCAAAAAAACGAGTTGTCCTGTACATAAGAAGGGCCATACTGGGTCAGGCCAAAGGTCCATCTAGCCCAGTATCCTGTCTTCCAACCACAGCTAATATCAGATGGCCCAGAGGGAGTGAAGAGAACAGATAATCATCAAGGCTGTGTCCAGACTCAGGGGTTTTTTCGGGAAAAGTAGCCTTTTTCCGAAAAAACTCCCCCTGCGTCCAGACTCAAGCCGCGTTCTTTCGAAATTAAATCGAAAGAACGCGGCTTTTCTTTCGATGGCGGTAAACCTCATTTCACAAGGAAGAACGCCTTCTTTCGAAAGTTCCTCTTTCGAAAGAAGGCGTTCTTCAATGTAAATAGGGTTTCTTCGAAAGAGAGCATCCAGACTCACTGGATGCTTTCTTTCGAAAAAGCAAGCCGCTTTTTCGAAAGTTCAGCGTGCAGTCTAGACGCTCTCTTTCGAAAGAGGCTTGCAGTCTAGACATAGCCCAAGTGATCCCTCTCCTGTCACCCACTTCCAGCCTCTGATAAACAGAGGCGATAGACACCATTCCTACCCATCCTGGCTAATAGCCTTTGATGGACCTAACCTCCATGAATCTATATAGTTCTTTTTTTTTTAATCCTGTTGAAGTTCTGGTCTTCACAACATCCTTAGGCAAGGAGTTCCACAGAATGACTGTGCGCTGTGTGAAGCAAAAATTCCTTTTGTTTGTTTTAAACCTGCTACCTCTTACTTTCATTCGGTGACCCCTTGTTCCTATGTTACAGGAATAAGTAAATAACTTTTCCTTATTCACTTTCTCCATACCTATCATGATTTTATAGACCTCTATTCTGTCTCCCCGTAGTCTCCTCTCTTCTAAGCTGAAAAGTCCCAGTCTTTTTAATCTCTCTTCATATGGGACCCTTAGTAATTTTTGTTGCCCTTTTCTGAATCTTTTCCAATGCCAAAATATCTTTTCTGAGATGAAGTAACCACGGGTATGTCTACACTAGCCCCTTAGTTTGAACTAGGGTGGCTAATGTAGGCATTCGAACTTGCAAATGAAGCCTGGGATTTAAATATCCTGGGCTTCATTTGCATGTTCCCGGGCGGGCGCCATTTTAAAATCCCCTTAGTTCAAACTGACTGCCCACAGCTACACACGGCAGTCAGAAGTTAATCTGAACTTAGTCCTTAGTTCGGATTAACTGTTACTCCTCCTGCAATGAGTGGTGGACAGGGAATACCTTACTTTAGCAAAGCTTTTCCTGTGGTCTCCCATCATATTCTCATAAGCCAGATAAGGAAGTATGGCCTGGATGAATAGACTATAAAGTGGATAGAAACTGGCTCGATTGTCAGGCTCAATGAGTAGTGATTTATGACGATGTCTAGTTGGCAGCTGGTACAAGCGGAGTGCTGGGTCCTGGGGCTGGTTTTGTTCAAAGTCTTTATTAATGATCAGGATGAAGGGATGGATTGTACTCTCAGCAACTTCTCAGGTGACCCTGAACAAGGGGGAGAGGTAGATACAGTGGAGGGGAGGGATGGGATCCAAGGAAAATCCAGACAAATTGGATATTGGGCCAAAAGAAATCTGATGCGGAACTAAAAGGACAAATGCATTTGATGATGTGTCAAGGTCTGCACTGACTGGACAGAGCTGTAAGTGCGGCGTTTGACCTGGGGTACAGAGAAAGTTTGGGTGAGTGAGCGGAACCCTGACCTTGTTGCGTTGGTGACCCTGAGAGGCAAAAGACATTGCCCAATCTTTTTGAGCTGGGACAGTTACTTGTGGGGGAGGAGGCTACGAACTCTGTGGCATTTTCCCAAGATAATTCCATATGACTTCTCTCTCTCTTTCATTAAAAGTTTCTTTTCTGTACACTGGCTATGTCTACATTGGCAGCTTCTTGTGCAAGAACAGCTGTTCTTGTGCAAAAACTTGCTGGGTATCTACACTGCACGCACGTTCTTGCACAAGTAAATTTACAGTCTAGCGTCCGAAAACAGGGCTTCTTCTGGAAAAGTTATTCCTCTCCCCACAAGGAATAAGCCCTCTTGCGCAAGAGGCCAGTGTAGTCAGGCAACATGAATTTCTTGCGCAAAAAACCCCTATGGCTAAAATGGCCATTAGAGCTTTCTTGCGCAAGAGAGCGTCCACACTGCCATAGATGCTCTTTGCGCAAAAGCACATGCCCGTGTAGACGCATTCTTGTGGAAGACTTTTTGCGCAAGAACTCTTCCGCAAAACAGTTCTTGCACAAGAAGCTGCCAGTATAGACGTAGCCTCAGATTCTGTGCTTGCGAGTGGGGAAGCACTGCCTCTCAGAGGTGCCCAGGGGTATGTGAATTTCCCAGGCTACTGGGTGGGGGCTTGAGCTAGTTCTGTGTGAGATGGACCCCTAGATATTAAACCCGGCCCTGGTTGCTGCTGAGCCTACCCAAAGGAAGGGTTACATTTTGGGGGCTCGTCCGGGATCCCCACCCAGTAGTCTTACAGCTCACAGGTGGCAGGTATGAAGCAGGTTGATTCAAGCCCTCAAGCCCTTTCCCCCTCAAACTCAGTTCACTCAACTATGGCAGGGGGGAGGCTTGTTCCTCTGAGCCCTCTTACAATGATGGTGTCTCTCCTGAAAGCACTGGTGTCATATTTTACAGTTCCCACATTTAGGGGTAGCATGATTTGTGACCCCCACAACAGCCCCAAATTACACCACATTCCATTCCAATACTGATCCTCCATCAGCCCTGACTGAGTTGGATTTACATAGCCACACCTCGGATTCCTCCCCCCCCCCCCCTCTCCCGCATGAGCTAGATATACATATCAAAAGTGAACAGTAGATTATCTTTCATAGCTAAACAACTGGAGTGAGCACACCCACCCCCAGGGCAGCTCTCTCCTTTTAGCTGGCTGATAGCATGCTACTGGCTTACAATTCTCAAGCAGGAAATTTCAATTATTAGCAATATAAATATTTTGCCATCAAATTCTGTGTTGTGCTTAACATTTACCAATAAAATCCAGTCCTTCCAAGCACAGTTATAAATCTTTACCTTTTTGCATCTCAACCTCTTCTGCCATTAAATGATTGTCTGAATTCCACATATGGCCTAACCCCCAACACACACAAATTCCCACAAAGGTGATCATTAACATTGATAAAAATAGGAGAAAACACTTAAACCCATGATTTTCTGCAGTAAAATGTAAATCAGTAAAACACCAAAAAGCAAGCCGATCCATTAACTTCAGTGTTCTCCTTCCAAATCACAGAAAGGGAGCTAGAATCCTGCCGGATCTAATATGAGTAACCATTAGCTCGAGTTGCCACCAGGACATGTTTTGATGGTCGGTGGGTGGGCCCTGGCCAGTCTTCCTGCACCTTAGCAGCGCCAAAGCAGGTGAGGTGGATCTGGAGCAGCCCAGAGACAGATGAAGATGGGAAGGCAGGTTGGCACATTGGCGATTTGTGCCCCGAGGGACAGGGACAGAGTCAGGGCTCCCAGATTCAGTAGTTAAAATTTGTGACCCATCCAGGGAAGTGAATGGGGGGGAGCCAGCATTAGAAAAGGGGGAGGGAGGGGGCCAGCATTGGCTCTCTGGATCAGGTCAGGGTCAGGCCAGCCCCTTGAGCCCCACAGCATTTTCTGTTAACTGCTTGTAGTGGCACCATAAGAAGCCAGGCTGGACGGAGGCAAAGGGGGAAGGGGAAACCAAGATGGACACGGGCTCATGGAAGGGGAGGGAGAGGGACGAGAGGTGACAACCCATGAAAGAAAGACCCTCTTCCCTCCCACACCAGGTAGGAGAGGGAAGGGCCCTGCCCTTGCAGTGCTGGGCTGGGTGCAAGTATCCAAACCCTGCCCCCCTCACCTTGTAGAGGACTGCAGTGATGAGAGCCAGCAGGCCCAGGCCTCCCACGCTGCTGGCCATGATGATGGGCAGGTTGTTATAGACCATGAGCTGCTCCACCACCGTTTGCACCTGGAGGGAGGAGCCGTGAGATGGGGACCCAGGAGTCTTGCCACCATCCACCATCTCTGCTCTAAACCACCAGACTCCACTTCCTTCCAGAGCAGGGACAAGAGACCTGGCTCCCAGCTCTAACCACTAGCCCATGCTCTCTCTATCCCAGCACGGTCACTCTGGTACCTGGCGCTGGACAAATCCCTCCTTCTGGGTGTATTTCTTCTCCTCGTATTCAATCCGGGCCTCGCTCACCAGGGTCACTTTCTGCTGCTGATTCTGGAACAGAGAAACTCCCTGTCCCTGACTGGAAATGACACCGACCCGCCCAGAGCATCACCCCAGGGGTCCCAGAGCAATTGACAGGCTGGTCGTACAGGAGCAATCCCTGGCCCTGAGATGCAGCTACCTCTGGGGAGGCCACCGCGACTGTTCATGAGGGGGGGTACCTCGCCCGGCTGGGAGGCAGAGGCAGCTCTCGTACCTGGGAGACCCACTGGAAGCCGACGTTCCCTTTGATCATGAACTCCAGCGGCTGCTGCATTTCCAGGGAGGCGATTGTGCACCGGATCTTCTTACAGGTGGCCACGGAGCAGTCCTGGGGTGGAAGAATATCACCGGGTGAGGCAGGGACGTGCAGGAACTTGGAATGGCCATGGTGGTGAGGGTCTGTCTGTAGCAGGAGGCTTTCCCCCAGCCCACCCCCCACTCGCTGTCTGTGTTTGTGCAGGGGAAAGGGGCTGCTGGTACCACACTGGCCTGTACTCACCAGCAGGGGGCGCTCGCTCATCAGCTTCACAAAGTCCTTGGAACCAGGTGTTCCCACCTCACTGGTGCACTGAGCCAGCTGGGGCTAAGCCAGGAGAGAGACATGGAGTTAACAGGGTGGGAAGAAGACATGGGGCCTTTCCCCTGCAGGGAGCCCAGCTTCAAGCCACCTCCAGAAAAGAGAACTGGATGGTTTAGGAGCCCCCTCTCCCCCCCCTCCCGCCCCCACGCAGCAGCCCATCACAGTAGGGGGCACCATGGGGTATAGCCAGTGTCACAGGGCCCATCTCACACACAAGCCCAGGGAGAGGCAGGTACCTTGGAGGGGACGACCTCAGAGGCGTCCCACACACGGACCCCGCTCAGCTCCACAGGGAACTGGAACGTGACTGACAGGGGGACGCTTCGCTGCCGCAGGTTCTTCACCTGGAAGAAACAGACTCCCCATAGGAACTGCAGGGAGAGGACCCACCAGCTCTGACCCCCAGGCCCTGGTTCCACCCCTCAGACCCCGCTTCCCTCCCAGCGCTGGGGAGAGAACCCAGGAGTCCAGGCTCCCTGCCCACCCCACCCCTCTGTGCTCTAACCCACTAGATCCAGCTCAGGCAGTTCCACCGCTGCCCCCTGCTCTGAGCCCCCCCTCGCTCCACCTCCCCCTCACACACTGTGCGACCGGCCTCACCTCGTACCGATGTGTCACTGGTGTGCTTGTCTCTGCCGCCTTGGTGGAGAAGTTGACGTACTTGGTCGACTCCTCGAGGCTGGGGGAGGAACGAGGGAGATGGGAGTGTGATGGGCGTAGCTGGAGGGTGGCAGTGGGTGTCATGTCCAGCAGGGGGCGCTGTGCTGCAGGGAACAGGAAGGGGCCCAGCAGGGGGCTCTCTCCCAATGTCTCTGCACAGACCTACCTGGTGAGGATGATGAAGATGCCGTACTTGACCAGCGCTTCCTGGTGAACCATGCGCTCAGTGAACGGGCCACCGTTGTCACTGGGGGGAGGGGAAGACAAAGGAGAGATGTGAGGAGATGCAGCCAGATAACTGTGCTGGGAGGGTGCACCACAGGTCTCTGCCCTGCCCTACTCTGTGCACTGCCCCCCCCCCACTGCCCCAACCCCCTTTCCCTGGCCCTGCACAGCCCCTCACCTGCTGGCGCTGGCCGTGATCTGCAGCCTGTCCCCCAGGTCGGCCTCAGAGGAGACGTCGAAGGTGGCGATGAAGACGGCCTGGGAAACACACAGGGGGTGAGAGAGTCGCTGGGCTCAGGGCCTGGGGAACTGCCAGAGACTGCGGGGGAGGGGCTGGCACAGAGGTTTGGGGGAGGGGCTGTGGTATGAACTGAGGATAAATGGGCCCAGAGAGGCAAAGCTGCTACCATGGCCCTGGCCCTGCCCAGCATCAAACAGCCTGAACCAGGTCTGGGATCCCGAGACCCCAGCCGGCTTCGTGCAATGGCAACGCAACATTAATCCTCCTATTCAGGATGCCAAAGGGGGGAGGGTCCGGGGGTTGAGACAGGGCGAGGTCACAGACGACCTCTTAAGGGTGATTCCCAGGGTACTGACAAGGCCACTGCCATTTGCCTTTTTGCTTTCTGGGGCTTCTTGCTTCTTGTGCTCGGCCTGCTCCCTGGTCTTCCCCAGCCGAAGCACCGAGCTGAGAATCTTGCCCCTCTCCCTCTACCCCCACCCCCTCACTGTGAGAAGCAGTGCAGTTTTGGGCCTGGCTTCCTGGGATTCCACTCCCTAAATGGGCTCTGAACTCCAATAAATTATTTGGGTAAGCCCCCTTGAACAACAAAAGGGAGAATGTACCCACCGGTTGCACCCTGGGTCATAATTGTTTACCCTGAGCTTGATAGTAAGTAAAAGTGATTTCATTGAGCACAAGCAGTAGGATTTAAGTGGTTATAAGTGAGAAAGGGAAGAGCAAACTGGATCACAAACTTAAAACAACAGAAAACACTTAGCTAATTCTACACAAACTCCAGTACAAACGTATTACAAACCTACGACAAACTCACCCTAAAACAGTTTCTTTCCTGGCCAAGTCTTCCAAACCAGGGCTATTCCTCACCCTGGGGTCTTTGGTTCCTTCCCTCGAGTGTGCCAGCCAAAGACCAAACACTCCTACATTCCCGCTGATTTTAAAGTTTCCCTTGTTTCATGGGGAGTCACCTGACCCAGTTCCTCCAACCACTGCAAAGACTTAAGGGCAAAAGGCTATTTGCATATGACTGCTCAGCCACTGAGGTTGCCACCAATGGAATCACCCTGGATGACTTTCATTTCCACATTTAAACCCTATAAAAATTCCATACTCCATCTCTACATCTACACTGGCATGATCTTGTGCAAATGCTCTTTAACGCAAGAGTTTTTGCGTGAGAGTATTTGCGCAAGAGAGCGTCTACACGGGCATGTGCTTTTGCGCAAGAGCATCCATGCCAGTGTAGACGCTCTCTTGCGCAAGAACGCTCCGATGGCTATTTTAACCATTGGGCTTTCTTGCGCAAGAAATTCATGTTGCCTGTCTACACTGCCTTCTTGCGCAAGAACAGTTACGCAAAAGGGCTTATTCCTGAGCGGGAGCGTCATAGTTCTTGCGCAAGAAGCCCTGATTTCATACATTAGAACGGCAGTGCACAGTATAGACAGGCAGCAAGTTTTTGCGCAAAATCATGCCAATGTAGACACAGCCTACAAGTCTTATTTTACACACAAGAATGACACATGCACCAAAATCAGATAAACAGATCCAGAGAATTAAGTCATGAAGCTGGATGAGTTATCTGAAGCAATTTCTCCCAAGCATCTTTGAGGTATGTACTTTTATGTCCATAAAGCATGGGGGGGTCCATCACAGAAGGAACAGGCTCTCCCTCGTTATCATCTACCCAGTGAGGCCTCGTTTCCAGCCCACAGTCTGGCCCCATAGCCTGACCCAGCCTGCAGTGAGCTTAGGGCTCAGGGCTCTGTTCGCACTGACTCTCCGGGCTCCCCTGGCGCTGGCCCCAGCACATCCCTCACCATGGGCTGGGCTACCCCGGTGATCTGCCCCCTCTGCTCACAGCTGGGCTCACGCCTCGGGGTTCACAAGCCAGGGACTGTCCCTACCTCGGCTCTGCTCCAGAAGATGGGGGGGTTGATGTGGCAGGTGCTGTTCCTCTGAGTCTGCTCCTCCGAGCTCACATCCGAGCTGCATTTAACATCCATGGTCTCACTGTAAGACTGAGCACAGGGACCAGCCAGTGAACGACGGGTCCCAGAGCGACCCCTGCTGGGCCCCCTGCCTGATCCCTGCAGCACAGCGCCCCCTGCTGGGCCCCTGCCTGCTCCCTGCAGCACAGCGCCCCTACTAAGCCCCCACCTGCTCCCTGCAGCACAGCACCCCCTGCTGAGACCTCCACTGTTCCCTGCAGCACAGTGCCCCCTCCTGAGCCCCTGCCTGCTCCCTGCAGCACAGCGCCCCTTCCTGAGCACCCTGCCCTACAACCTGCATCGCTGCACCTCCAGTGAACAACTCCTGGTGTTCCCTGATGAGCGTCTGCCTGCTCCCTGTAGAACAGCCCCTGTTGCAGAACCTCCATACACTTCAACCCCACCAGAGCCTCTCCCTTATGCCGGTCTGCACTGGGATACCTGGAGCAGCAGGACCCGGCGGTAGGACAGCGCGGCCGGGTAGGAGAACCGCACTGTGGTGTTGCAGGAATTCTCCCCGCGGTTCTGGATGGAGACGGTGATGTTGAGTTCTGGGGCAGCTCCCACCACTGAGGCACTCAAGCTAAGGGGAAAAGAAAAGGGTGAGCTTCTGCAGAGTAGTACCCTGCCTGCTGTGTGCCCAGCTGAGGATCCCAGCGCTGTGAGCTTCCCATAGCAGTGCCCAGCCAGAGAACACAGTGAGCCAATCATCCCCCCAGCAGCGCCTCCCAACCAGGATCCATCAGCTCTGGAAATCTGGCAAAATCTCCTACTGAACGTTGAAGATCTGAGGAGTGACTGAGCTGGACGGGTTCCCCATGGTGGGGGCTATTGGAGAGACCTGTCCAATTGTGGGGGGAGGATTCAGCAACTTACCCAGAGAAATTGAAGGAGATTTCTAGTTGGTCATTGCAGCGGCCATCAGTGCCGCAGTCGTTCTCAAATCGGAGCTGGGGAGAAAACCACGAGGGCAGGGTCAGCCTGAGTGACATTTCAGGGACCCTCCAGTTACCCCAGAAACTTCCAGTCCCTTCCACAGGGGACAGCTAAACACATCATCAGCCCCCCGTCTCCTGTCAAACAGACACACACGTCCCTCGCCTTCCACCTCCCTGCTCCGGCCAGCAGCAGAATCACACGTCTAGGGATGCTCTTGGTTGCAGAGGGCACGGGGAACAGGGCATGGAGCCGTCCCCTCTAGGGGCCCCTAGACAAAATACATTTTTTAAAACACATCAAAAAAATCATTTTTAGCCAAATATGTTTGGTTTTAGACTGAAATGTTGGGAGCTCTAAGGAGAAGTTGGAATGTTCCAGTCCAGAGGAGACAGCTCCATCGCCAAGGCAAACTCAGCATCGGGCTCTGTCACCCCATGGGGTCTGCACTCTCTACGGGGTTCAGGAACCTGCTGCTGGCTCTGAACTTTGCCGTCTCTTGATTTTGAACTCCAAGGTCACTGGATCGATTCCTGCCATAGACCCACCCTGGGGCTGTGCTCTGGGACCTTACCAAGCCTGCAGACACCAGCGCAGAGTCCTCACTCAGGACGGGTCTGAGGCTGTCACTGCCAGCGATGGGCTCCCCCGTGAGGGTGTAGTTGAGGCGCAGGGTGATGGGGGCCAGGGTGTCCTCAGGGCAGAACTGGAAAGACAGAGACATGTCGGGACCTTGAAGGGAAACGGAGGCTGGGCAGGATCCAGGGAGAGGTTTGTTCTGTAGGTGATTTGGAGGAAGGGGGCAGGGAGGGAGTGGCAGACACAGCAGCAGGGGAAGGAGCCAGGATTCCCACACTCACAGGTAACATTATCGGGTACTTCTCACATTTCTTCTCGATGCCCAGTTTCAGCTCCCTGCTCAGGACGGGGCCGGTGGAGCCGAAGGCAGCTCGGATCTTCCTCCTCCAGGGGTCCAGGGCCAGGCTGTACTGGATAGTGCTGGAGATCCTACTGCCTACAGAGGAGGGGAAATGAGGGACAGAGCGAGACTAAGAGTGGGAACCATGAGGGGAACTAGGGCACAGATGCTGGGGGCATTGGTTCCAACCCAACCCCAGGGCAAGAGAATAGCAGGTTCAGGGGGGAGGGAATCAGAGGGTAGGTTTGGTCTGACCTTGGTTGTCCCTGGTGCTCTTCGTGACAGTGAAGCAGATCTCTGCCCTGCTGGCCTCCGTGTTGAACTTCTCCTGCCCCTGGCAGTCAAAGGCTGAGGCGGGGATCGTGGGGGGCTGGAAGCTGATGGACACCTCAACTCTGAGCACTGGCCGGGACCTGCCATGGAGGAACAGAACCATCACCCAGGTGCTCCCTGCATTGGATCTAGGCCCCTTCTTCCGCAGAGCCTGCCGTCCAGCCTGGATGTGCCCCCAGCACCCAGAGAGAGGGGTTACAGACACGTAGCATTGCTAGAGGAGATGGGGTGGCAGAGAAGAGAGCAACAAAGCTGTCATTGTGTCTTTCTCCAGCATGGGGCAGCACACACACAGACACACACACACACACACACACACAGACACACACACACAGTGTAGTGCTGCTGTGTGTGACCTTGTCTATATAAAGGAAATTAAGAAACTTGGCAGATTACTTGTTCTCATTCCCAAAACATTGCCTCAAAGCCTCCCTGCTTCAAATAGCCCCCACTGTGCCCCTCAAGAGTTGTGGTATCTGACTGCTCAAAATCAGCATCCAAGAGATCAGCCTTAGCTCTCCACCCCGATGTCATCTTTTCACTCTTTTCGCACCACAAAGGTTATGGAGCATATAGCAGGCAGCTATGACCATTGGAATGTTTTCCTCACTTAAAGGCATCACCAGCGCCCTTTCAATCTGCCAGAGGCACATTCCTCAATCATACTGAACCTACTCAGTCTGTTCTGGAAGCATGCCTAGCTGCTGTCCGGGTTTCCCATATAAATCATCATGAGTCATGGGAGTAAGAGATACGCTGGGTCTCCCCAGATCACTATGTGCATTTCAATATTCCTCACTTCAATATTTTGATATGGAAAGTCACTGCTTGCAGCTTTCCCTTCAGGCCAGTGTTTCTGCAGATGTGTGCATCATACATCTTCCCAGAGTTACCATTGTTTATGTCAGCAAAACACCCAGTTACCCACAAGGGCCTGCAATACCAGAGAAAAGTGCCCCTTTTTGTTGATATATTCCATCACAAAAAGGTCCAGGACCAAAACAGGAATATTCATTCCCCCATCACCCTGCCGCAGTTAGGGAATCCCATTTCCACAAACCCATCCACTATTTCATGCATAATGTCAAGAGTCACTGTCAAGATTGTTCCCCACTCTGGTACTCTGAGCACAAAAGAAGGGGTCTGCAAGAAACCTTAACATACCTTTCCTCTGTAGACTTCTACTTAAAAGTTCCCCCAGGTCACAGATTTCCTGGCCTTGGAGGGTACTTGCCATTACCCAAGTGAGGAAAAAACATTCTTCTTGAATCCAGGAAAAAAAGCACTTGGGAATTTCTTCCAGGGGGCACCCCAAGCCTTTTTACCACAAGAGAACTTGAAAAAAGAAACCAAACTGTAACCCCTGACAGCTGATCTCTCAGGGTATGTCTACACTACCCCGCTAGTTCGAACTAGCGGGGTAATGTATGCATACCGCACTTGCTAATGAAGCCCGGGATTTGAATTTCCCGGGCTTCATTAGCATAAGCGGGGAGCCGCCATTTTTAAATCCCCGCTGCTTCGAACCCCGTGTAGCGCGGCTACACGGGGCTCGAACTAGGTAGTTCGGACTAGGGTCCTATTCCGAACTACCGGTACTCCTCGTGAAACGAGGAGTAACGGTAGTTCGGAATAGGCACCCTAGTCCGAACTACCTAGTTCGAGCCCCGTGTAGCCGCGCTACACGGGGTTCGAAGCAGCGGGGATTTAAAAATGGCGGCTCCCCGCTTATGCTAATGAAGCCCGGGAAATTCAAATCCCGGGCTTCATTAGCAAGTGCGGTATGCATACATTACCCTCCTAGTTCGAACTAGGAGGGTAGTGTAGACATACCCTCAGTCTCTGGCATGCATTCATAGACCTCCTATTACCTTCCAGGACACGAGAATCCAATAGTAGATTTTCAAAAGGCTATTTTATTGACAAAACAAAAAGATGTGCTTGGTCAAGCATACTTGGTTGCTAGGTGTTACAGAGCAACTGAGAAAAGTACAAATTAAAACACAGAGAATTATTTCCCTGCGATTTAGCTTTAGTTACAATGAGCAGGAGGGAGTGGAGGGAGGGGACACATGGACTTAGCACAGAGAAGTTTAACCAAACAACAAAACAATGAAAATAACCCGATCGCCTCTTGTGACAGACCGGGCCGCATCTGGGCACAGCTGAGGGCATCCGCTCAGGGCGAATTGCTCAAATCCGGGGCTCCTTACAGCCCCCAGACTGGTGACCTCTCCAAACAGGCCACAAACCAGTCCCACAGAGCGCTTCAGCTGCCTGCCTGAAGCCTCCCGAGCAAAACCCCTTCGACACCCCAGCAATATCCGTGCCCCAGATGGCCCCAGGCCTCATACACAGGTGGGGGGTCCTAGCACCCAATCCCACCTACCCCGAACAAGTTCTGTCTGGTTCCAAGAAACCAGCCACAGATCCCTGGTCAATTTACCCTCTGGATCTTACCCACAAATCACGCTGAGCCAATCCTTTAGAATCTAAAACTAAACGTTTATTATCACAAGAAAGAAAAGCATGAGAGTCAGGTTGTTAAAGAATAGTATGTTACATGCACCGAATCTCCCAGTCCTCGATGCAGGCTCTAACAGAGATGTTACAGCTGCTGGTTTAAAAGTTCTTGTTGCACATCCTAACATCAGGATGGGTTCACTGGTCTTCCGGGCCCTTCGATCCCTGCAATGCTGCCTCTGGGATGAAGTGCTGAGCTGAGAACAAAATGGCATCGACCACATGGCCTCTTTATACCCCCTTCCTGGCCTCTTCTGGTATGCAGCAAGTCACCTGGTCAGAGGCCAATCTCTGTGTTCCCTGCTGGCTGCTCTCAGATGACAGCCCCCATTCTTTGGGTGTGTCTTTGGCCCGTTGAGAGCCATTGTTCCTCAGGGCCTCGGTAATTAGCATGTCCACAGGCTCAGCCCTACCCAATGCTTAACCACATGCAGGGAAATCTTCAGTGTCCATACAAGTACATGCTAATAATTGCACACACAGACATTACACAAACACAAGAACAGCGTACATAGGATTATCAAATAATAAGCTTCTATTCAATACCTCACATGGCCCCCTCCTATACCATTTTTGGGGTACACCCCCACCTATGGGTGCATCAGTGATCTGGCTGCTCCCCTCAAGATCCAACAACGTGACACCCCCAACGCAAAACTGATGCAGGAAGTGATGCCAGTAACATCACTGAGGGCATCACAGGCCTCCCCAAACAAAATGGCGGTGTGCCTCAGTTTCCCTTCTCACACGGGACCTTCTGGCGGGAACCCTTTTTGTCCTGTAAGAAGTTCCAAAACCAATTACAAGTGTTAACCATGAAATAGCAACATCACAATGTCCCCTTACATACCGTCTGTCATTTGGTACATCTCCAGACAGATTACATGGGATTTTCATAAGATCATGCACATTGTATACCTTTACAATTCTCTGCAACAATAATCCATTGGTTACAAGAATTAACATCAGTAACAAAAACAATCCTATATCAGGTGTATATTGACATTCCCCATCATGCCCCTTCTTTGGCTCCACACCATTGCAGTTTGTGCCCTTCAGGTTCAACCTGCAAATCTTCTTTGTCAAAGCAAGTCCTACCCCTCCTCCCTGTCCTATGGGCTCCAGGCCTGAAACCTCTGGCCTGAACAAGACAAAGGGCTGGCTGGGCGTGACTCCCTGGCTCACAATGGCCCTGGAATTCTCCCCCTTCCCCCACTCAGTGGGGTAACAGCAGTAAGCTGTAGACTCCCAAGTCTCTCCTCTGTCCACCTCCAACCTCTGTTTCCACATGGAACCAGCTTCCCTGATTGATTATGAGTGTCCACCGTGTCCTGAGATGGGAGCTTAATCACCATCTCCTGCATCCTAGGGAAAGTGACCACACAGCTGTTCTGCTCTGCATACTTAGCTACACAGTCCTTTTCCTGAATCTGGGACACTAACTTCCCACTCTCCTCATTCACCTGGGAATAATCCTGTTCCACACACACTGACTTCCTAGCAAGCTGGTCACACACAGTCACTGGGTTATCAGCCTGCTCCAGTTCTCTGGCTGTTCCTGCCTCATCTGGAACAACCCTCAGTCCCTTGGAGACTTCACAACCGTCCGCACTGGATTTGGCTATATCCAAGTCAGTGGAGTCACTGCTAATGGACAAATTCTGTCCCTCAGGCACTGCAACAAGTGCCTCACACAACAAGCTGCTGCCTTTTACAGGCAGAGCTTTCTCCTGGATGCCTTTTCCAAGCCAGGCATTGCTACCTCTCTCAGTTACTGCAAACTGCTTGCTACAAGTACTGCCAGGACTCTCTTCCCTATGAGCTTCCTTAGGAAACAGTTCACCTTTCTCTGGCTCCACAGCAGCATTACCCTGCTGAGCCACAACCAACTCCTCCCGCAATTCCCTTACTCCCTGAGTTATCTCTGGCCCCTCAGGTGGATTCACAGATAATCCCCTCTCAGGCACACAGACAGACTCACAAGATACAGGGTCAGAGGCACCTTCTCCCCCTTTGCAGCTCTCTAGATGGCTGTAAACGTCCACACCATCATTAGGCACCAGAGTTAACACACCCTCATTCTCTCCTTGTGCCCGGGCTAAGGGGTCTCCCTGCTCCCACAGAGTCGCTCCCCCCTCTTCCAGCAACACAGCAGCATCAGGCACAATATCAGGGTCACCACTGTCTGGTCTCTGGGGTTCTGGTAAAACACTGACTGACTCTATCTGAGTCACCTCATCCCTCTCCCCAGCAGACACAAACCTTGGGCCACCCCCTTCCTGGGCCTTAGCCATATCCAGACCCAACTCTGGGACAACAACACTGCTCTCAGCCTTCACAGGCCGTGGGGCACCTTCCTCAGACACAGGAAGAAACTCTTCCCCACACACAGACAGACAACCAGAGACAGCTTCTCTCTTGTCCCAACACCCCTGGCTAGTCTCAGGCATACAGCTAGCCAGTGAGACAGCTTCCTTTACTGCCCCACTGCTACTTCCACCAGCCAAATTGCCAGCTTGCACACACTGTGCTTCACACAACTCAATTTCAGCTTGTGCAGGTTCAATTCCACAAACCTCACCAGCCACCAACTCCTCAACTAAAACTTCACTCTGGCCAGCCACTCCAGGCTGCCCCAGAGAAACATTTCCCTGACTTCTGGGCTCTTCCTGCCCTGGTTCGGATTCCAGCCTCACCTCTGAGGCATCAGACGGGCCCTCACCCACAGGATCACTGCCCCCTTGCACAGACACACAGCTATCTGCCCCAGGCACACATGTAGAGACACTTTCCCCTTGGTTACAGGGAGACTGACCAGCTCCAGGAAACTTTCCATACCCACTTGCACCCCCTTCCCAAACCTCCCTGTTAGCTACAGGTAACACAAAAGGTTTGCATTCACACATGCTTTGGGGTTGGGTCATCACATCAGCTGGGCAAAATACGTCTGCCATATCATAAGCACACCGCATACCCACAGAGTTACACATTGAACCTTCAGGAGGATACAGTCTCTCTTGTTCTTTTAGTCTCTTAAGCTGGAGGTCAAGTCTAGCATTTTCCTCCTTGGCTAGGGCCATCTTCTTTGCATGCTCTACCTCTTCTCTCCGCTGTCTCTCAGCATATTCTGCCTTTCTCTCCTCAAGTTCCCGATCCATCTCCTTCTGTCTCTTAGCAATTTCTTCATCTGCCTTCTGCCTTCTTTCAGCAGCTTCCTTGGCTCGCTTCTGATCCCTTTCATCCACATCTCTGGTTAGTAACAACACTACCAGATCTAGTTTAGAGGCCCTTTTCCTAAAGGCAATGCCTCTCCCCAAGCACAAATCCTTCAGAGCACTTTTGCCCAGACTCTCATATAATCCCGGGATCATCGCAGCGGCTCTTTAACCAACCAAACTCTCAACACCAAAAATCAAATTTAGACAGCGTGGGGTCCTGATCCCAAAGCTCAATTGACCAAGATCTGTGGATCCTGCCGACTACGTCACTGTGACGGACCGGGCCGTGTCTGGGCACAGCTGAGGGCGTCCGCTCAGGTTGAATTGCTCAAATCCGGGGCTCCTTACAGCCCCCAGACTGGTGACCTCTCCAAACAGGCCACACTGGGTTTAGGGAAACCCAGTGTGGCCTGTTTGGAGAGGTCACCAGTCTGGGGGCTGTAAGGAGCCCCGGATTTGAGCAATTCGACCTGAGCGGACGCCCTCAGCTGTGCCCAGACACAGCCCGGTCCGTCACACCTCTAAACAGACATTCCCCATCTACTCACGTATCTGTGCTTCAAGGTACAAGCCCTTCCATTCCCAGCATTCTTGGTAGCATGCTAGTCCTGCCTAGTTCAATTCATAGAGGGTATGTCTACACTACACTACTAATTCGAACTAACTCAATTCAAACTAGTGCATCTAGACCTAAAAACTTATTCAAATTAGCATTGTACCCAGAGTGGCCACCAGGGCAAGCTGGGAAGGGCTAGCCTCCCACTAGTTTGAATTCAGTGGCTACACAGCCCTTAATGCGAACTACTTAATTCGAACTAGGCGTTACTCCTCGTGGAATGAGGTTTACCTAGTTCGAATTAAGCGCTCCGCTAGTTTGAATTAAGTTCGAACTAGCGGTTTGCATGTGTAGCGCCTATGAAAGTTAATTCGAACTAACAGCTGTTAGTTCAAATTAACTTTGTAGTGTAGACATACCCTGTGTTCCTTCAACAAGTGGCTGAAAACTCACACAAAGAAAAACAGCAGGCAGGTCCCTTTCCATTCAAATGTCACACATATTTTTCATTGGTTTCCCTGGCTCCCTGCCAACACTTTCTAGCTACCTAGGTTTTACTCTTTGATTACTGAATGCTGGGATGTCCAGAAGAGGCCAGCACTCCTCCTACCCATCACAGTCACACAGTCCTTTGTAGCAGGACTCTATTCATGGCCCCCTCTAGTCAGCCCCCACCACTGACTTCATGACTTCAAACTGATTCACAACCAAATAGTAGAAGTTCAGAGTTACCAGCTTCCACATTGCAATCGTCACTGGTTTCTCTACCAAGAGGTTGGCCCTAATTCAGGCGTCATGCACTTCAAGACATGGAAGTGGGGCAAGTGCCGGACACAGATCCAGGAAGGTGGCTTTCTACAACCAAAAGTCCTGTGCCCATTGCTTGTCATCCCAGAGCTAGTATTCTATGATTCTATAGGATGCTGAGCTCATACCCATGATGCATTGCAATCCACTGCGCCTTACAACAATTCCTAGCTGCAGAATGGGGTGAGTAGCTCGATAGGTACCTTCAGAGCACTGTTTGCACTGTCAATGCACCACGTGTGACTGTGCTCTGAGGACACATGGAGCGTAGTGTGAACATGCAATAGTGATGAAAGTCCAACAGTTGTTGATCATCAACATAACGTCTATCAAAAACTCTGTGTGGTAGACAAGGCTTGAGATTGCCGTGTGGGGCAGGGCCAGGACACAGAGGGACTCACCTCAGCAGCAGAACCTGGCCTTGTGCTCCCACCACGATGACGATCAGCCCATCCCCTGTCAGGTTTGTCACGCCACTGACGGCCTGGCCAAAGTAGTGCAGCCTGATGTGGAACTGCGCCCCCTCGATGCGCTGTGGGGCAGAGAGAGCAGTAAGGCGTGTGGGAGGGATGGTTGCTCTGTACAGTGGACACCAGAGGGAAAGGGATAGGGACAGAGCGAGTGTCCTGTATAATGGGCACTAGGGGGCAGCAGAGGTTGGGGGATGGGAAAGAGGCAGCTAGGGTTTCATAGGCACGAGGAGTCTATGGGGCCCCATGATGCCACTTCAGGGCTGTGTGCTGACCCCTCCTTGCAGGAGCTGGGCTCACCTGACTGTACTGAGGGTTAAGGCCTCCCTTTTTCCCATGGAAGATGTACACGGCCCCGCAGTTCTCGTTCTCCATGGGGGCCCCGATGGCCACGTCCGTCTGTCCGTCCCCGCTGATGTCCCCGATTTCAGACATGCTGGCCCCAAAGAGCCCGGACACCTGCCCCATCTGCCCCTGCAGAGTTGTGCTGAAAATCAGCGTCGCCCCCTGCAGGCCCATCCAAAGAGACACAAGGGGAAAGGATCAGCATTTGCTGTCATCAGAAATGCCCACTGCCCGGCTCCTTTCCCTGGTCCCAGTAGCACAGCGCCCCCTAGGGCTGCTCTGGAGCATTGGAGCTAGTATTGAATGGGGGGGAGCGCCCCCTACTGTTTCCCTGCCCCCCCCCATGCTGTTGACATCACCGTCCCACAGCATTCCAGTCAACCAAGAAACCCATCACCTCCATCTTCCCCATTGCACTGTCCTCTTTCTTACCAGCCAGTCAATCAGACAGACATAGACCAGTCCTCCAGTCAGAGGTGTGTGGTACATGGGGGCTCCGATCAGAACCAGGTCTGTGTTCCCATCTCTGTTCAGGTCCACAGCGCACAGTGTGCTCCCGAAACGTGAACCGATCTGGAGAGGAAAAAATTCATCCCCTCAGTTTAGTCCCCTCCTCCCACTGGGACCCTTCTAGCCCTTAGGGGATAGAGATTCAGCCCCAATGTCCATTCCATCTGTAGCCTGAACCTCCCTCACCACAGCAAGTGGTGCCATCGCTGTAAGTGCTCTTGAACTCATAGGCAGGTAGATTTTGGAGGGGCTGAGATGCTGAATGTGAACTGTGGTGCAATTCCTTTTATATATTGGTCTAGCACAAGTCAACATTATAACAATGGCTCAGTTGGAAAATAAGTTTTGTTTAGGTGGCATGTACAGGCAGTTAGAGCTTCGAGAAATTCACTTTGTTACTGTTGTGTGATCTTTTCCAGACACGGTTACTATCACTAGTAATGAAAGATAGGACTATGCAGCACTTTAAAGACTAATAAGATGGTTTATTAGGTGATGAGCCTTCATGGGCCAGACCCACTTCCTCAGATCAAATTCTGGAAGAGAATTGGCATGACCATATATACCAAAGGAATACAGTGAAAAAAAAAGTGAACACGTTATAAAACTGACAAATCAGATTTAGAACAGAATGGGGGTGAGAGGGACGGTTAGTATCTAGGGGTATGTCTACACAGCAAATTTATTTCGAAATAAGAGCCCTTATTTCGAAATAACTAGCATCTACTCAGCCAAACTGCTATTTCAAAATGAATTCAAAATAACAGAGCACTTATTTCGAATTTGGTAAACCTCATTCTATGAGGAATAATGCCAAATTGGAAATAGCTATTTTGAAATAAGTGCTGTGTAGACACTTACATCGAAATAGGGGGTCTCCAGCCTTCCCAGGGTGCCCTGGTGGCCACTCCAGCCTCAACCAAGAACACTCCTCTCCCTCCCTGGAGCCCTTAAAGGGGTTGACTCTGGCCACAGTGCCTGTGCTAGCTCCAAGCCTGCCAGCCCACAGCCAGCAGTCACTGCCCCAACCTAGTGGCCCCAAAACATGAGCCAGCAAGCAACTGGCAGCTCAGCCCTCCTCCACTTCCCAGGAACAGTCTGCCAGCTCCCAGGAAGGTGGGCACCTTGCTGGTCCAGGGTGGAGATCATGGACCTTATTCAGGCTTGGGGGGGATGCCCACAACGTCCCTGATCTCCGCACTAGATGGAGGAACATGGCCGTCTATGGCAGGATAGCTGCCAGCCTGGCCACCAAAGGCCACATGCAAACCCAGGAGAATGTTTGCATGACAATCAAGTTGATCCACCGAGACCCTCAACCCTGAGCTTCCCCTCCCCCTTCTCCCTCTTGCTTCCCCCTCCAGCTCCCTCCTCCCAGGTTTCGCCCTCCCCTCTCCACCCTCTCTTCCACCCTCCCACCTCCTTTCCCCAGTCTTACCAGAGTTTCATTTCTCCCCCCAACCTAGTTTTGTTAAATAAAGAAAGTTTGTGTTCATGAAAATGCATGTATTTTATTTGATATCAGGAAGGGGGGTTAGGCAGGGGCAAGTGGAAGGACATGAGGGAGAAATGAGGCACAAGCCCCCAGTGGGGCAGACTAGGGAGGCTCTTAGTGCTCCTCAGGGTGGAAGCTCTCCCACAGGACCTCCTGGATACTGACAGCCCCCCAATGGACTTCCCAGATGGCAGCATGAAGAAAGTGCAGCCAGGCTCGCAGCAACATGTCCACGAGAAGCACCAGTGTGCCCGGGGCAGCTCTGGCTCCATGTTGCAGAGTGCTGTGGTGTCCTGAGTGAGGGCATTCAGAGCACACAGAGACAAAATTCTTTGCTGTCCGTCATCGAGGTAGGCAAGCAAGCAGGGAAACCTGAGAACTGGCTGTTATGGGGGATCCCTTTAAGCACAGGCCTCAGATAGCCTCAGACAGCAGCCACACAAAGTAACTCCTGGCCTGATGCCCTGCCGGACCTGGTTCCTGCTGCCCTTAAATGCAATTCAGAGCCCACTCAGTGTGGATGTGCTATTTCAAAATAGCAAAAAACTATTTCGAAATTCATTTTATGTATAGACATGTTATATCAAAAAAAGCTATTTCTAAATAATTATTTCAAAATAAGATATTTCTAAATTAATCTGTAGTGTAGACATACCCTATGAGATAATGATACAAGGGGTGATAATTGGGGAAGCTAGCTTTGTAAAGGGTAAGGTAATTAGCATCTTTGTTAAGGCCCATTCATAAAGTGTCAAATTTGACAATATATGAATGGGCCTTAACAAAGATGCTAATTACCTTACCCATTCCAAAGACAGCTTCCCCAATTATCACCCCAGTATCATTATCTCATAGGGTACGGCTACACTAGCTCGTTAGTTCAAGCTAGGTAGGGTAATGAGGGCAAGCGGAGTTGCAAATGAAGCCCAGGATATTTAAATCCCAGGCTTCATTTGCAACTCTGCTTGCCCTCATTACCCCACCTAGCTCGAATTAATGAGCTACTTTTGACATACCCTTAGATATTAGCCCTCCCTCTCACCCCCCTTCTGCTCTAAATCTGATTGGTCAGTTTTATAATGTGTTCACTTTTTTTCCCATTGTATTCCTTTGGTCTATATGGTCATGCCAAATCTCTTCCAGAATTTGATCTGAGAAAGTGGATCTGGCCCACGAAGTCTCATCACCTAATAAACCTTCTTGTTAGTCTTTAAAGTGCTTCATAGTTCTGACCTTCGTTTCCGCAAGATCAGACTAACACGGCTACATCTCTGTTACTATCACCAATAGTGGGAGAGGTCCAAGTTGGATATTAGGAAAAACTATTTCACTAGGAGGGTGGTGAAGCACTGGAATGGGTTCCCTAGGGAAGTAGTGGAGACTCCATCCCTAGAGGTTTTTAAATCTCGGCTTGACAAAGCCCTGGCTGGGTTGATTTAGTTGGGATTGGTCCTGCCTAGAGCAGGGGGCTGGACTTGATGACCTTCTGAGGTCTCTTCCAACTCTATGGTTCTATGATTCAGTAGCTGCATAAACTGACGTGGTGCCTAAGTTTCTTCAGTAGAAGTTTCTTTGTTCCTGTCTCAAGGGCAGGTCTGACTCTAAACATGCAGTTGCCTGGTGGCATTTCCCCACATCCCACCCAGCATTGTCCACAAACTGGGATACGACAAGGACTCCTCCACCTCTGGTACATTTGGTCGTTGGGGAAGGGGTGGACCAGAGCTCTGGTATTTCCCATATCAGAGCCCTGACCTCTGACCTGTGGGATATGCTCATGTGGACTCCTTCAAACTCCCCTGTCAAAGTTGTTCCATTTCAAATGACTAATTCAGTCTCGGTTGGGCCACAGAACATGTGCAAATGACAACGGCTCCATGCCCAGTGGCCAGAGCACTCCCTGAGAAAGGGATGATCCCTGCTGAAAGCCTTCTCCCTAATCAGGGATTTGATCAGGCGCTGTCCAAGTCCCAGATAAGGACTCTACAGAACGGGGGGGGGGGGGGGGGGGCAATAATTTTTTGCTGGGGACGACTTCAAAACTGTTGAAGTGGCCCTGGGTCGCACCAGAAGGGGCAGGGCCTCAAATGGAAGAGGTGGGATCCGGATGCTTTAGGATTCACCCACGGACCACGATTGGTCTGGGGTTGGGGGGAGTCCCTTTGCCCTCCTTTCCCACTAAGCACCCCTGCCCCGGTGGTGAGAAGAGTTTCTGTGCTCCCCCACCCTCAGGCTAGCCACGGTCTGGAGGCAGGGGAGCATGCAAAGCGCCCCGTGCTCTTGGCAGGGAGGAGGAAACTTTGTGCACTTCCCCTTGCCCCCAGGCCCTAATTAGCCTGGGAGCGGGGGGAGCGGCAGGGCCTCTGAGGGCTGGATTAACCCACTTGCTGGGCCAGATGTGGCCCACGGAACCCTTTTGCCCACCCATGCTACAGCGGGAAAACCTCTCTCGTCTCCATCAGCTGGTTTGTGAAGATCTTGGCAGCTCTGAGCATGCCTGTTGGATGAGGCACAACCGGTGAATTAGATGGAAGAGCGCCCATCATTCCTCCATGCATCGAGCCAGGCACGTGCAACTGGCTCCTTGCAGCATCACAATGCTTAAATCCATTGGTGGGTCTGGTTTATCCCCTGCCTGCGGCTCTCTCACTGAATTGCTGGTGAAGGTGAAGCCAAACACAAACATTACAAAATGTCAACATGTATCCACTTCCACCAGCCCCTCCCCACACCCACATTCCATATTACCTGCTCTCCCAGCAGCTCCAATTGGGGTACCCATCCCTCATCCTTGGCACCTTGGCTGAACAGGATGACTTTGCCGATGCAGTGGCAGAGAGAGATCCCAACCACGTAGCTACTCTGCCCTTTGTCTGTGATGATCTCAAATGAATAACCTCAAAGGAAAAGTGAGACACAGGGAGGTGAGATGGGAAACAGCCAGGCAACTATATGACAGGTTGGGTCTCCCTATGTGGGATGCCACCTGATGTCCTGGAGTTTCACTGAGGGTACATCTACACTAGCCCCTTAGTTGGATCTAGGGAGGCTAATGAAGGCGACCAAAATTGCAAATGAAACCCGGGATTTAAATATCCCACGCTTCATTTGCGTGTTCCTGGACGGTTGCCATTTTAGAAATTGACTAGCCCAAAGTAACTGCCCGCGTCTACACGCGGCAGTGAAACAGGATTCCGATTTAAAGCCCTAAATCGAATTAGCTGGTATTCCTCATGGAATGAGGTTTAGGGGACTAGTGTAGATGTACCCTGAATCTGTGGCTGCACCTGCCTGGATTCCCTCTTCCTATTCTGCTGAATTAGGCTTTTGGCCTCTTCCTAAGTAGGACACACCTACTGCAGCTGCAGACACAGACTGAAGTCAGTTCTGTGTGACAGGACTCACCTGGAACTCACACACATATTTTTTTGGTGATAAACACAAAATCCTCCTGCCTTGCTCTGTCTAGAAAGGCCTGCGCTGCACAAGCTCATCAAATTCACCCTCTCCCTCAATGTGGAGAAGGGTCTGCACAGCTCCTTGCGCCTCCCAGACATGAATTGCACAAACTGGCTTATACTATAACCAAGATTTAAGTTTATTAACTACAAAAAGTGAATGTTTTCTTGAGGATTAGAGGGGAGAGCAAACAAAACAAAGCAGATCACCCGAATAAATAAACAAACTGCCAACTGCGCTGAGCACACTAGACAGGTAAGTCAGAAATAGGGAGATTTCTCACCCTGAGTGAGAAACAGGCAGCAAATTCTTAAGGCACAAGTGGCCCTGGCTTTCCCAGGCTTCCATACTCAGCTAAAAATCCTGCCAGCCTGGGACCATCACTTCCCACAGTTCAGTCCTTGCCCCTCAGGAGTTTCCAGGTGTGTTGTTGTAGGGAGAGTGAAGCTCCCTCCTTGATGTCATTGTCCCCTTTTTAAATCTTCCTCCCACTTGCTAGAAACCTCTTTTGCTGGGACCTGGGTCAGACAGTTCCCGTTGTGTCCTGCTATCGCAGAGAGGTTTCTATTGTACCCAAGTCCTGGGGTAACCTGGTGCTTGTGCGCACTGCTCCAGTGACATTGTTTGGCCTTGTACTGTTGTACCCGGAAAGCTGCTGCTGGGGGTGTTGTGAACCTCACCACATGTTTCAGAAACCCGTACACAGCCAACCACCACAGCTTCCCACACAACAACGACACAAACTATCCAAGGAGATGCCCATGTTTAGCAGAGCAAAACTTTTAGAATGATCCCTCACAGGACACCCTAGGTACAAACAGTTCCTCCTTACATGACAGCGGGGGATATGAGGGTGTCACAAACGGGGGGGGGGGGGGGGTAACAGGTCTCAGTCAGCCACGGGGGGGGGGCCAAAGCACAGCGTGGGATGGCTCTGTTTAGATGCAGCTGTTGTGATATGTAAAAATTAACAGGTCTGAAATGACTCTACATTAGTGTTTCAGGGATCAGCCACAGCATTACCCTCTAAACATGCTTTTTCCTTTTGTTTTTTGTAGTTTGGGAAGATAGATTAAGTGTCCGGTCAAACCCAGTATTATCCTTTCTGATGTATAAACATATTCTCTCTCTTCATTCTTGTAGCCTCTTTTGTTATGTCTCTTGCTTATCCTCATTGGCTCTGCATAACCCCTCTTCAGGGTCAAAAACCTCGTAATCTCTGTAGCCTGTTACTATAGTTACTTTACTATAGAAAAATGTTGATTAAATTAGAAATTCTGTAAATAGTAATTCGGGATGGGTATAATCAGGGCTCGACAAATTATACCATCTACTCACTCGTAGCGAGTTGATTTCAGCTGCGTGCCCCGTTCATTCACGGTGCACGCATGCGCAATGCGGCTCTTGCACATTCGCAGTACGGGGCTGGTAAGCGGTTTTCACCACCAGTTGTCAAGCCCTGGGTATAATTGTATTCATTATTTGCTTATTAATATTCATTTTATGGGAGTTAACATTACTCAATAAGGCTGTGTCCAGACTCCATGCCTCCGTCGACGGAGGCATGTAGATTAGCCAGATCGGAAGAGGGAAATGAAGCCGCGATTAAAATAATCGCGGCTTCATTTAAATTTAAATGGCTGCCCCGATCTGCCGATCAGCTGTTTGTCGGCAGATCGGGAGAGTCTGGACGCGATGCCCCGACAAAGAAGCCTTTCTTCATCGACACAGGTAAGCCTCGTGAAACCAGGCTTACCTGTGTCGATGAAGAAAGGCTTCTTTGTCGGGGCATCGCGTCCAGACTCTCCCGATCTGCCGACAAACAGCTGATCGGCAGATCGGGGCAGCCATTTAAATTTAAATGAAGCCGCGATTATTTTAATCGCGGCTTCATTTCCCTCTTCCGATCTGGCTAATCTACATGCCTCCGTCGACGGAGGCATGGAGTCTGGACACAGCCTAAGGTTTTAGTAAAAGTAGTGATAGACATATGAATTGACATACTAAAGAGATAAAAGGATATGACTAATGCCACTCGGACAGTATGTTGAATGTCTGAGGTAAACGTGCGTGGGCAATAAAGCAATTCCGTTTACCCATCTGCTCGTCAGTCACCTGTTTCCTCTCTAACAGCAGCCATCTCATAGAATCATGGCATCATAGAACACTAGAACTGGAAGGGTCCTTGAGAGGTCACCGAGTCCAGTCCCCTGCCCTCATGGCAGGACCAAGCACTGTCTAGACCAGTGTTTCTGAAAATGTTCAGCGGGAACACGTAGAGAAACACATTAACTGGCTGCCCCGGTTTGTTTATTTACAGGTGCTGTGGCCGTGGAGCCTAGCAGCTCCCATTAGCTCCGTTTCATCCTTTGCAGCCAACGGGAAACAGGGAAAGCAGCATGGGCTGGGCCACCACTTCCCGCTGCTCCTCTTGGCTGCAAAGAGTGAAATGGAGCCAATGGGAGCGGCACCAGTAAATAAAGAAACCAGAGCAGCCAGTTAATGTGTTTCTCTAAGTGTTCCCACAGAACACTTTCAGGAAAACTGCTCTAGACCCTCCCTGACAAGTGTCTGTCCAATCTGCTCTTGAATATCTCTAGAGATGGAGATTCTACAACCCACCAGGCAATTTATTCCAGTGTTTGATCACCCTGACAGGCAGGAAGTTTTTCCTCATGTCCAATCTAAACCTCCCTTGCTGCAGTTTAAGCCCATTGACTGTGAGTGTGAGGAGCGGGGGCTGTTTAAACAGGAGAGGGGGAATCTTTGGGTTTGTTTTTACTCCGATAAGCATCTGGCTATGTTGATGTCCTGGGGATGTTGCTGAAACTCGGCTTCCCACTGCTCCCATATGGGTATGTCCCACCCGCCCACTCTCAGGCTCACACCGCTCCCCCCTCTGGATTCCCTGCTGCTCCCTGTCCCATCTCAGCCTGGGAAACCCATCTCTAGGGGCCCAGGGCCAAGGTGACCCCAACTCCCAGATCTGGTACCTTGGATGGTGAAGATTTTCTTCTGCAGCTTGTTCTTGATGCACTCAAGGGCGCCAAAATTGTCCACCCGCAAGACGTGCCGGTAGCTGGGCTCAGAGGCGATTTCACGGAGCTCCTGTTTGGAGGTATCATTGGAGAAGGCAGAACCGACCTTCACGGAGTAGAGGGGGGTGCAGGAGAGACCAGAACATGAGCGTCAGTCACAGCTGAAAGTCCTGGACAAATAACCCCGCCCCCGAGCCCTGTCTCAGTCAGAGCCACGTGCTGCTCCGCTGAGTGGGGGGAGGGTCCCATGGGGCAGCTTGGGACAAGTGTCTCTGTGGTGAGAGGAGAGGGGCCCACAAGCCTAGAGTTATGGAGCCGGCCCCATTTTAGCACCAAGTTCCATCGGTTGTATCGGCAGCAGGGCACAGGCGGCTTCTTGCCATGAGGATTATTAACCCTCTGGGGCCTACATGACTGAGTGCCCAGGGCGCAGGGAGGGATGAGTGTGGGCCATGTCTCTGGGGGCGCCTCAGGGTGGGGTGAAGGGATGGGACCACTGGGCTAGTCTGGGTGGGTTGTTTGCAGCCAGTTCTGCAGTGAAGTGCAAGCACCTCCCAGTCGCTGGGCCCGATGTAAGCAGCAGACGAAGATCTAACAAGATCCAATGGCTGGAAGGGGAATTTACACCAATTCTGATTGGAAAGAAGGTGTCAGGTATAACTATGAGGGGAACTAGCCACTAGAGCAGCTCACCATGGACTTTGGTGGGTTCTCAACCCTGGCAATTTTTCTCCCCAAACTGGCTGGTTTTCTGAAAAAAAACTGCTCTGGATTATTTGGAGCAGTTGTCTGGCCTGTGATTCCATGGCAGCTCTGACTAGATTGTCGCAAAAGTTCCTTTTCCCCTGGGAATCTGACTCTACACCTCAATTGGTTGATATTGGGCAGCTTGTGTCAACCTAACTCTGCAAGGTGACGTCTACACAGCAGAGTTATTCTGAAATAACAACGTTCGTGTCTGCTCATAAGCAGTTATTTTGACATCATGTCGAAATCATGTTGAGCAGAAGGACGGCTTACCCCGACTCCTGTAACCCTCATTGTACGAGGAGTAAGGGAAATCAGGGGAAGAGGGCTCTCTCTCACAATAACTGTGTAGGCAATGCCAAAAGTCAAAAGAAGCTATTTCGACGTACGCAATGCAATTGCATAGCTCAAGTTGCACAGCTTATTTCGAGTTTAGCCCTGCTGTGTAGACACGGCCTACGTGGCTACACTGAACTGTAGCACTCACCAGTGTAACTCACCCATTACTGGTTGAACCTCTCTAATCCAACACCATTGGGACCTGACCGGTGACGAAGTCAAACATTTGCCAGACCATGGGAGGTCAGTATTGTCCAGCAGCATTACTAACACTTCCACTACTTACTGGGCTCTTACAAGACATTTTGGGGTAATTATGAGCAAAATAAAAGCACAGAGCACTGAGAGCCAGGACTGGTGGCTCTAAACAAACTTTATGGGACTGCAGAAAACTTGGCCACGCCCATGGAAAGCTGACATCTGGATAACCAAAATCATGCTGGGCCACAGATGTTGCTGGACCAGAGAGTGCTGGACTACAGAGATCCAACCTGCACATTGACTTAACTCCACATCCACAAGAGGCCTTGGCTGCTGCTTGATCGATCTATTTCGGTTAATACTGTGCTCATATAGGCACCATGTGGCTTATATCACCTAGGGCTTTGGCAATTGGCCATGAACCTTCAGCAGCAAGTGCCCCACAGTACCCCACACTGACAGTTAAGTGGGTACAAGCGCCCTGGTGAGGAGCCGCACCGCCGACAGGAGAGTGATGTGGACGTGAAAACCCAATTTAATTACGGCGCTGGCTGTGGGACGATGTAACTCAATTCGACTTAGGCGTGTCGTGTAAACCTGCCCTTTGTCTCCTAAGGCCCATTTCAATCTCTTCGGCCCAGCAGTTTAATGGAGATCAATGTCAAGTGACTGAGACCAGTTTGCGGAGGATCGGAGCCGCTGTGTGAGCCCCAGGGCGTGTGCAAAGGAGACTTTATAAGAGCCGGGTGACTTTGCTGTTTAACTGGGGGGGGGCTGTCTCTCAAGAACCCCTACCTCAAATGATCCCAGATTTGGACCCCAAGCCCTAACCTGTGTCTCCAGGAGGCAAACAACATTTCATGGCCATTGGAGTCAGCATGTGGAAAACGTGACGTCTAAACTGGAAAGCACCTCTCAAGTCCAACAGCAGGAGTTTCCGCTCTTCTATAAAGTCGCACATTGGCTCAGTGACAACCCAGCCTCACTTTTTCTCCCTGACTTGATGGGAACCCCCCGTCCCCCCCCCCCCACACACACATCCCATGTCCCTAGACATGGCCTAAGACCCACACCCGCTCTCTGCCCAGCTGCGGCTCACCCCGACGGCATAGCGAATGATCCCCGCTCTCTCCGCCTCGGGAATAACGTCTGAATAAGAAAGTGGGTCTTGGTTTTTCTGCCCATCTGTGATCACAATGAGAACCTTGGTGGCCTCCTCCCGAGCGCTGTTCCCAGAGGTGAACAGCTCCTGCCTGGAAAAGGGAGGGCGGGAAACCATCGGAGGGTAAGAGACACACAACCACACCTCGCTCTCATCCACTGCTTTGGCGTTGTTGATCGCAAAGTCCTATACAAGAGAGGTCAGTGTCTCTATCTCTTTTTTGCTGATGGGGAAACTGAGGCAGGGGCAGGGATGTAACTTGGTTAAAGTCACACAGGAACAGAGGCTCAGGACAGGCCTCAGAACCCTGGAGTCCTTGCTCCTGGCTCTGCCCTAACCTACTAGTGCCCACACCCCTCCCAGAGTCAGGGACAGAGCCCAGGGGTCCTGATGCCCAGTGTCCCCCCCACTCTAAATATTAGCCCCAGCACCTTTCATAGCTGGGGAAAGAACCCAGGAGTCCTGAGTCTCTTTATCTAGCTTGCAGGGCCTGATAGCCCTTTCCCTGTGGAGCCCATGCAGGCAGGGGTGCGATACCTACACCACTTTCCGGATGGCGGTGGCCGTGTGTGTCTGTCCATGAATCTGTTCAACTCCTTGGACAAGGTTGTCTGGGTCACGATTTCTGCTGTACTCCGTGAAGTTGAAGTACTCTTGAAATTCATGGGAGTACTGCCTGAGCGCAAACTGTAACGGGAGGCCGGGGAACGAGAGAAACAGCCCGAGGGGGGAAGGGTCAGAGAAGCAGGAATCGGACTCAGTTAAGGCCTGGGGCAGGCGTTCGGGGGTGGCTGGTTCTATGGGAATTTCTTCCTGGTTTGGGATGCAAAATCCATTGCTGCTCCCTGAAGCACAGCGCCCCCTAGTGCTGCCCTGGGGCATTGGGGCCAGCCCTGCCTGCGAGGGGCAGACAATAGGCAGGGTTCTGCCTCTGCCTGTTACCTGCGTGTCGGTGCCACGGAAACGCTTCATGATCTCAGAGAGAAACGTCTTCATCTTTTCAAAGTCCTCGGGTTCGATGCTGCTCGAGCCGTCGATGAGGAGCACGATGTCTGCGACGAGTGTGAAGCACTCTGAGGGGACAGGGAAGACGCGCGTCCTGACTCACCGCCACAGGGACTGAGAAAACCCCTTGGACAGAACTAGACCAGAGCCATGGGCCCAGCCAGGTGTATAGCCCCACACGCACCCCGCCAGCCGCCCCGGTCAGACCAAT
This sequence comes from Pelodiscus sinensis, assembly GCF_049634645.1. Taxonomy (NCBI): domain Eukaryota; kingdom Metazoa; phylum Chordata; order Testudines; family Trionychidae; genus Pelodiscus; species Pelodiscus sinensis. The sequence continues at coordinate 130,963,448 of NC_134714.1, read as the reverse complement.
GGCCCCTCTGTCGCAGTGTCTTCCCCTCCCTGCAGTGAGTGGTCCTGAGATTAGAGCATGACATGCACAGTATGAAAAATGCACCCACCCCTCAGAGCTGGGGACAGACCCCAGGGGTCCTGGCTCCCCGCTCCTACTGACGCCCTGAATCAAACCAATCGGCCCCCCTAGGCCGGTATCTCACCCCCATCAGACCCAGGGGCCCATCCACACCCATCTCCCCTCCACCTGCCCATGGCCGGGTACCCACTGTGATCCCCAGGGTGCGAGTACCCGCCCCCACCAGCATTTATTCTCACCTGGCTGGGTGCCTGGGTTGTGCTGCAGCTTCCGGAGGGTCTGGCACAGAAGGAAGCAGGAGTCACCGGTTGCCTCCCCCCCTCCCACTGCTCCCTCGGCCGGATTAACGCAGGCAGCCGGGCCGACAGCCGCCATGGGCCCCGGGGCAAGGTGTGGGGAGCAGCGCCATAGCCCCAGAGGGGCAGGGCCTCAGGCAGAAGGGGCAGGGCTTTGTAGCCCCAGACGGGGCTGACCAGCAGCTGCTGAAGCCCCGAATCCCTTAGAATCACCAGGCCCTGGGGCAGTTCCCCTCTTTGCCCCCCGTCCGCCGGCCTGAACACAGGGGCTTTGGGGCTGCAGCCGTGGGTGCAGGTGCCACAGGCAAGGGAAGGCATCGCCTTCCCACAGGTGCCTACGCTCTCCAGCAGGGCTGGGCTGTGGCGTGGCAGCCCCGCCCTCCGACTGGCCTGGAAGGATGCAGCTTCAGGGCTGGGGTTGGGGTTTGGTCGCTGTCACTCTGGCGACAACCCAGTTACAACACTTCCTGCTGCGCTAGGTCACAGTCACTGTCACCATGGCAACATCGGACACTTGTCTCCATCCCTCACAAGCGGGGTGGCAGCAGGGGTCCCCCCCATTCACCACGGCAGGAAGCAGAGCCCCCTGGGGCCGGGGGAGGGTGGTGGGGTGGCATGGAGCAGGCTGCTGGGTCACTCCGGCTCCTGCTGCCACAGTCAGAGCAGGGGGGAGGCAGAGGGACCCTGCTGCTGCCCCACTCCAGGCCTGTCCACAGGATGGTTGAGGCCCCACCGTGAGTCCTGAGCAGCCACCCTGAACCCTCCTACAGACAGGATGGCTCTGCTCAGAGTGTCACAGTCACTGTAGCCAACCGAGGCTACCTGGCTACCACCATCCGCCACTGTGCCACCCCTCCAGTTACAGCCCTCGCACAGTTACCGTGTCGTCATGGTGATGTCACTCAATTGTCACCTCTGCACCAATTCTCAAGCCGGGCCGACACCGCCCAGTTACTCCCATCCATGAACAGTGAGCTTTGGGGGGACCCGGGTCTCAGCACCCACCTCCCCTGGGCGTGGTACCTACCAGGGGCTGGGGGCCTCGGGCAGCCGGAGACAAACCGAGGGACGTGTTCATGGCATCAGCGGGCCCTGAGGGAGGAGAGAGGTGAGTAAACAAACCCCACTCCTGTCCCAGTGTGGCGCATAGACCGGAGAACGCCTAATGCCCAGCTCTGACCACTGGGACACACCCACCAGCTGGGGATAGAAACTAGGAGTCCAGGCTCCCTTCCCACCCCCGCACCTCCTGCTCTAGACCCCACTCCCCTCCCAGAGCTGGGGACAGAACCCGGGGTCCTGGCTCCCAACCCCGTCCTATTGCTGCACCCCAAAGCACAGGGTCCTACTCTGGGTGGGGCTCTCCTGGCAGCACACGGAGCCCGGGTCACATGTGTAGAATTTGCCGGTTACATTCTCATCTCCCATCTGCTGCAGGTCCTCGGCGCTCAGCCTGCGGGGAGAAAACAGGGGGTGTCGGGGATGCCCCATCACACCCAGGGGAGTGGAGCCCGGGAGGGGCAGCCCAGCTAAACAGGCCCCTTAGCATTGGACCCCAGTCATGAGGGGTCCCATGTTCAGCCCTTACCCTCCGGAGCAGTTGCTCCCGAACTGCATCATGCTCTGTGTGAACCCTGCACCTGACACCTGGAAGATGGTGGGTCCCTCCACATCCACAATGCATCCACGGCCGGGGGCCAGCACTGCAGGGGTTAAACAGTCTCCAGTTAGAGCATCCCCTGTGGAGAACAGGCCAGTGCTTGAGAGCTGGGGGTTGGGATGTGGGGGCTCAGGCCAGGGGACAGTGGCTATGGGGCCTCAGGGCAGGGGCTGGACATGTGGGGGCTCAGAGCGAGGGGTTGGGGTGTGTAAGGAGGGGAGCAGGAGTGAAGACAAAGGGCTGGGTGTGGGGGACTCAGGGACTGAGCGTGCAGGAGTCAGGGGTGAGGTGGGGAGAAGCTCAGGGCAGGTGTGGGGGGGAGTAGAGGGGATCAGGGGTCAGAGGTGAGGTGGGGAGGAGCTCAGGGCAGGTGGGGGGAGTAGAGGGGTGCAGGGGTCAGGGGTGAGGTGGGGAGGAGCTCAGGGCAGGTGTGGGGGGAGTAGAGGGGATCAGGGGTCAGGGGTGAGGTGGGGAGGGGCTCAGGGCAGGTGGGGGGAGTAGAGGGGGGCAGGGGTCAGGGGTGAGGTGGGGAGGAGCTCAGGGCAGGAGTGGGGGGTGTAGAGGGGTGCAGGGGTCAGGGGTGAGGTGGGGAGGAGCTCAGGGCAGGTGTGGGGGGGAGTAGAGGGGTGCAGGAGGCAGGGGTGAGGTGGGGAGGAGCTCAGGGCAGGTGGGGGGAGTAGAGGGGGGCAGGGGTAGGGGTGAGGTGGGGAGGGGCTCAGGGCAGGTGGGGGGAGTAGAGAGGGGCAGGGGTAGGGGTGAGGTGGGGATGGGCTCAGGGCAGGTGGGGGGAGTAGAGGGGTGCAGGGGTCGAGGTGAGGTGGGGAGGGCTGCAGGACACAGGGCAGAGGGGGTGCTCAGGGCAAGGGGTTGTGTGTGTAAGATTAAAAAGTTGTGGGGGTGGGGGGCTGAAGCTACTTGCTGTTCTCCTTCCAGTCCCTGTCAAGGAGCGAGAGCAAAGTGCCCAGCTCATCTGCCCCCTTCCCTCCCAGCCAAAGTGAGCCATGCAGCAAACTGGGCACTTTCCCCTCACTCCCTGACAGTTATGAAGGGGAACAGCCAGTAATGTCTTTGAATGAAACTGTGGGGTAGTTTCAGCCCCCTCGGTCTTCCTAAAAGGACTCCTGGTAAATGGGCTTAGAACTGGGTCAGTGCCAGATGGTTTCACCTGCCTGGCTGCAGGCTGCTCAGTGTGACAGCTGGTAGCTGATCCCCAGGGGCCAGGCTGGGAGCACTCACTGCCTCCTTCTGAAGCCAAGCGCCCCAGCCTGCCGGCTCCTTCTGGCCACAGCAGCACACTGGGGTGCACCAGCTTATTTTCACCTCTGGTTCGGTCTCTTTCCACATCTGCTGAGTTATGTCAGTTCTGAGGGCTGCCCTCGCTTTGGTGATTCTGTCTTTGTTCTGTTTGGTGTCATGAGAAGCAATCCCATTGCAGGTTCAGCCCGTTTTCCTGTCGCAGCCAAACCCTGAGCTTGCTCTACAGTAGGGTAACAGGAAGCTGCCGACTGAACTTGGGAGGAGTTCTTGATCAAATAGACAAACTCTCTAATAGACATTGTAGGGTCAATTTAGACATTTCGTTGCTTTTTTAATTTGACAGTATAAACATTTTAAAAAAATATACCCGGCCATTGTGGACTAGAATGTATGTTTTGTAACGGAGCAGGTTTAGCTGTTATTGTGTCATTAATCACTCGTCCCTGTTGTCTTTGGCTTTCATCCTCAATTCCAAAGAAACAGTCTTGGGCAGGTCGCTGTGATCCAAGCAGTGCCATTTCCTCTCCTTTTCAACCCTTTTTGTGTAGCAGCCTCTTTACAGTGTTTCCTGGTCTACTGATTCCTCATTTTCCCAAGAACCTAACAAAGTGGGTTGGTACAAATTGGCTTTGACCACTTGACCTTTATGTTTTTGCTTTGCCAAACCGCAGGTCATGTGCTCAGATTTCAGCCGCACAACAGCTACTAGCCCCCATGACCTGTAGCACACTACACAGATATCTAGAGCTAGCAATATCCCAGCAAGGGAATCCACTACGACCCTCAGCACATTGTTTCCCTGGGTAATTGCTCATGCTGGTTAAAATGTCCATTGTATTTCCAGTCTGAACGAGTCTCACTTCGCCTTCCAGCCACTGGGTCATGTTAGACCTTTCTGTGCTGCACTGAAGAGCCCGTCGTCAGACGTTTGTTCCCCAGGTCGGTATCTATAGATCGAGATCAGCCCCCTTCGCCTTCACTTGGTTAATCTAAACAGCAATAGATGAGCGATGGGATTGCATCAGGCGGGTTTTCGAATGCTTCGGTCAGTCCCAGGGCTGTTCTCTGAGCCCCCTTGAATTTATCAACGTCCGTCCTGAGCTGTGGGCTGCAGAACTGGCCACAGGAGTCCAGCAGTGGTTGCACCAGGGCCAAATGCAGAGTGAAATAACATCTCTGCTTCTTCCCAAGACTCCCCTGCATAAGCCTCCAAGGTCTGGCGGCAGCATCGCACTGGGAGCTCCTTGCCCCAGGCCATTCTCGGTCTCTCTGCCAAGTCTCTCAATTAGCGCAGGGGGCCTGGCAAGCTTGTGTCGTGGGAGGCAGAGCTGAGACCCACCAAACTCATGCCACACACAAAACACCAGGCAGCCAATCAGCCTCTCCAGCTTTGCAAAGGATAGTCCCCTTAGAGCTGCCCCCTTTTAGGCCTGGAAGGTGGTAAAGACCCGTCTCCCAGAGCCGCAGAAGGAGCAGAAATGGGACAAAGTGGGGGGGGGGGGGCAGGTCTGAGGGCAAAGGAGATGCAGATGGGGGAGGAGTTGAAGTGGCCTCCCCAGTCTTCCCTTCATCCTTTTCCAGGCCCCATCTCCTAGTCTGGCCCTGAGCCCTGAGCCTAGCTGCCAAGGAGGAACCCAGCACTACAGCCCGGCAACCCCTGAGCATCACAAAGGGGAGGCCCAGCAGCGTTCACCGTGGCTGCCAACCTGGCCGAGTGGGGGCAGGGTAGCCAGGGAGGGGGCGCCCGCCTCTGCATGGTGGCGCCTGGAGACTCCCCTCACTGCATGGCCCCCCAGCCCTCTTTCTGTCCTCCATGTGTGTCCTCAGCCCCTCTCCTGCCCCCTCACAGACTCCCATCTCCCCTTCTCACGTGGCACCCCCAAAGAACCCTGCTCTCTGCCTCTCCCTCCATCCTCCCTCTCTGCCCACAGACATCCCCCTTCCCCACTTCACACACCCCAGCAGAGCCACCTTTGCTGCCCCGTCTCCCCAGGCAGTTGTCCAGATCCTGCTGACACAGCACCCAGAGCAGCCCCCTTCCTCAGTCCCCCCCTCACAATATATCGCAGTCCACACACACCAAAGAAGCACACACACACACCCGAAATGCCTGCATATGGGCCTAGCAGGGCACCTGAAAATTAGAGGCACCAAATTCTCAGGTGCCCCTGGGGGTGCTATGCGTCGCTAAGGGGCTGCTCTCAGCCAGCAGCCCCCTGTCCTCTCCCTTCCTTCTCGCACCTGCCGAGGGTCCTGCCGGTGAGAGGCTGGAGAGTAGATGGCTCTGCTCTAGCCCTATCTGCTCCCGCAGAGGCTTGTACCACTGGGCTTAGTGGCCAGGGGGTTCTGGCTCCCGCACACTGCAGAGAGCTGGGCTTCCCCGTGGCGTGTCCCCACCTTCCCCCGTGGCTCCCTGCTTCATATTCACTTCGTATTTCTAACCTCACAATAGACATGGTCAGGGCACGACAAGCTTTCCAGCGAACGGCTACTGGCCCTGGTTGGCATCAAGCCGATCTGAGTTCTGCACAGTCACATCCAAACCCTGTTTCCACGGACAATACAAGGACGCAGCATCACGCCTGTCCCCTGAGCTCACTGCTAGAGGGCTGGACCGTGTCCACACTCTCCTCCCTTCTCAGAATTTCTGTTTGGCTTTGGTTCCACATCCCCCCAGTATTCCTAAACCCGGGTGATGCCACATTCTTGTCTTTCCAAAGGGCTGGATTCCTCTTTCTAGCGGGCCTGGTGAGAGATGCTAAAGAAAGGAGTTTTGAACTGGAAAGAGAGACTGAAGAAAGTACTGACCTGGAAAAAGAAGTCATGGCAAGGCAAATGCAACGGCTGGCTGCTCGAGAGAGAGTCAGGAAAGCTGCAGAGAGAGCAAAGGAGGATGAGGAGAGAATTGCCAGACTTAAGCTTCAGCTCAGAATAGAAATAGAAGACCAGAAGAAACTGTATCCCGTGGAAAGTCCAGGGAATTACAGCATGGGCATGTGTTTTGATTGGAACAGGGCAGATAGGCTTAGTCAGGTGAATGTCATAACTCACCCCCAAAACAAGTATGAATGTGACTCTCAGAGAGATTTGCAAAGAGGGATATATGATTCTGAGCAACTGTCCATGTGTAACCAAATACACCACAGCTTTCCATGCATGTGATACCTCATTTACAGCAAAAGCTAAGTACAGGACATTTCCAGCCCACTTAATTAGCCTCGTTAGTATGGGTACTACTATTGACAGTTTTTTTTCTTCCCTTCCTTTTCTGTTATAAATTCTGGGTTCCTATTATTTTTCAGTCCAGTTTCCAGCTCATCTGAGGAAGTGGGTTTTGCCCATGAAAGCTCATGATACTAGATATATTTTTGCTGGACTACTTGTTGTTTTCAAATACAGGCAGTCCCCGGGTTATATGGATCCGACTTACATCGGATCCCTACTTACAAACGGGGTGAGGAAACCCCGCACTAGCTGCTTTCCCCCAGCAGACCAGGGAGACGCGAGGCGGCTTTTCTCAGCAGACACCTCAGCTTGAGAATAAAGGACTGAGGGAAGTGAGGTGTGGGAGAATAAAACTGAGCTCTGGAGAAATGTTTGGCTAGAGTTTCCCCTACAATATGTACCAGTTCCGACTTACATACAAATTCAACTTAAGAACAAACCTACAGTCCCTATCTTGTACGTAACCCGGGGACTGCCTGTATACCACACCACTGCCACTTTTCATGCAAATGCAGTAACTGTAGGCTCAGTGCCCCATGAATAATAGTGAATAATAGTGCCCCATGAATAATAGTGCCAATGCTCGGTATGGGAGTGGTAATGGAAATTCACAGACAGCATGAGAGTCAATGGGAAAAGCTCTTTAAGGCAAATTACAGCTTCTAACATCGCTCTTGTTAAAGCAGGAAACTTGCTCACCGAATCAGAGACAGGGTCCATTTTCACGGACATGCTAGATTCAAAGTTCCGGTGTCCTTTCATCATTAACCTCTGCTTCTATATGGAATCAGACATCAAGTCCACTGAGAAGATTGCAGGACGTGTCCATAGTGTCTAGAGATGGGACTTTACCCACCAACCTCTGCCTTCTCCAGAGAATGACTGCACAGCTGTTCCACTGTGCACACTCAGGTACCGAGTCTGCTCTCTGATCCTAAGACACACGCTGTCTAGTTGTAGATTCAAACAGCACCTTCTTCCAAGGAAACTGGTTAAGCACAGCCACTTGGTCATCACGGAGTTGTTCTAATTCCCTCACAGTTTTTCCTTCCTCCACAACAACTTTCAATCCCTCTGAAAGCGCCTCAAAACCATTCACATTGGATCACCCAAACCGAAGTTCGTGGAGTCATTTTTTAACAGAAAAATTCTAGCTGCTAGGAACTGAAACAACCCTCTCAATGAACACGTTGCTGCCTTCTACAGACAGACATTTCTCCTGATCTCCCTCAGTCAGATCACTTCCACTCCCTTCACAGATACAGCAAACTGCTTGCAAGAAATACCATGAGGATTCTTTGATGAAGAGAGTCTTTGCCCACAAAAGCTTATGCTCCAAGACATCTGTTAGTCTATAACGTGCTACAGGACTCTGTCACTTTTTCATTTGCTGCACTGGAGATTGGCCTTCTGGTGTTTGATTTAGCAGGTCTAGTTAAGATCTGCCAAATCAAACTCTGAGGATGACTCCAGTTGTCACTGGTATTCCTGGCAGTCACATTTCTATGTGCACAAATGGGATATTTGCATTCAGGGGATGTCAAGCTTCACAATGGAAGGTTACTTGCCTGTTTTGCATGTTTGAGTTATGCATATATCTGTGTGTAAAACCATTTCTATAGAAAATATGAGAGTGCAGCCTCACAAACCATATTGGACTTTCTTTTAAAATGTTTTAAACAGGTTTTAAAACTGGGGGCAGACATGGTCGGTCAGCATTAGAGTGGGTTCAATTTAGTTAAACTGGTTTTAAAGTGCTTATGGCAGGTAAGCTTCTCTTTGTGTTTCTAAAGGCAATTTGAGCCTAGGGGCATCAGTTTTATAATATTACATAGGGCCCCATAAACACTAAGGGCAGCCCTGCCTTCCAGATTCTCCCTCCCCGCCCCCACACACACCCTATTGAACACACAGCCCCACAGCAAAGGGGAGTCACACCTGTGACAGAGTCCGGGGCTGTGTCTAGACTGCAATGCTTTTCCAAGGAACTTTTTTTTTTCCCCAAGGAACTTTTTTTTTTCAGAACATTTTTTGAAAAGGCGTACATGCTCCTTCACTATCCCGATAAACCTTGTCGGACAAGGAAGAAGGGATGTGTTGAAAGAGGAAGGTTTTCCAAAATTGAGTGCTGTGTTAGATGCTCCATATTTCACAAGATCCTCTTTCAAAAGTCAATCAGACAAAGATACACAATTTGCGCATCACAGAGTGTGTTTCTTTTTCTGATTTCACTTTGTAGTGTAGACCTAGCCTGGGGGAACAAAATCCAAGAGTCCGGATTACCAGCCTCCCTCTTGACACGAGGGCTAAGGAGAGAACCCAGGAGTCCGGGTGCACAGGCCCCAGGCTGTAACCCAACAGACCCCAGAGCCAACCAAGGACAGGACCCAGGAGTCTTCTGCTGTTCCCATCCCCCTGCCAGAGGGGCACTCGCTGGGCACCTGTGAGGAGGATCCCAGCTTTTCCCAGAGTCTGTGTCTGGCACTTACCTGTGCACAAGCAGAGGAGCAGAGGCAGGGGGTCCATCCTGTGCTGGGGTGTAGATGCTCTCCTAGGACGTGTGGGGTTCCAGGGCACTGCCTGGAGAGGAGGCAGCAGAGCTCAGAGGAAAGAGACGTGATATCTGAAAAGAGAGGAACTCGAATGGGGAGGTGGTGAGGGAGGACTCAGGAATGTTATACAGGGAGGGAGCAGAGTGAAACAGAAAGAAAAAGTCAACTACACTGAGACTCCCCAATTGTCAGACACACGCATGCAGCGACAAGGAGACAGATGGAAATCAAACAAATAAAAATGACCAACCACACAAACCCTGAGCTTTCGCATGCCCCTCCTTCCAATTAGGGTTACCAGGTAGTCTCAGAAAAAATACTGGACACACTTGATGGGGATGGGGGGGAGAAGGGACCGGCTGGGAGTGGAGCGGAGCTGGCCGGGAAGAAGGAGGGGGGAACGGGAAGCAGAGCTAGGGGGCGTTGGAGTCAGTGGGGCTGGCTGAGGGAGATCAAGGGAGGGGCGGCCGGCGGGAAGCAGAGCTGGTTGGGGGGTGGGTTCAGGGTCAGCGGGGCTGGCCAGGGGAAATCAGGGTAGGGGGGCAGCCAGCGGGAGTGGGGCTGGCCAGGGGAGATCAGGAGGAGTAGAACCGGCAGGCGGGAAGCTGGGCTGGTCGGGAGTGGGTTGGGCGGAGCGGGGCTAGCGGGCGAGGGGCAAGGGGAGTGAATCGGCCACCAGGGAACGGGAAAAAAATACCTGACCAGCCCAGGTCTCCTCTGGCTAAGGGAGCCAGAGGCGTAGCAAGGGGGGGGCAGGGAGGGGCAGTTGCCCCCAGGCACCACACTAGGAGGGAGGGAGCAGACTCATCTGATGCTTAGATCAGTGAGCCCGCAGCTGGGCCGCATTCTGACACCAGGAGCACACTGCAAGCAGAGGCAGCTGGCAGAAGCAGCCTCTTTTAAAAGTAAGATGAACTTACCTGACTGGTTCCTCCAGTGCCTGGTTGAGGGGGGGGCATGCTGGCTGGGGTTGCTTGGCTCTGAGGGAGGGGGATTTGGTTGGGGGGGCACTTGGGGGTGCCTGGCTCTGAGGGAGAGGGATTTGGTTGGGGGGGCATGCTGGCTGAGTTTGCCTGGCTCTGAGGGAGAGGGATTTGGTTGGGGGGGGCACGCTGGCTGGGGTTGCCTGGCTCTGAGGGAGAGGGATTTGGTTGGGGGGGCACGCTGGCTGCGTTTGCCTGGCTCTGAGGGAGAGGGATTTGATGGGGGGGCACTTGGGGGTGCCTGGCTCTGAGGAAGGGAGATTTGGTTGGGGGGCCCCTTGGAGGTGCCTGGCTCTGGCATCAGCTGGTAGAAAAGAGGAGGTTACTCACCTCCTGTAACTGACGTTCTTCGAGATGAGCGTCCCTGGGGATGCTCCACTTCAGGTGTAGAGCGTCCCAGCGCCTCTGGATGAGTTTTGCTAGCAGTGCCTCAGCGGGGGCCGTGCACGCACGGGGTGCGATGCGCATGAATTCCCTGACTAGCTATGCGCTTGCGGGCCCCCGGCTCCCTTCAGTTCCTTCTCTCTCCAGAATCAGGCGGAGGAGCGTGATTAACAGGATTGCTTTTAATTTAATTTTGTTTATTTACTTTTTTTTTAAGGTTTCTGAAGTAGAGAGGAGGAAGGGAGGGTATTGGCGCACCCCCAGGGACACTCGTCTTGAAGAACGTCAGTTACTGGAGGTGAGTAACCTCCTCTTCTCCTTTGAGAGACGTCCCTGGGGGTGCTCCACATCAGGTGACTAAAAACAGTCCCTTTCTTATGGAGGTAGGGGCTTAGGATCCGCTAAGTGTGCCGTCTGCAGGACAACCTTCGCTAATTTAGTGTGGCATAAAAGACCCGAGGCAAGAGAGTAGTAGTGTTTCCTGAAAGCGTGATCCATGGACCACATTGCTGCTGCACAGATGTCCTCCAGTAGAACTTTCCTGAGGTATGCAATCGAGGTTGCAAGTGCCCAGGTGGAGTGTGCTCGGATTGGAGCAGGTGCAGCTAAGTTATTAAGTGAGTAACAGGTATTAATACAATCCGATGTCCAATGGGATAGTCTTTGGGCTGATATTTTCTCTCCCGTGTTATGGTTAGTGATGGAAACAAACAGGTGAGGAGAGGACCTGAATGGCTTTGTTCTGTTGAGGTAGAAAGACAGAGCTCTTTTGACGTCGAACGTGTGCATCTGTGCTTCAAAGGTGTTGGAATGGGGCTTTGGGAAGAACATAGGTAGGTGTATTGTTTGATTGATATGAAAGGTCGTGCGGTCTTGGGTAAAAATGTGGGGTGTGGCAGCACGGACATGCTATCTTTGAGAAAAATAGTAAATGGTGGACCTGACATGAGAGCGGCCAGTTCGCTTGCTCTGCGTGCCAATGTGGTAGCCATAAGGTAGGAATAAGGGACTGCAATGCAGAAGTCAGCCGAGCGCCACAATGGGAGGCAAAGGGGGCGGGGCAGTGATGTTCACAGCCAGGGGGCGGGGCCTGGAGCCTCTGTCATGTCCTTCCCCTCCCGCTGTGGCGCTCATCTGACTTCTGTGCCATTCAGCCGGGCCGCCGTGCGGGAGCAAGCTGTGCAAGTGACCTTTTGGGCTCCATGGTCCCCGTGCAGCATTCTGGCACAGAATGGCACTTTGCCTCTATTGGTGCAGCGTTTGAAGCTCTTTCAGGCTTACTGCGCTGTTCGCCCGAGGTACCTGGGCGGTCGAATGTGCTGAGAAAGCTCTTGTCTGAGTAGCTGGACTTTTTTCCCTCAGAGTGTCTTCCCAGGTTGCTGAGGTAAAGAACTCTCCCTTCCTTTAGAGAGCTTAGAGATTTCCTTATTAGATGATGAGCCCTGCCCAGATCCTGGGTTGGAGGCATGACTTTTGTTGCTGTCAATATGGAGCGATTTTACTTTAAGCTCCTTAACTCTATGAGAGCTCGGCCTCGTTTCAACACAGTGGGGGCAGTCTCTGTGTGAATGAGAGCTCCCCAAGCATTTAAGGCAGGACTCGTGCCCATCAGAGGCGGACATCACCAGGTTTATAGACCTTAAGCTGTAAGTTTCTTGCATTGCTCCTGAATATAACAAAGATAAACTAGTCTACTGGGCTACAGTGTTCAATTCTTCTGTTCACTGGTCTGCTTTCTTAAATATGTCGCTTCAATGCCTGGCTTTCTTAAGAAACAGTGTACTGTGTGCGTGACATTGCTAAACCAAACACAAATAAAAATGAACAGGCTGATTGCAGCAAACAACATGAAGGCCAGGGGGAAAAAAACCACTGGCAAAGAAATGACTGGGAGAGCTTATGGAAGCTCCAGTTGGGTAGACAAATTCCCTGTTGGCAAAAGTCATAATTGGGGGTTGGTAACACTGCTTGCTGACTGAGAAGACGTGTGTTATTTGGAACAATCTTGTTCAGGGTCTGGTTGCCAATATGAAACCTGGGCACGGGCAGACCCACCAGTGGGGCTGGGGTGCAAAAGGGGCAAATTGCCCTGGGCCTCTTTGAATTATCGCCAGAGTGCTGAAGTGGAGTGCGGCTCCATGTGGCTCTGAGGGCTGGGAGGGGGTGCATCGTGATCTGGCCAGTGCTATGGGCTGACTGCCATTGGCCCTGCCCCTTCTGCCTCAGGCCAAGCCCCCCACACCTTGCCCGGAGCCCACGGTAGCTGTCAGATCTGCTAGGCACAGCAATGTTTTATAAGCTACCTACTGTCCATTCTGTAGGTTATCTACAAGGAAGGAACGGCTTTCTCCCAGAGCAATGGAAACCTACAGTACACCGCATCACAGCTGGTTATTGCAGAGAACGCTGCTGACTTTGTAATTCCAGTGTGTGGCCACAATGATTGCAGCCAAGACCACGGAACAGAAAAGCTCCATGTGTCTGTCTTCTGCCCAGCAAAGCTTCCCCATGGTGTTCCAGAGTACAATTGGGCTAATGAAAGGCAGTGTCACCCCAACCCTGCAGCCTGGGGGCGGTGTTATGAAGCCATGCTAAACAGCAGCTCACAAACAGCCTAAGAGTATGCAAGTCACTCCCTGAGTATCAGTCTGCCAGCTACCCCTGGGTTACTCTTTGGGTCTCACCAGCCTGGGTTGTGCAGCAGGGTGACCCCAGCATATGCCCAGTCTTCAATTTTCTCCCAGAAATGTATGTCCTGTGCTGCCCAGCTCTCTCCTAGACACTACACATTATATTAATTCCATTATTCTTTAGAGTATGTGTAACCTATGGGTGGTCTCAAGTTCAGTTCATTGCCTTTCTCAAGTGCCTAAAAATATAAAACCCCAACACCCAGAAAAAAGTAGCTGGAAACCCAGAGTTAAGTTCAAAAAAAGAACGAGATAGATTCATGGAGGTTTTGTCCATCAATACTTATCCAGGATGGGCAGGGGTGGTGTCCTTGGCCTCTGTTTGTTGGGCTGGAAATGGATGACAGAAGAGGGATCACTTGATGATTCCCGGTTCTGTTCACTCCCTCTGGGGCACCTGGCATTGGCCACTGTCGGCAGACAGGACACTGGGCTAGATGGACCTTTGGTCTCATCCCATCTGGCTTTTCTTCTCTTCTTCTGGATGTTACAGCATAACATGGCTGGTTGATAATCCACCAACACTATCACCAGAGTTATCCATAAACATAAACAAGGAAAAATTAAAATCTGAACTGTCAGTCCCCACAGAAAACACATTGGGAAGAAGCAGAGAGGACAAAGAGTCCTGCAAATCCATGATTATTCATGGGTATCTGCATCTGTGGATGGGGAGGCAGATATCCATGGCTCATTTTTGCAGATGTGGATGCTGATACTAATTTTGTATCTGTGCCAGGCTCTGTCTATACACAGTAGTCTCCTGTGTTTGAAACAACATCTTCCCTTCCCTTGCTTGGAGGAATCTTCAGTTGCAAACCAGGCAGACTCTTCCTTTCTCCACTGAAACCACTGCTAGCCAGATAACTGATTCACCAGTCATTCCGTTAAGTTTTTTTAAAAAACCATTACAAGAAGGTACCAATCTGAGAATAGTAAAACAGAAATGACTCCTTCCCCATTGCTCCATTGAAAGGAAAGCTGGTGAATCACACTAACTGGGACAATTTAAGTAAAATGGCTTGGCTAAAATGAAAACATTAAATTTGTTATAAATTAATGGAGATTGCCTATTTCCTGGAACTGGAAGGGATGGTCATTGAGTCCAGTCTGATGCCTTCACAGCAGGACCAAATACCATCCCTGACAAATTTTTGCTCCAAATCCCTAAATGGCCTCTGCAAAGATTGAACTCACAATGCTGGGTTTAACAAGCCAACAACCAAACCACTGAGCTCCCCCCAACTAATAGGGACAATTTAAGTAAAATAGTTTGGCTAAAACAAAAACAACATTCAAAGCAAACACTTTAAATAGAAAAAGATATTTTCTCTCCTAGTCTCACTACAATCAGCATTGCCCATGTGCCCTGTTCGAGGGTGAACATCGCTCACTGGTTGCCAAGCGCTCAGGGAGAGGGACCCCAGCCTGCTCTCTGCTCCTGGATCAGTGTCTCCCAGCTCACACAGGACACACAAGTCATAGTATCTGCTCTGCCTGCTCGCCCTGGTGTCTCATCCCAGCAACAAGTGGCAGGGAGTCTATTGGAGCAGCCTCAAAACTACCCCACCCAGTTCCAGAAGGTTCTGAGTGTGGAGAGCTAAACCCGCCTGGCAACACTGACCCGGACACGACTCACTCCTACCTGCCCCCCACAGGTCTCTTAACGAGAGATCTCCCTGCTAGGCACTTGGGAGACATGTGCTATCCATACAATCTGCCATTCCACATGGAATTACCCAGACACTTCTATTCAAACACTCTGGATTCATTACAACACATTTATTAACTTTTAATAAGCCCCAGTAATGAGACATAAAAGTCTGAAACGATTATAAAGAAAATAATGATGACAGCTGTATAGGAACTGGGAATGGCCCAGTCATTACAATAGGTAATTTTCCACTGGAGGTATTTTCAATTTATCAACCCTGACTGAATTAGCTCTGATGTATCACTCCCATCTCTGAATCCCTACTGTCTGATTCTTTTGCTTTCAGCTCATGCATCCGATGAAGTGAGTTGCAACTCATGAAAGCTTATGCCATACAATTGTTAGTCATTAGGATGCCACAAGACTGTTGGTTTTCATAGAATCATAGATTATTAGGACTGGAAGGGGCCTTGAGAGGTCATTGAGTCCAGTCCCCTGCCCTCATGGCAGGACCAAGTACTGACTAGATCATCCCTGATAGACATTTATCTAACCTGCTCTTAAATATCATCAAAGATGGAGATTCCACAACCTCCCTGGACAATTTATTCCAGTGTTTGATCACCTTGACAGTTATGAACTTTTTCCTAATGTCCAACCTAAACCTCCTTTGCTGCAGTTTAAGCTTCTTGTTCTATCCTCAGAGGCCAAGATGAACAAGTTTTCTCCCTTCTCCTCATGACACCCTTTTAGATATCTGAAAACTGCTATCATGTCGCCCCTCAATCTTCTCTTTTCTAAACTAAACAAACCCAATTCTTTCAGCCTTCCTTCATAGGTCATGTTCTCTAGACCCTTAATCATTCTTGTTGCCCTTCTCTGGACCCTCTCCAATTTCTCCACATCTTTCTTGAAATGCGGTGCCCAGAACTGGACGCAATACTCCAACTCAGGCCTAACCAGTGCAGAGTAGAGCGGAAGAATGACTTCTCGGATCTTGCTCACAACACACCTGTGAATGCATCCCAGAATCATGTTTGCTTTTTTTGCAACAGCATCACACTGCTGACTCATATTCAGCTTGTGGTCCACTATAACCCCTAGATCCCTTTCCGCCGTACTCCTTCCTAGACAGTTGCTTCCCATTCTGTATGTGTGAAAAATGGATTGTTCCTTCCTAAGTGGAAGGAACTGCATTTGTCTTTATTAAACTTCATCCTCTTTACCTCAGACCATTTCTCCAATTTGTCCAGATCGTTTTGAATTATGACTCTATCCTCCAAAGCAGTCGCAACCCCTCCCAGCTTGGTATCATCTGCAAACTTAATAAGCGTACTTTCTATGCCAATATCTAAATCGTTGATGAAGATACTGAACAGAGCCAGCCCCAAAACAGACCCCTGCGGAACCGCACTTGTTATACCTTTCCAGCAGGATTGAGAACCATTAACAACTACTCTCTGAGTACGGTTATCCAGCAAGTTATGCACCCACCTTATAGTAGCCCCATCTAAGTTGTATTTGCCTAGTTTATTGATAAGAATATCATGTGAGACCATATCAAATGCCTTAATAAGTCTAGGTATTCCACATCCACCACTTCTCCCTTATCCACAAGACTCGTTATCCTATCAAAGAAAGCTATCAGATTGGTTTGACATGATTTGTTCTTTACAAATCCATGCTGGCTGTTCCCTATCACCTTACCACCTTCCAAGTGTTTGCAGATGAATTCCTTAATTACTTGCTCCATTATCTTCCCTGGCACAGAAGTTAAACTAACTGGTTTATAGTTACCTGGGTTGTTCTTGTTTCCCTTTTTATAGATGGGCACTAGATTTGCCCTTTTCCAGTCTTCTAGAATCTCTCCTGTGTCCCATGATTTTCCAAAGATGATAGCTAGAGGCTCAGATACATTTACTAGCTCCTTACTTAACAGACTAGATCAGATTCAATCAAAGTTTCTCACTATATGGTTTTAAGTGAAAGCATGTAGGTTTGGCTTGCTTCCTTAGCATCCAGGGATTCTTCCTTTCTCTCTTCAGGAGAAAGATGGGGAGGGAGGGCAGAGAATAATCAGCATCAAACATCAGTTTCAACACACACACACACACACACACACACACACACACACACACACACACAAAACCCCAACGGCAAAATGTTTCTCTTGAGAATCCAACTGAGAAGTTAGGCCACTCACAGAAACTGTTGCTTGAAAATGTATCAGAGTGCCACCTTACTGTGAATAAAACCTGTGAACATGGAGGCATTGCTGGGGCTGGTTTCGGAGTAAACACTTTGGATCATTTCCCATCAAAGTCTCAGAAAGGGAACTAGAATCCTGCCAAGTCTAATCTGAGTAACCATTAGCTCGAGTTGGCACCAGGACGTGTTTTGCTGGTGGGAGGATGAGCACTGACCAGTCTTTCCAGCAAACAAAAGGGAGCAGGGTGGATCCAGAGCAGCCCAGCGGAAGGCAAAGCAAGGGGGCATGGGTGCATGGGGGGCTATTGTGTGGGGATTTCAGAAGCAGGGGAGTTGCCATTGGTGGTGCTCTGGGTTGGGTCAGCTCCCTCGCACTCCACAGTGTCCATCATCTCCTTGTACAGGCAAAGTTGAAGAGGCCAAACTGAAGGAGACAGAGGGGGAAATGGTGAGAGCTCAGAGCAGGAGGGAGAGAGACGGGCTGTGGGAACATTGGAAGGAAAGACATTTGCCCCTCACCCACTATCTGGGAGCACCACAGGTTCCAACCCTGTGGGGGAGGGGTACGAGCCCTGCCCCCCTCACCTTGTAGATGGCTGCAGCGACGCCACCCAGCAGGGTCAGGCCTCCCATGCTGCTGCTCATGACCACGGGCAGGTAGCTAGAGACCTCAGAGTGTTCCACCATCGTCTGAACCTGGGGGGAGGAGCCGTGAGATGGGGACCCAGGACTCCTGCCATGACCCCCCCCCAGACTCCACTTCTTTCCAGAGCAGAGACAGGAGACCTGGCTCCCAGCTCTAACCACTAGCCCACACTCTCTCTATCCCAGCACGGTCACTCTGGTACCTGGCGCTGGACAAATCCCTCCTTCTGGGTGTATTTCTTCTCCTCATATTCAATCCGGGCCTCACTCACCAGGGTCACTTTCTGCTGCAGAGTCTGGAACAGAGAAACTCCCTGTCCCTGAACAGAAATGACACCGACCCGCCCAGAGCATCATCCCAGGGGTCCCAGAGCAATTGACAGGCTGGTTGTACAGGAGCAATCCCTGGCCCAGCACTGAGATGCAGCCACCTCTGGGGAGGGCACAGGGACTGTTCACAAGGGGGGGGTCCCTCGCCTGGCCAAGAGGCAGAGGCAGCTCTCGTACCTGGGAGACCCACTGGAAGCTGACGTTCCCTTTAATCATGAACTCCAGTGGCTGCTGCATTTCCAGGGAGGCGATTGTGCACCGGATCTTCTTACAGGTGGCCACGGAGCAGTCCTGGGGTGGAAGGATATCGCTGGGTGAGGCAGGGACGTGCAGGGACTTGGCATGGCCATCGGGGTCTGGGTCTGGGTCCATCTGTAGCAGGAGGGCTTTCCCTAAGCCAGCCCTCAAATCAGGGTCTGTGTTTGTTCAAGGGAAAGGAGCTGCTGGTACCACACTGGCCTGTACTCACCAGCAGGGGACGCTCGCTCATCTGCTTCACAACGTCGTTTGAACCCGGTGTTCCTGCCTCACTGGTGCACTGAGCCAGCTGGGGCTGGGGGCGAGAGAGGAGAGGCGGAGGAAGGAGGGAGGGAGACCCAGTGTTAATGGGAGGAGAAATGCAACATGGGACCTTTTCACTCTTGGGCTGCTGGTTCCAATTGAGGCCCAGAGCAGGTAACTGCTGTTTGGGAGATGGCAACATCAGAGCCACCCTTACCCATACACACAATACACCACTGCATAGGACACCTGAAAATGTGGGGCATCCCCTAGGTTTTAATGTCCCCCCAGCTATTATTCCTGTCCCTGAGCTGAGGCTCTGCTTCCTCGGGAGAGGATTGAGCTGGCTGGAAAGTAAGAAAGAAGGGCAGGGCCATGAGCAGACACTGACCCTGTGAAAGAGCCATTTGCCAGGTGTTGAAGCCATTTCACAGGCATTTGCCAACCCCAGGGACAGCGGGTCAGGTTCCAGTTAGACTGTGTTCTTCCACAGGGCCTTCATTTACACTGTGTTAACAACATTCACTAGTGTGCTGCTGAACATTATCTCGACAATATCATCATTCCCCCCTTCTCCCTTTCCAGGCTTCCAGTGTAATAGTACTTTGTAGGGCCCCATAAATTCTAAGAAGATCCCTGGGGAACGTAAGGTCTCCTATCCGCTCCCCTGGTCAGGCAGCCTGTCCCAGCAAGGGGTGCTGTGGGGCACAGCAGGTGTCACAGGGCCCATCTCACACACACAAGCCCAGGGAGAGGCAGGTACCTTGGAGGGGACGACCTCAGAGGCATCCCACACATGGACCCCGCTCAGCTCCACGGGGAACTGGAACGTGACCGACAGGGGGACGCTTCGCTGCCGCAGGTTCTTCACCTGGAAGAAACAGACTCCCCATAGGAACTGCAGGGAGAGAACCCGGCAGCTCTGACCCCCAGACCCCAGCTCTACACCCCACACCCCGCTGCCCTCCCAAAGCTGGGGAGAGAAGCCAGGAGTTCTGGCTCCCTGCCCATCCCCCCATCCCCCATGGTCTAACTCACTAGATCCAGCTCAGGCAGGTCCACTCCTGCCCCCTCCTCTGAGCCTCTTTTGCTCCATCTCCCCCTCACACGCTGTGCGACCAGCCTCACCTCGTATCGATGTGTCACTGGCGCGCTTGTCTCTGCCGCCTTGGCGGAGAAGTTGACGTACTTGGTCGACTCCTCGAGGCTGGGGGAGGAACGAGGGAGATGAGAGTGTGATGGGTGGAGCTGGAGGGTGGCAGTGGGTGTCATGTCCAGCAGGGGGCGCTGTGCTGCAGGGAACAGGAAGGGGCCCAGCAGGGGGCTCTCTCCCAATGTCTCTGCACAGACCTACCCAGTGAGGATGATGAAGATGCCGTACTTGACCGGCAGCTCCGCCCGGTGACCCATGCGCTCGGTGACGGGGCCGCCGTTGTCACTGGGGGGAGGGGAAGGCAAAGGAGAGACGAGAGGAGATGCAGCCAGATAACTGTGCAGGGAGGGTGCACCACAGGCCTCTGCCCTGCCCTACTCTATGCACTGCCCCCCCACTGCCCCCACCCCCTTTCCCTGGCCCTGCACAGCCCCTCACCTGCTGGCGCTGGCCGTGATCTGCAGCCTGTCCCCCAGGTCGGCCTCAGAGGAGACGTCGAAGGTGGCGATGAAGACGGCCTGGGAAACACACAGGGGGTCAGAGAGTCGCTGGGCTCGGGGCCTGGGGAACTGCCAGAGACTGCGGGGGAGGGGCTGGCACAGAGGTTTGGGGGAGGGGCTGTGGTATGAACCGAGATGGAGAAATGGGCCCAGAGAGGCAAAGCTGCTACCATGGCAGGGCATCAAACCTGAGACCCCAGCTGGCTTTGTGCTATGACAACGTAACATTAACCATCCTTTTAAGGACCCCAATGGGGAAGGGAACGGCCCCTCCCCTCACTTCTCCAGTGGGGCCTCATTCCCAGCTCCTCCGTCTGGCCCCTGGTTCCCAGTCCTGGCACGGCCTGACCCGGAGTGAGCTCAGCTCTCTGTTCGCACTGACTCGCCGGGCTCCCCTGGCGCTGGCCCCAGCACATCCCTCACCACGGGCTGGGCTGCCCCAGTGACCTGCCCCGCTCTGATCTCAGCTGGGATCACACTGGGGGTCCCAGGCCAGGGCCCGTCCCTACCTCGGCTCCGCTCCAGAAGATGGGGGGGTTGATGTGGCAGGTGCTGTTCCTCTGAGTCTGCTCCTCCGAGCTCACGGCCGAGCTGCACTTAATGGCCATGGTCCTCCTGTTAGACTGAGCACAGGGACCAGCCAGTGAGAGACGGGGCCCAGAGCGACCCCTGCTGGGCCCCCTGCCTGCTCCCTGCAGCACAGCGCCCCCTGCTGAGTCCCCTGCCTGCTCCCTGCAGCACAGCGCCCCCTGCTGAGCCCCCTCCTGCTCCCTGCAACACAGCGCCCCCCCTGCTGGGCCCCTGCCTGCTCCCTGCAGCACAGCGCCCCCTGCTGGGCCCCTGCCTGCTCCCACAGCACAGCGCCCCCTGCTGAGTCCCCTGCCTGCTCCCACAGCACAGCGCCCCCTGCTGGGCCCCCTGCCTGCTCCCTGCAGCACAGCGCCCCCTGCTGAGCCCCCAACTGCTCCCTGCAGCACAGCGCCCCCTGCTGAGCCCCCTCCTGCTCCCTGCAGCACAGCACCCCCTGCTGAGCCCCCAACTGCTCCCTGCAGCACAGCGCCCCCTGCTGAGCCCCCTCCTGCTCCCTGCAACACAGCGCCCCCTGCTGAGCCCCCTCCTGCTCCCTGCAGCACAGCACCCCCTGCTGAGCCCCCTCCTGCTCCCTGCAACACAGCGCCCCCTGCTGAGCCCCCTCCTGCTCCCTGCAACACAGCGCCCCCTGCTGAGCCCCCTCCTGCTCCCTGCAGCACAGCACCCCCTGCTGAGCCCCCTCCTGCTCCCTGCAGCACAGCACCCCCTGCTGAGTCCCCTGCCTGCTCCCATAGCACAGCACCCCCTGCTGGGCCCCTGCCTGCTCCCACAGCACAGCACCCCTTGCTGGGCCCCTGCCTGCTCCCACAGCACAGCGCCCCGTGGAGATTCTCCACACACCTCACCCCCACTAGAGCCTATCCTTTATGCCAGGTGTGTATTGGAGTACCTGGAGCAGCTGATCACTCACACCCATCCCATGTCCCATGCCACCCATGTCTGGTGTTTAGAGAGGGTGTGGTACCTGGAGCAGCAGGACCCGGCGGTAGGACAGCGCGGCCGGGTAGAAGAACTGCACTGTGGTGTTGTAGGAATTCTCCCCGTGGTTCTGGATGGAGACGGTGATGTTGAGTTCAGGGGTGACACCCACCACCAAGGCACTCAAGCTAAGTGGGAAAGAAAGGGGTGAGCTTCTGCAGGGCAGTGCCCTGACTGATCTGTTATGTTCCCATAACAGTTCTCAGCTGGAGAACCCGCTGCTGTGAGCTTCCCATTACAGGGTTGACCCAGGGAACACCATCATCCCCACAGCAGCGCCTCCCACCCAGGATCCATCAGCTCTGGAAATCTGACACAATCTCCCACTGCATGTTGAAGTTCTGAGGAGTGACCACGCTGGATGGGTTCCTCATAGCAGGTGCTACTGGGGAGACCCGTCCAGCTTGACATGGCACCTTGGATCTTCATCTGACACCTTACTGAATTCTCACCCCACTCAGCGACTTACCCGGAGAAACTGAAGGAGATTTCTAGCTGGTCATCACAGTGGTCATCAGTGCCACAATCCTTCTGAAATGGGAGCTGAGGAGAGACCCAGGAGGGCAGGGGTCAGGTGGGCGGGGAGGGAGTTGCAGACACCCCTGCTTGAGTGACACTGCAGGGACACAGGGACACTCCAGTTACCCCAGAAGCTTCCAGTCCCCTGCACAGCCAAACTCATCTTCAGCCTCCCACCCCTCCGCCACACAGACACACAAACAGACAGACACAGGTCCCTTGCCTTCCACCTCCCTGCTCTGGCCAGCGGCAGAATCTCTCTTCTAGGGATGCTCTTGGTTGCAGAAGGGCTGGGGAACAGGGCATGGAGCCATCCCCTCTAGTGGCCCCTGGCCAAAATACATTTTTTTAAAAACTTCAGCAAAACATTTTGGTTTTTGGACTGAAATTTTGGGAGCTCTGAGGAGAAGTTGGAATGTTCCGGTTCAGGGAAATGGGTCCATAACCAAGGCAAACTTAGCATCGGTCTCTGTCGCGCCCTGGGGTCTGCACTCTGTACAGGGTTCCGGAGCCTGCTGCTGGCTCTGAACTTTGCAGTCTCTTGATTTTGAACTCCAAGGTCACTGGATCGATTCCTGCCACAGACCCACCCTGGGGCTGGGCTCTGGCACCTTACCGAGCCTGTAGACACCAGCGCAGAGTCCTCACTCAGGATGGGTCTGAGACCGCCAGCGGCAACAATGGGTTCCCCTGTGAGGGTGTAGTTGAGGTGCAAGGTGATGGGGGTCAGGGTGTCCTCAGGGCAGAACTGGAAAGACAGAGACATGTCGGGCCCCAGAAGGGAAACGGAGGCTGGGTAGGATCTGGAGAGAGATTTGTTCTCTGGATGATTTGGAGCAAGGAGCAGGGCTGGAGGGGCAGACAAGCAGGAGGGGAAGAAGCCAGGACCCCCTCCCCGCACCACTCACAGGTAACATTATCTGGTGCATCTCACATTTCTTCTCAATGCTGAGCATCAGCTCCCTGCTCAGGACGGGGCCAGTGGAGCCGAAGGCAGCTCGGATCTTCCTCCGCCCCGGGTCCAGGGCCAGGCTGTACTGGATGGTGCTGGAGATCCTGTCACCTATGGGAGAGGGGAAATGAGGGACAGAGAGAGACTCAGGCTACATTTATACTGCAGCTCTTTTCTGGGATACCAGAAAAGTTACGCTGTGTCCAAGGAACGCGTCCGCTTTTCAGAAAAAAATTTCAGAAACACAGACATATTCTTTTGCCATCCATGTAAACCTAGTTGTACAAGGAAGAAGGGATGTGCCAAAAGAACAGGTTTTTCTGAAATTTGGCACCATGTAGATTCGCCAAATTTTGGAACAGCCTCTTCTGAAAGAAAAGTGGAAAAGGTTGCATATCTTTTTCAGATGTTTCTTTGTAGTGTAGACACAGCCTTAGAGGGGGACCCTCAAGAGGACATGGGAGACAGGCCTTCCCTCCCCCCCAGAGGGTGCTGGTTCCAATCCAGCCCCAGGGCAGGGGATTACCTGGCTTAGAGGGAAGGGGAACGAGGGTGGTTTTGGTCTCACCTAGGCTGTCCATGGTACTTTTTGTGATGGTGAAGCAGACCTCTGCCCTGCTGGCCTCTGTGTCCAGCTGCTCCTGTCCCTGGCACTCAAAGGCTGAGAGGGGGATTGTGGGGGGCTGGAAGCTGATGGACACCTCAACTCTGAGCACTGGCCGTGACCTGCCATGGAGAGAACAAAACCATCACCCAGGTGCTCCCTGTAGTGCAAACTATATAGGACGTGCAATCCATTTGGAAATCCGTCGTGCAGAGACAGCTGTTCCCTTGTGGGGACTGGACAAAGATGAAGAGTTTGTCTGATTCCTGGGCTCCTTGGTCCTCTCTAATTAAAAAGCGAGGGATCATCTGACATCTAGAGTGTGCAAGATGGAATCTCTCAGAGAGGTGTGAGGTTTAGGAAAGTACATGGGTAAGTATATGGGTTCTTTCAGGTGGAAGTCCAATGTAACTTTAGGGAGAAATCCAGATGAGGTCTGAGAATGACCCCATTTTTAGTAAAGGTAGTGTATGGCGGGTGAGCCATGAAGGCTGCAATTTCGCCCACTTGTCTCTCAGATGTTATTGCCACTAGGAAAGCCACTTTCATGGATAGGTATTGCGGTGGGGTAGTGGCTAGCAGAGTTGTTGACTCAAGTCCCACGACTTGAACTCGAGTCCAACTTAAATCGCCTTGGTGACTCAACTTGAGACTCGACTCGGGTTCATTGTTTGTGACTTGAGACTCAATTTGAGACTTGCTAATTTTGTTAAATCGACTTGGTAAAAAAATTGTCCGAAAATGCCGATATTGATGGCTTGTACAAAAGTGACTTGACATTTTTTAAATTAAGACTTGAGACTCGACTTGGGACTTGACTCGAAAGTGATTTTAGGGACTCGAGACTCGACTTGAGACTTGAACTGTAGTGACTTGAGACTCGACTTGGACTTGACAATGACGACTTGAAGACAACACTGGTGGCTAGTGGTTCAAAGGACAGCCTAGTGGGTGTGTCAAATACGAGGTTTAGGTTCCAAGGAGGTATAGGCGGACATAAATTTGGACGTGTTTTCCACAAGCCTTTTTCATCATGGGGTGTGCAAAGAGTAAGAGATCATTGACTGGTTTGTGGGAGGCTGTGATTGCAGAGAAATGCCATGTGTAATTTGTGGTGATTCTAGTGTGGGAGAGTAAGAAAGTTTTTCTGCTGTTTGCCCATGCAGGCTAGAGTGAGGTACTGTTGGAGAGCATGGTGAAGCTACTCTCTGCACTGGTGGAGGTGGAGCAGCTGGTTGCGAGTCTTTTTGTGCCATGTTTTGCTTACTGCTTTTTTATGCTCCAGTGTGGGAGTGCGCTTTAACTCTGGCTAGCAGGAGCTGCCTCGTTCAATCGGTGCCAGGTTGTCGTTGGGTGCAAGCAGTGGCATGTCTGGCTTTGTCAGTGCCGGACATTTGATTGCATCAGCAGGAGCTGAGGGAGCAGTGCACGGTTTCAGTTCCGACTCAGCTCTCTTTGCTGACGTCATTTTACATTTCTCCGCATAGTTGATGGGACCAGGAAATGAGTAGCCCAGAACGTGGCAGGCAGTGATCATACCAGGGAACCACGTGGCACCAAAGTACCTCTGTGGGGCGATGAGCTAGCCCTTTGGTGGAGTGCTGAGTGTGCCCGTTTCTTCGGGAATTTATCCCATGGTGGTTGGAGGGATTTCTCCCAGAGAAGATTCTTCAAATTCATTTTGTGATCTTTCCTCACTCTTACCATAATGTTTTGACAGTACAGGCACTTTTGTGCTGCGTGGCTTTCTCCTAAGCATTTTATATAACAGGCGTGTCCGTCAGCCCCCGGCATTGAGTCCTGACATGACTCACATTTCTTAAAAGCAGGGAAGCCTAGCATGTTGAACAAATGAGAACGTTCAAACATGAGGAAAAAAACAAAGTACGAAGGCAAAAATAAAAAAGGAAAACCCAGGAAAGCAGGGTATTTTCCCTAAAATAGAGAAGTAGGTAAAACTAAGTATAAACTGACAAACTACGAACAACTAACTAGACTATTTTACTCTTTTCTGTCAGAAAGGAGAGAACTACTGCGACTCCGTCTTCAGCTGAGCACAGTAGAAAAGGAACAGAGGGAGGCTTGCACCACGCATGCACTTAGCAAACAAAAACAGCATAAGATGGGAGGCACTGCTAGGCAAAAATCTCTGATCAGTGGCATGAGGATGCACTAAGACCTAAGTGGAGCACTCACAGGAACACCACTTTAGGAAGAATAATCTGATCACATCTAAACAGACATTCCCTATCTACTCACATATCTGTGCTTCAAGGTTCAGTCCATTCCTATGCCCAGTTTTCTTTGTAGCATGCTAGGTCCTGCCTAGTTCAATTTACCTTGTTCCTTCAACTGCTGGCTGAAAACTCACACAAAGAAAAACAGCAGGCAGGTCCCTTTCTATTCAAATGTCACACATTTTTCATTAGTTCTCCTGGCTCCTGCCAGCACCTTCTAGCTACCTAGGTTTAACCCTTTGATTACTGAATGCTGGGATGTCCAGAAAAGGCCAGCACTCCTCCTACCCATCACAGTCACACAGTCCTTTGTAGCAGGACTCTATTCATGGCCATGCGCACTTGCAGTAACTCAGCCCCCACCATTGACTTCATGACTTCAAACTGATTCACAACCAAATAGTAGAAGTTCAGAGTTACCAGCTTCCACACTGCAATCGTCACTGGCTTCTCTACCAAGAGGGCAGCCCTCAATCAGTGGTGGGATCCCACCAATCAGTTCTGGTTTCCCAACCCTAAAAGTGACAGTCCACTGGTCCGTGAATATTAAAAGCAACCTGGGGTTGTTTCTTTCCCTTGCACACAGCAGGTCAGGCAATTCTGATCCCTGTTCAGATTGGAAGTTCATAATATCCTGCCTCACCATTCCTGATGTGTTCAGAAGAGGACAGAGCAGTGCGGGATCCATCCTTTAGGACAGAGGTGGTAGGCCGCAGTGAACAGGAACCATTGAAACATGCCACAGGATATAGTTGGGAGCCCATAGAATGTCAGAATGGAAAGGACTGCATCATGGGATGTTGAGCTCACACCCATAAGGCATCGCCATCCACTGCACTTTCCCGCAATCCTAGCTGCAGAATGGGTGAGTAGTGCGATAGGTACCCACAGAAGTGGCCCGTGGCGATAGGCCAACTCGGCCATCACCTAGGGTGCCACCTTCAACGGCGCCCAAAGATGATGTCACGGGGCGCAAGGGGTGCCCGATGATGATGTCACCCCATTGACGGCCGTGCAGGCGGGGGCGCCGATTGCGCATTCCACCTGGGGCGCCAGCTGCTGCAGCCCACCTCATGCTGCTCCTGGGTATCCACAGGACACTGTTTGCACTGTCAATGCACCACGTGTGACTGTGCTCTGAGGACACAAGGAGCGTAGTGTGAACATGCAATAGTGATGAAAGTTCAGCACATGTTGATCATCAACATAACGTCTATCAAAAACTCTGTGAGGTAGACAAGGCTTGAGATGGCCCAGTGGGGCAGGGCCAGGACACAGAGGGACTCACCTCAGCAGCAGGACCTGGCCTTGTGCTCCCACTGCGATGTCCGGCAGCCCATCCCCCGTCAGGTCTCCCCCACCACTGACGGCCTGGCCAAAGTAGTGCAGCCTGCTGGGGAACTGCGCCCCCTCGATGCGCTGTGGGGCAGAGAGAGCAGTAAGGCGTGTGGGAGGGATGGTTGCTCTGTACAGTGGACACCAGAGGGAAAGGGATAGGGACAGAGCGAGTGTCCTGTATAATGGGCACTAGGGGGCAGCAGAGGTTGGGGGATGGGAAAGAGGCAGCTAGGGTTTCATAGGCACGAGGAGTCTATGGGGCCCCATGATGCCACTTCAGGGCTGTGTGCTGACCCCTCCTTGCAGGAGCTGGGCTCACCTGACTGTACTGAGGGTTAAGGCCTCCCTTTTTCCCATGGAAGATGTACACGGCCCCGCAGTTCTCGTTCTCCATGGGGGCCCCGATGGCCACGTCCGTCTGTCCGTCCCCGCTGATGTCCCCGATTTCAGACATGCTGGCCCCAAAGTGCCCAGACACCTGCCCCATCTGCCCCTGCAGAGTTGTGCTGAAAATCAGCGTCGCCCCCTGCAGGCCCATCCAAAGAGACACAAGGGGAAAGGATCAGCATTTGCTGTCATCAGAGATGCCCACTGCCTGGCTCCTGTCCCTGGTCCCAGTAGCACAGCGCCCCCTAGGGCTGCTCTGGAGCATTGGAGCTAGTATTGAATGGGGGGGAGCACCCCCTACTGTTTCCCTGCCCCCCCCATGCTGTTGACATCACCGCCCCACAGCATTCCAATCAAACTAGAAACCCATCACCTCCATCTTCCCCATTGCACCGTCCTCTTTCTTACCAGCCAGTCAATCAGACAGACGTAGACCAGTCCTCCAGTCAGAGGTGTGTGGTACATGGGGGCTCCGATCAGAACCAGGTCTGTGTTCCCATCCCTGTTCAGGTCCACAGCGCACAGTGTGCTCCCGAACTTGGAGCAGCTCTGGAGAGGCAAAGAAGTCACCCCCTCAATTTAGTCCCCTCCTCCCACTGATACCCTTCTGGCCTTAAGGAGAGAAGGATTCAGTCTTAGTGTCCATTCTATCATTAGCCTCAACCTCCCTCAGCACAGCAGGTGGCACCATCGCTGTAAGTGTTCTTGAATGTATAGGTAGTGAGATCTTGGAGGGGCTGAGATGCTGAATGCGAACTGTGGTGCAATTCCTTTATAGCTCAGTCTAGCACCACTCCACTTTATAATAGTGGTTCAGTCAGAGAATAAGTTTTGTTTAGGTGGCATGTACAGGCAGCTAGAGCTTCGAGAAATTCACTTTGTTACTGTTGTGTGATCTTTTCCAGACACTGTTACTATCACCAGTAATGTTATTTTCCTTGCCCAAATCTCTCTAGCCCAGATCCACAAAGGTACTTTTGTGCTTAACCCCCAAACGTAGCTTCCACTGTGATCCACAAAACCCCTGCATGGCTGCCACTGACCCCGGTAGGTCCCTAAAATAACATGGTGCCTAAGTTTTTGCAGTGGAAGCTTCTTTGTTCCTGTCTCAAAGGCAAGGCAGGTGGCTCACTGTCTTATTCTCAGCATATAGTTGCCTCTTGCCCATTTCCCCCCACATCTTGACCAGCATAGTCCACAAACTGGGATAAGACAAGAACTCCTCCACCTCTGGTACACTTGGCCAGAAGGGAAGGGGTTGACCAGAGGTCTGGTATTTCCCATATCAGAGCCCTGACCCCTGAGCTGTGAAATATTCTCACGTGGACTCCTTCAAATTCCCCTGTTACAGTTGTTCCACTTTAATTGACTAATTCAGTCTCCGTTGGGCCACAGAACATGTGCAAATGACAACCGCACTATGGCCAGTGGCCAGAGCACTCCCTGAGAAAGGGATGATCCCTGGTGAAAGCCTTCTCCCAAATCAGGGATTCAAACAGGGGTCACCCAAGTCCTAGATGAGGACTCTAAAGAGGGAGGCTATAGCGGGAAATTCTCTCTTGTCTCCATCAGTTGGGTTGGGAAGATCTTGGCAGCTCTGAGCATGCCTACTGGATGAGGCACCTGTGGGCTAGGTGGAAGAGTGCCTCTCATCCCCCATACATCCGTCACTGGCACAGGCAACTGCCTCCCTGCGTTTGTCTCAGTGCCTAAGTCCTTTGGTGGGTCTGGTCCTCTGTGTAGACTATCAGGCCATGTCTACACTAGGGAACTATTTTGACATTACTAAATTTAACTTAAGTACTTGCATTTTAACAAATTCAAACTAGCATGTCCTCACTATGGGGAAGGACCGAAATTAATCTAAGGTAGGGTCTCTTAATGTGGATGTGCTGCCTTGGACTTACAGCCCCAGGAAGCACTCTGGGGAGCTGCGGGAGGCCTCCCAGAGGCCAATAAGTTTAAATTAGTGGTACCGGAGCATCCACACTAATATTATTTTGAAATTACTATTTTGGAATTAGTGTTACTCCTTCTGAAAAACAGGAGCACAGAATTTGAATTCAATGGCCTGTTACTTCAAAATAAGGAGTTTGGGGGTATGGACGCGCCACTTATAAATGTGAAGTTGTGGGATTATTTCGGAATCCTAGTGTAGATCAGAGCTAAGCAAAGGTAACAGCAGTGGGATATTGGAGAGATGCTGAATGTCAGTTGTGATACAGTTCCCTAAACCAGACAAATTTATCCCCCTGCCTGAGGCTCTCCCACTGAATTGTTGGTGAAGGTGAAGCCAAACATGAACATTACACAATGTTAAAATGTACACGCTTTCGTCAACCCCCCTCCCCCCCACTCACACCCACATACACACCCATATTCCATATTACCTGCTCTCCCAGCAGCTCCGATTGGGCTACCCATCCCTCATCCTTGGCACCTTGGCTGAACAGGATGACTTTGCCGATGCAGTGGCAGAGAGAGATCCCAACCACATAGCTGCTCTTCCCATTGGCTGTGATGACCTCAAATGAATAACCTCAAAGGAAAAGAGAGACATGGGGAGGTGAGATGGGAAACAGCTGTACAAGAGTTCATGGGATGGATTTATCCATTCAGGATACCGCCTAATGTACTGGAGTTTCACTGAACCTCTCCTGATCCACCTGTCTGGATTCCCTTTTCCTATTTTGCCGAATTCAACTCTTGGGCCTCTTGCTAAGTACGACACACCCAGCTGCACACACAGACTGAAGTCATCTCTGTGTGACAGGACTCACCTAGCACTCACGCACACACCCTTTTTGGTGATAAACCCAAAATCATACTGTCTTGCCCTATATAGAAAGGCCTGCACTGCACAAGCTCATAAAATTTCACCCTCTCCCTCAATGTGGAGAGAGGCTCGCACTGCTCTTTGTGCCTCCCAAATATGAATTGCACAAACTGGCTTATACTGTAACCAAGAAATTGGTTTAACAACTACAAAAAGTGTTTTGCTGGGACTTGGGTCAGACAGTTCCCCTTGTGTTGTGCTATCTCGGAGAGGTTTCTATTGTACCCAGTTCCTGGGGTAACCCAGGTGCTTGTGCGCACTGCCCCAATGATCCGGGTAACACCTTTTACTGTTGTACCTGGAAAGCTGCTGCGGGTGTTATGAACCTCATCTCATGTTTCAGCAACATGTAAGCAGCCAAATGCCACCGCTTCACATACCACAATACGCATTACGATCTTATTGGATTGTTTGTCTTAGCAGAGCAAGACTTTTACAATGATCCCTCCCGGATCACACTTTTGTACAAACAGCTCCGCATCACGTGACCCTGGGGAATATTGTGGAGTCACGTCGTCACAAACGGGGCTGCACAAGGATCCCTTTCCCAGAATTGAGGGGCAGGGGGATCCCGGGGCAGTGAGGGGAGGGGGACATGATAGGGAATATTAGGTGTCAGGTTGTCACAAACAGGGCTACACAAGGATCCCTTTCTGAGAACCGGGGTGAAGGGTCATCCCGAGGGGGGTGGGATCAGAACAATCGCCTCTCAGTGCCATTGGCATGGGACCTCGGGCAACTTCCCTGCCACAGGCCCTGCCCCTGCCCTACTTCTGCTCTGCCCCCTCTCTGCCCCTTTCCAGCTCCACCTCTGCCCTGCCACTTCCAGCTCCTCCCACACTTGCCCAAAGTCTCCTCCATAAGTGACTGGGGCGTTACTGGGAGGCCTGGAGTGGGGCAGCAGCAGAGGTCATCCCCCCCCCCATGCACTCACAGCAGCAGCGGGATTGAGGTGACCCCGCAGCCTGCTCCGCTCCACCGCCCATCTGCAAACCAGCTCAGCCCAGCGGCGGCAAGAAGAGCACCCTGGCCCCCGCATGCCCGATGCAGGGCTGGGGGGAGCAGCCTGGGACCTGGGAGCTCCACTTCCCACTGCTGAAGTGTTGCAGAGCACAACAAGCTGGGGGTGGGTGCTGGGGCCGGGTCGAGCAGGCTGCTGGGTTGCTCCAGCTACTGCTGCCACAGTGCATGTGGGGGCAACAGGTCTCAGTCAGCCTCCGCAGGGGACCCCAAAGACCAGCATGGGTTGGCTCTGCCTAGATACAGCCACCTCGAGGGAGAGGGGGAATCTTTGGCTTTGTTCTTACTCAGATAAGCCTCTGGCTATGTTGATGTCCTGGGGATGTTGCTGAAACTCGGGTTCCCACTGCTCCCGTACAGGTATGTCCCACCCGCCCCGTCACAGGCTCACACTACTCCCCACTCTGGAGTCCCAGCCACTCCCTGGCCCATCTCTAGGGCCCCAGAGCCAAGGTGACCCCAACGCCCAGAACTGGTACCTGCTTTGAAGAAGATCTTCTCCTGCAGCTTGTTCTTAATGCACTCAAAGACATTAAAATTGTCCACCCGCAAGACGTGCTGGTAGCTGCGCTCAGAAGCAATCTCATGGAGTTCCTGTCGGGCAGCATCGCTGGCGAAGTCCTGGCCAACCTTCATGGAATAGAGGAAGGTGCAGGGGAAACCAGGGCAGCAGTGTCAGTCACAGCCCAGAGCCCTGGGCACAAACCCGACTGCCCCAAGGACTGTCTTACCCAGTGGCAGTGGATGGGGAAGAGGGGCCCACTGGAGTAGCTGACCACAAGTCTCACTGTGGTGTGAGGAGAAGGGCCCTGGAGTTATAGAGCCAGCCTCATTTCAGCACCATGTTCCATGTATTATATCAGCAGCAGGGCCCGGGCCTCCCAGCGCCAGAAGCAGCATTCACGGTGTGCGGGGTAGGGAGGGGAATTTGATGCATCATGAGTGACAAGGCCTGAGTGAAGGGCCGTCCGGTCCAAGCAGGATTAATCACCTGAAGTGCCGTGGGGGCACTTTGGATGAACTGCGCCATGAGGCGCAGCACAAGGCCCGTGAGCCTGGCACTGCTTTGCAGCAGCTCCGGCTCTGTGTTATCAGTGCTGGGTGTCCACTAGGGCAACCAGAGCACACGGCGGCAGTGGAGGGTGGTGTGTGAGATGTGGCTGTAGAGAGAAGTCCCTTTGAGCATGTGTCTCAGCTAGCCTCAGCACGCAGCTACAGGAAGCGTCTGCCCGCTTAGTGCCTTTG
This sequence comes from Pelodiscus sinensis, assembly GCF_049634645.1. Lineage (NCBI taxonomy): Eukaryota > Metazoa > Chordata > Testudines > Trionychidae > Pelodiscus > Pelodiscus sinensis. The sequence goes on along the minus strand of NC_134714.1, from coordinate 130,930,643 downwards.
ATGATGCCTTGTAGCGTGGATTAAGGATGTTAAGGACTAGTCAACTATCTGATTAGCAAACGTTTTTCGGATAGTTGGTCGACTAGTCGATTCCCGCCCTTGCTGCCTTTATCTGATAGATGCAGCAGAGGGGGAGAAATGCGGTACTTCAAAGGGGCAGCCCCACACAGCTGAGCCCAGGCTCAGCTGTGCAGGGCTGCCCTTTTGAAACGCCAAGGTAGCGTTAAAAGGGAGAGTGATGTGGATGTAAAAACCTGATTTAATTACTGCCCTGGCTGTGGGACGATGTAACTTAATTGGACTTATGTGTGTTGTGTAAACCTCCCTTTGCTGCTGCTGCCCATCTCAATCTCTTCTACCCAACAGTTTAACGGAGATCAATGTCAACTGACTGAGACCAGTTTGCGAAGGATCAGAGCCGCTGTGTGAGCCCCATGGTGTGTGTTTAAAAAAGACTTTATAAGAACCAGGTGACTTTGCTGTTTAGCTGGGGAGGGGGGGAGGCTGTATTTCAGGAACCCCTTCCTCAAATGATCCCAGATTTGGAGCCTAAAACCTAACCTGTGTCTCTAAGAGGCAAACAACATTTCATGGCCATTGGAGTCAGCATGTGGAAAACGTGACGTCTAAACTGGAAAGCGCCTCTCAACCTGACCAACAGGAGTTTCCGCTCTTCTATAAAGTCGCACATTGGCCCAGTGACAACCCAGCCTCAGTTTGTTTCCCTAACCAGATGGGAACTGTCCCCTCCCCCCACACACAGTCTCTAGACATGGCCTCAGATACACTCTAGTTCTCTACCAGCTGCGGCTCACCCCGACGGCATAGCGAATGATCCCAGCTCTCTCCACCTCCGGAATAACGTCTGAATAAGAAAGTGGGTCTTCATTTTTCTGCCCATCTGTGATCACAATGAGAACCTTGGTGGCCTCCTCCCGAGCGCCACTCTCAGAGGTGAACAGCTCCCGCCTGGAAAAGCGGTGGAGGTGGGGAACACATGGCAGGGTGAGTGATACATAACCACTAGCTCCCATCCACTGCTTTGGCATTCCCAATAGCAAAGTCCTTTATAAGAGAGGTCAGTGACATTGTCTCCATGTTGTAATTGGGGAAACTGAGGCAGAGAGCATGGCTGTGACTTGCTTAAAGTCACACAGCAACAGAGGCTCAGGGCTGGCCATAGATCCCTGGAGTCCTTGCTCCTGGCTCTGCTCTAACCTACTAGTGCCCACCCACCTCCCAGAGTTAGGGACAGAGCCCAGGGGTCCTGATGCCCAGCTCTCTCCCTCCCCTCAGTACTACTAGTCCCCAGTCCGTCCCACAGCTGGGGAAAGAGCCCAGGAGCGTTGAGACCCTTTATCTAGCTTGCGGGCCCTGTCAGCCCTTTCCCTGTGGAGCCCACACAGGGAGGGCGTGATACCTACACCACTTTCCGGATGGCGCTGGCCGTGTGCGTTGTTCCGTGAATCTTCTCAATTCCTTGGACAAGGACGTTGAGGTCACGATTTCTCCTGTACTCCGTGAAGTTGAAGTGCTCTTTAAATTTATTGGAGTACTGCATGAGTGCGAACTGCAAGGGGAGGCCGGGGAAAGAGAGAAACAGCCCGAGGGGCGAAGGGTTAGAGAAGCTGGAATCAGACTCAGTTAAGGGCTGGGACAGACATTTGGGGGTAGTTGGTTCAGTGGGAATTTCTTTCTGGTTTTGGATGTAAAATCCATTGCTGCTCTGGGGCACTGGGCCAGGGCCAGGGTAAATAGGCAGGTTTCGCCTCTGCCTGTTACCTGCGTGTCGGTGCTACGGAAACTCTTCATGATCTCAGAGAGAAACGTCTTCATCTTTGCAAAGTCCCCGGGTAGGATGCTGCTCGAGCCGTCGATGAGGAGCGCGATGTCTGCGTTGAGTCTGAAGCACTCTGAGGTGACAGGGAAGACGTGTGTCCTGACTCACCACCACAGGGACTGAGAAAACCCCTCGGATAGACCTAGACCAGAGCCATGGGCCCATCCACACGCACCCCGCCATCCACCTTGATCAGACCAATGGCCCCTCTGTTGCAGTGTCATCCCCTCCCTGCAATGAGGGGCACTGACAGAAGAACATGGAGGGAAAAATGCACCCATCTCCAATCGGCCCCTCTAGGCTGGTATCTGACCCCCTATCAGACACAGGGGCCCATCTAGACCCATCTTCCCTCCAGCTCCTCTTGCCTGGGCACCCACCCATACCCCAGGGCGTGAGTACCCCCCACCCACCCTGGTTTAACTCCTCACCTGGCTGGGTGCCTGGGCTGTGCTGCAGTTTCCGGAGGGTCTGGTACAGAAGGAAGCAGGAGTCATTAATTGCCTCCCCCATCTCCTGCCCAGGGCGGGATTAACGCAGGCAGCAGGGCCGACAGCCACCATGGGCCCCTGGGGCAAGGTGTGTGTCTGGGGGTGGGGTGTGGGCTCCACACCCCCAGAGGGGACAGGGCCTCAGGTAGATGGAGCTAACCAGCAGCTGCCAGAGCCCAGACTCCTTAGAATCACCAGGCCCTGGGGCAGTTCCCCTCTTTGCCCCCCGTCCGCCGGCCTGAACACAGGGGCTTTGGGGCTGCAGCCGTGGGTGCAGGTGCCACAGGCAAGGGAAGGCATCGCCTTCCCACAGGTGCCTACGCTCTCCAGCAGGGCTGGGCTGTGGCGTGGCAGCCCCGCCCTCCGACTGGCCTGGAAGGATGCAGCTTCAGGGCTGGGGCTGGGGTTTGGTCGCTGTCACTATGGCAACAACCGAGTTACAACACTTCCTGCTGCGCTAGGTCACAATCAGTGTCACCATGGCAACATCAGACACTTGCCTCCATCCCTCACAAGCGGGGTGGCAGCAGGGGTCCCCCCACACTCACCATGGCAGGAAGCAGAGCCCCCTGGGGCCGGGGGAGGGTGGTGGGGTGGCATGGAGCAGGCTGCTGGGTCGCTCCGGCTCCTGCTGCCACAGTCAGTGCAGGGGGGAGGCAGAGGGACCCTGCTGCTGCCCCACTCCAGGCCTGTCCACTGGATGGTTGAGGCCCCACCGTGAGTTGAGCGGCCACTCTGAGCCACCCACAGACATCACCCAGTAGTCACCTCTGCACCACTGCTCCAGCCACGCTAACACCGCCCAGTTACCACCATCTGTGAGCAGTGGCCTTTGGGGGGACCCGGGTCCCAGCACCCACCTCCCCTGGGCGTGGTACCTACCAGGGGTTGGGGGCCTCGAGCATCTGGAGACAAACCGAGGGACGTGTTCATGGCATCAGCAGGCCCTGAGGGAGGAGAGAGGTGAGCAAATCAACCCCACTCCTGTCCCAGCGTGGAGGATAGGCCAGAGAACGCCTAACACCCAGCTCTGACCACTGGGACACACCACCCCAGCTGGGCCTAGGATCCAGAAGTCCAGGCTCCCCTCCCAATCCTGCACCCTCCACTCTAGACCCCACTCCCCTCCCAGAGCTGGGGACAGAACCCAGGGGTCCTGGCTCCCACCCCCGTCCTATTGCTGCACCCACAGCACAGGGTCCTACTCTGGGTGGGGCTCTCCTGGCAGCACACGGAGCCCGGGTCACATGTGTAGACTTTGCCGGTTACATTCTCATCTCCCATCTGCTGCAGGTCCTCGACGCTCAGCCTTTGGGGGGGAAAACAGGGAGTGTCGGGGATGCCCCATCACACCCAGGGGAGTGGGGCCCAGGTGGGGCAGCCCAGCTAAACAGGCCCCTTAGCATTGGGCTCCAGTCATGTGGGGTCCCATATTCGGCCCTTACCTTCCAGAGCAGGTGCTCCCGAACTGCACTGTGCTCTGTGTGAACCCCACACCTGACACCTGGAAGATGGTGGGTCCCTCCACATCCACACTGCATCCACAGCCGGGGGCCAGCACTGCAGGGGTTAAACAGTCTCGTTAGAGCTTCCCCTGTGGAGGACAGGCGAGTGACTGAGAGCTGGGGGTTGGGATGTGGGGGGCTCAGGGTAGGAGGTTGGGGTGAGTATGAAGGGGAGCAGGAGTCAAGACAAAGCATTGGCTGGGGGAGACTCAGGGACTGCGGTGTAGGGGTGCAGGGGTCGGGGTGGGGTGGGGCTCAAGGCAGGTGATGGGGACATGAAGAGGTGCAGGGGACAGGGCAGGGGGTGCATGTGTGAGGTTAAGGAGTTGGGGGGGGGGGGCTGAAGCGACTTGCTGTTCTCCCTCCAGTCCCTGTCAAGGAGCAAGAGCAAAGTGCCCAGCTCATCTGCCCCCTTCCCTCCCCAGCCAAAGTGAGCCATGCAGCAAATTGGGCACTTTCCCCTCGCTCCCTGACAGTGATGAAGGGGAACAGCCAGTAACATCTTTGAATGAAACTGGAGGGGTGGGGGAGTTTCAGCCCCCTCGGTCTTCCTAAAAGGCTCCTGGTAAGTTGGCTTAGAACTGGGTCAGTCCCAGATGGTTTCACCTGCCTGGCTGCAGGCTGCTCAATGTGACAGCTGGTAGCTGATCCCCAGGGGCCAGGCTGGGAGCACTCACTGCCTCCTTCTGAAGCCAAGCGCCCCAGCCAGCCGGCTCCTTCTAGCCACAGCAGCACACTGGGGTGCACCAGCTCATTTTCACCTCTGGTTCGGTCTCTTTCAACAGTAAGAACATAAGAATGGCCAGACTGGGTCAGACCAACGGTCCATCTAGCCCAGTATCCTGTCTGCAACAGTGGCCAATGCCAGATGCCCCAGAGAGAGGGAACACAACAGGAAATCCTCATGTGATCCCTCCCCTGTCTCCCACCTACAGAGAAACAGAGGCTGGGGACACCATTCCTACCCATCCTGGCTAATAGCCATTGACGGACCTAACCTCCATGAATCCATCTAGCTCTTTTTTGAATCCTGTGACAGTCCTAGTCTTCACCACATCCTCTGGCAAGGAGTTCCACAGATTTACTGTGTGCTGAGTGAAGAAAAACTTCCTTTTGTTTGTTTTAAACTTGCTGCTTATTCATTTTTTTGTGCCCCCTAGTTCTAATATTGCAGAAATAAGTAAATAACTCTTCCTTATTCACTTTTTCTACACCAGTCTTGATTTTATAGACCGTTATCATATCCCCCTCCTTAGTCTCCTCTATTCTAAGCTGAAAAGTCCAAGTCTTTTTAATCTTTCTTCATATGGGACCCGTTCCAAAGGCTTTTGGAACCTTTTCCAATGCCAATATATCTTTTTTGAGATGAGGCAACCACATCTGCATACCGTATTCAAGTTGTGGGCGTACCATGGATTTATGTAGAGGCAATAAGATATTTTCTGTCTTATTCTCTATCCCTTTTTTAATGATTCCTAACATAGTTTGCTTTTTTGACTGCGGCTGTACACTGAATGGATGTTTCCAGAGGACTATCCACAATGACTCCAAGAGCTCTCTCTTGAGTAGTTGTAGTCAAATTAGTCTTCATCATATTGCATTGATTATATTTTCCAATGTGCTTTACTTTACATTTATCAACATTACATTTCATTTGCCATTTTGTTGCCCAATCACTTAGTTTGGTGAGATCTTTTTGGAGTTCTTCACAGTCTGCTTTGGTCTTAACTATCTTGAGCAGTTTGGTATTATCTGCAAATTTTGTCACCTCACTGTTTACCCCTTTCTCTAGATCATTTACAAATAAGTTGAATAGGATGGGTCCCAGGATAGACCGTTGGGGGACCCCACTAGCTACCTCTCTCCACTCGGAAAACTGACCATTTATTCCTACCCTTTATTTCCTGTCTTTTAATCAGTCATCAATCCAGTTATCAACTAGCCGCTGAGTTATGTCAGTTCTGAGGGCTTTGCTTGCTTTGGTGATTCTCTCTCTTCTCTTTGGTTTTATGAGAAGCATTCCCATTCCCGTTTTCCTGCCACAACCAAACCCTGAGCTTCCATTACGTTACGAGAAGAGGAAGCTGCCGACCAAACTTGGGGGGAGTTCTTGATCAAACAACAGACAAACTCTCCAAAATACATTGTAGAATCAATTTAGAAATTTTGTTGTTTTTTATTTGGCAGTACAAACATAACCTAATACAAATATTAAGGGAGTGATTAGCATGACCACAGGATGTAACATTAAATGTGGAAAAGCTGTAAATTGGGAGGCATTTTTTAAAAAGAGTAGACCATTAAACATTAAACATTTAAAAATATACTTGACAATTGTGGACTAGAATGTTTACTTTTTTTTAACAGAGCAGCTTCAGCTGTTCTTCCCTTTGTTATGTCATTAATCATTTGTCTCAGTTGTCTTTGGCTTTCGTCCTCAGTTCCAAAGAAACAATCTTGGCCAGGTGGCTGTAATCCAAACAGTGCAAATTCCTCTCATTCTTATCCCTTTGTATAGCAGCCCCTTTACTGTGTTTCCTGATCTACTGAGTCATTATTTTCCAAAGAATATAACAAAGTGGTTTGATAAAATAGCTTTTGACTGCTTAACCTTATATTCTTGCTTTGCCAAATCATAGGTCATGCACTCAGGTTCAGCCACATAATAGCCACACTAGTCCCCATGGCCTGCAGCACATTGCACAAATATCCAGAGCTAGAGACATTTCTACAAGGGAATCACCACAATCTCAGTACATTGTTCCTGTGGGTGATTGCTCTCACTGGTTAAAAATGTCCATTGTATTTCCAGTGTGAACGTGTTTCACTTCAGCTTCCAGCCACTGGGCCATGTTAGACTTTTCTGTGCTGGACTGAAGAGCCCATCATCAGACATTTGTTCCCCAGGTCAGTATCTACAGTTCAAGATCAGCCCCCTTCACCTTTGCTTGGTTAATCTAAATAGCGATAGATGGAGCGATGGGATTGCATCAGGTGGTTTTCTAATGCTTCGGTCAGTCTCACAGCTGTTCTCTGAGCCCCCTCGAATTTATCAACATCCTTATTGAGCAGTGGGCTGCAGAACTGGCCACAGGAGTCCAGCAGCGGTCGCACCAGATCGAAATGCAGAATAAAATATCATCTCTGCTCCTACCAGAGATTCCCCTGCGTATGCCTCCAAGCACTGGCTGCAGCATTGCACTGGGAGCTCCTTGGCTCATGTCATTCTCAGTCTCTCTACCAAGTCTCTGAATTAGCGCAGGGGGGACGGGGGCTGGTAAGCTTGTGTCATGGGAATCAGAGCTGAGACCCACCAAACTCATGCCACACACACAACACCAGGCAGCCAATCAGTAGCAAAAGCAAGTCCCTAATGCACAGCGTAGCCAACTCCCCTGCTGTAGCACTCCCCTCCCTTCTGCCCTCTCCATCCCTGCAAACCCAGCCCTGTGAAGGAGAGTCCCCTTGGAACTGCCCCCTTTAGACCTGGAAGATGGTAAAGACACCCACCTTCCCCCCCCCCCGGAGCTGCAGGAGGAGCTGAAATGGGGCAAAGTGGGGGTGGGGGGGGGCAGAATCGTGGGGCTGGGTGGTGAGGTCTGGGGGCAAGGGAGCTGAAGATGGGGGAGGAGTTGAAGTGGCCTCCCCAGTCTTCCCTTCATCCTTTTTCAGGCCCCATTTCCTAGTCTGTCCCAACCCATCCCCCTCATCCTCAGCCCCCCCAAAGCCTGCCCCCCAGCCCGGGCCTCACGAAGTGGATGTGTCATTGAAGCAGGCAGAAGTGGCTGTGGTTTTACAGATGGACCGAGCCATTGCAAACAGCATCTCCCCCTCGCACCCGTCGGCAGGTCTGTTCATCAGGATATGCAACACGAGCCACTGAGTAGTCAGGGCCATATGAAGAGGGGGCGCAAAGGGTGCAAACACACCCACTTCATGGTCCCCCAAGGAAGCATGAGGGGAGGAGTCAGCCCATCCTCCCCAGGCAGTTGCCCAGATCCTGCTGACACAGTGTAGGGATAACATATTAATGTATTAAAAATGATTCCTCCAAATGGAAGTGACTCCCCATAATTTGTTCCCCACAACTTAGTGTTTAGATTTATTATTAATTCTTCTTATTATTATTATTATTATTTGTTAAGATTGTTAAATGTTTAGATTTATTATTATTATTGTCCCTTTAGAATATAATGTATTAGGTAATATAACTTAGAACTGTTAAAAATATAATCCTATGTAACCAGAAACAGCCCCCCCCCCTCTGTGCTCCAGGGCATGCTCAAGCTTGTGCAAGGGGCTGCTTGAAATTGACATTGCAGAGATACATTGTAACAATGCATTGTCAAGCCATTAACTCTGCTATGGGAGCCAAGCCCTGTAATTGTCTAAGGGCATTGTTAACTTTACTTAGCAGTCAGAGAATGTTTTAAGCAATACCACCCAGAAACTTTCTGTAACTACAACTTTTATTATTATACAAAATACTGTATGAATGTATGAGAGAGTGCTTGGATGATGAATGAATGGCTCTGAGAGGTGCCAGCCTGAGAATACAGCAACAAAGGGCTGAAGAAGGCGTCAGGTGCCAGTGCAACCAAAAGGTGTCAAGTGGAGAAACTGGAGGTCCACCCGATGAGATCACTGATGAGCACCTGGCAGCCACCCTGGAGACATCAGCATGATATAGCAATTTCCATAGACTGGCATAGGAAAAAATTCCTATAAGAACTGGACTAAAAAACTATGGAATCAGAGTCCAAGGTTCTGCTGCCAGCCTACCAGGAGCTTCAGATGCGCATCTGATCAGGACTTCGCTCCCCACTACCATCACTTGTGTACAGAGTACCTGGCCAGTATTCTGTCACAAGCAACTTCCAGGCTGGTAACTATACACAGAACTTGAATGAATGGATGTATGAATGAATGGTTATATATATATATATAATATACATACAAGTGTATAAGGGTTAAGTAGTGTTAGGAATAAGTAGTTAAACAACGTTGTTTGCTTCTATCTTTTCTTTATTTTTTATTATTATCTTTACAATAAATGTGGCTTTTTGCCTTATCCCCCTCATAAGATCCTGCTTGCTTTTATTTGGTACTACAACAGCACCCGGAACAGCCCCCGTCCTCAGTCCCCCCACCCCTAAAATATCGCAGTCCACATTTACCAAAAAAGCACCCCCCCCCGCCCCGAAAAAAAATTCCTGCATATGGGCCTAGCAGGGCACCTGAAATTAGAGGCACCATTCTCAGGTGCCCTGTGGGTGTTATGCATGGCTAAGGGGCTGCTCTCATTTAGTGTCCCCTGTCTCCTCCCCTCCTCCTTGCACCTGCCAAGGGTCCTGCTGGCGAGAGGGTAGAGAGTTGATGGGCTCTTCTCCGGCCCCATCTGCTCACCCAGAAGCTCATGCCATGGGGTTTCATGGCAGGCTTCGGGGTTTCTGGCTCCTGCGCACTGCAGAGAGCTGGGCTCCCCGGTGGCATGTCTCCGCCTTCCCCCTGCGGGTCCCTGCTTCATATTCACTTCATATTTCTAACCTCACAAACCAGAACGACCCGCACAGATACAGTAGCCAGTCAGGGCATGACAAGCTTTCCAGCGAGCGGCTACTGGTCCTGGTTTGCATCAAGCATATTTGAGTTCTGCATAGTCACTCCTGTTTCCACGGACAATGCAAGGACGCAGCATCACGCCTCTCCCCTGAGCTCACTGCTAGAGGGCTGGACCGTGTCCACGCTCTCCTCCCTTCTCAGAATTTCTGTTTGGCTTTGGTTCCACATCCCCCCAGTATTCCTAAGCCCAGTGATGCCACATTCTTGTCTTTCCAAAGGTCTGGATTCCTCTTCCTTCCAGGACTAGCAGGAGAAGCTAAAGAAAGGAGTGTTGAACTGGAGAAAGCAACTGAAGAAAGTTCTGAACTGGTTAAAAAAAAAAAAGTCTTGGCAAGGCAAATAGAACAGCTGGCTGCTGGAGACAGAGTCAGGAAAGCTGCAGAGAGAGCAAAAGAAGCTGTGGAGAGAATTGCTAGCTCAGAATAGAAATAGAAGACCAGAAGAAACTGTATCCCGTGGAAAGTCCAGGGAATAACAGCATGGGCATGTGTTTTGATTGGAACAGGGCAGATAGGTTTAATCAGGTGAATGTCATAACACAGCCCCAAAACTAGTATGAATGTGACTAACAGGGAGATTTGCGAAGAGGGGTATATGACTCTTAACAACTGTCTGTGTGTAATCAAACACACAGCAGCTTTCCATGCAAGTAACACCTCATTTACAGCAAAAGTTAAGTATGGAACATTTCCAGCCCACTTAATTAGCCTCATTAGCATGGGTACTACTATTGACAGGGTTTTTTCTTTCCTTCCTTTTCTGTTATAAATTCTGGGTTCCTATTATTTTTCAGGCCAGTTTCTAGTTCATCTGAAAAAGGGGGTTTTGCCCATGAGAGCTCATGATACTAGATATATTTTTGCTGTTCCTAAGGTGCCACAGGACTACTTGTTGTTTTCAAATATACCCCAACACTGCCACTTTTCACACAAATGCAGTAACCGTGGGCTCAGGAGAACAATTTTCCTCCCTCTTCTCTGTGACACCCTTTTAGATACTTGAAAACTGCTATCGTGTCCCCTCTCAGTCTTCTCTTTTCTAAACTAAACAAGCTCAGTTCTTTCAGTCTTCCCTCATCTCCTGTTTTCTAGACCTTCCATCATTTTTCTTGCTCATCTCTGGACCTTCTCCAATTTCTCCACATCTTTCTTGAAATGTGGTACCCAGAACTGAACACAATACTCCAATTGAGGCCTAATCAGTGCAGAGAAGAGCAGAAGAATGACATCTCATATCTTGCTCACAACACTCCTGTGAATGCATCCCAGAATCATGTTGGCTTTTTTGCAACAACATCACACTGTTGACTCATATTTAGCTTGTGGTCCACTATGACCCCTAGATCCCTTTCTGCAGTACTCCTTCCTAGGCAGTTGCTTCCCATTTGGTATGTGTGAAATGGATTGTTCTTTCCTAAGTGGAGTCCCTTGCATTTGTCTTTATTGAACTTCATCCTATTAACCCCAGACCATTTTTCCAGTTTGTCCAAATCATTTTTTGAGGAGTAACGTTAGTTCGAAACAAGGGGTTTGATTCGAACTAATGCGGCCTGGAAAGGACTTTCACTTTTGAATCAGCTGGCGATCGGAATAGAGTGCAGCCAAGATTATGCTAATGAAGCGCGGGATATTTACATCCCGGCTTCATTGATTATTTCAATGCCTACATTTGCATCCCTCATTGAAACTAGGGTGCAAGTGTAGACATACCCTCACACTCCCTTCACGGTTACAGCAAACTGCTTGCAAAAATTACCAAGAAGATTATTTTCTTTGGGGCATGTTTGTATTTGCTGCACTGGAGATTGAGCTTCTGGTCTTTGATTTAGTAGGTCTAGTTAAGACATGCCAAATCAAACTCTGAGAGTGACTCCGCTTATCACTGATATTCCTGGTAGTCACGAAGAGTAAGGGAAACATTCTCCTTCCCCTTGCCCCATCCCCTGCAAAAACTACCAATTCAAGATGGATTCCAACATGCTCATATGTATTCATAGGATTAATCACAGTTTAGGTTTGAGCACCAAGCCATTACCGGGCCTTAAGTACCACCAATGGCTTTCACTAGAAGTCGTAAATTAATAAAAGAGGTTTCCATTTAATATTTTTAATTTCACATTTCTATGTGCACAAATGGAATTTTTGCTTTCAGGGGATGTCATGGCTCCTTTGCCACTCTGGAACAATAAATGTAGAGGAGGGAGTCAGCAAATGAACCCCTAAGCCTTATCAACCAGGCTTTGGTATAAAACTTCCCCCCAAAATCTTTAAAAACCCTAGATTTTGGGAATAAAACTTCCACTGCCACCACCCAAGTATTGATGTGAAAAATCAGGGGAAAGATCACTTGGGAAATCTCACCCCTAAAGTACAAACCAGGACACCCTATTAACCAGTACCAGGTTAATAAAAAGAAAAGAGAAAACTTTTATTATCACCACAATATTCCTGTTGCAAACATAATGACTAGATGGAATAATAACAAAATATACTCATGGAGAAACTCCATAGGCCTAGAACTTAAGTTACAAAAAAAAGCCAAAACATTTCTTAAAAAGTGCACAGACATCAGATCCCATACACAAACCATAAAACAATAAAACCTGACGGATTTATCTAAACTTTACCCTACTTATAGAAAGTAAAGAGACATAATGTCTATCCCCCTCAATAGCTGGAGAGAACTGCTCAGGACAAAGGAGGGGGAAAAACCAAAAATTCCTTTGTCCCAGTTTGAAATTCCTACCTACATTCCTATTGGCCATTCCACCTGGCTAGGTAAGGGACATAATTAACCCCTTAGTCCCCAGGCTGCTGGCTAACCCTCATGATCATGACAGAGAATGACAAGTTTTACAATGAAAGGTTACTACCCCTGTTTTGCGTGTTTGAGTTATGCATATTTCTATATGCAAAACCATTTATATAGAAAATATGAGACTGCAGCCTCACAAACCATATTAGACATTTTTGTAAAATGTTTTAAACAGGTTTTAAAACTGGGGGCAGATATGGTTGGCCAGAATTAGAGTAGGTTGAATTTGGTTAAAATGGTTTTAACAAATGGTATGTGGCAGGTAAGCTTCTGTTTGTGTTTCTAAAAGCAATTTGGGCATAGGGGCATCAGTTCTATAATACTACATAGGGCCCCATAAACACTCAGGACAGCTCTGCCAGCCCCACACCCTACTGAACAGACAGCTCCACAGCGAAGGGGAGATGCACCTGTGACAGAGTCTGGGGCTACGTCAAGACTGTAGTACTTTTCTGGGATACTGGAGCTATTCCAGAAAAGCAATGCCATGTCCAAGGAACACGTCCATTTTTTCAGAAAATGTTTCGAAAACGCAGACATTTTCCTTCTACTAGGAAGAAGGGATGTGTCGAAAGAGAAAGGTTTTCCAAAATTTGGTGCCGTGTAAATGCTCCAAATTTCACAAGAGCCTCTTTCGAAAGTCAGTCAGAAAAAGATACTCAATTTGCGCATCACAGATTGTGTTTCTTTTTCTGATTTCACTTTGTAGTGTAGACCTAGCGTGGGGGAACAAAATCCAAGAGTCCGGATTACCAGCCTCCCTCTTGACACGAGGGCTAAGGAGAGAACCCAGGAGTCCGGGTGCACAGGCCCCAGGCTGTAACCCACCAGACCCCACTCCTCTCCCAGAGCCAGCCTAGGACAGGACCCAGGAGTCCTGAGACTCCAGCTGCTCCCATCCCCCTGCCAGAGGGGCACTCGCTGGGCACCTGTGAGGAGGATCCCAGCTCTTCCCAGTGCCTGTGGCTGGCACTTACCTGCGCACAGGTAGAGGAGCAGAGGCAGGGGGTCCATCCTGTGCTAGGCCAGGGGGTATAGATGCTCTCCTAGGACGTGTGGGGTTCCAGGGCACTGACTGGAGAGGAGACACCAGAGCTCAGAGGAAAGAGACGTGTTATCCGAAAAGAGAGGAACACGAAAGAGGGGGTGGACAGGAAGGAATTAGTAATGTTACACAGGGAGGGAGCAGAGTGAAATGGAAAGTAAAATCAACAGCACCGAGAGTCCCCAATTGTCAGACACGTGCATGCAGCTAAATGGAGACAGATGGAATTCAAACAAATAAGAAAGACCAATTATATATACCCTGAGCTTTTGCATGCCCCTCCTTCCAATTCCCACTAGTGATCAGCTAGTCACTGATGGGAAAAATATACCTGACCAGCCCAGGTCTCCTCTGGTGAAGGGGGGAAGGCACTCAGGGTATTTCCAGGTTAGGTTGGGAGGTGTGGGGCTCTGGCTACAGGGGAATAGGTCTTGGGGCTCTGGTTGCAAGGGGTGGGGCAGGAAGAAGGGGAAGAGCCTGGAGCAAGTCTCCCCAAAAAGAGGCTCCACCCACCACCCATGGTCTTACCCCTTTTGCATTGAGTGGTTCCTCGGTATTCAGGCTCCAGTGGGTTTCTCCTGCCTGAAGGTTAATGGCTGCTGGAGGCAGGTGTTTCTGGGTGACTCTCTCCTTTTCCAGGGCACATACAAAGTCCTGGTTCTCGGAACACAGCAGCAATCAAACAGCGGGAGACAGTTTCGTTGCTCATATCCCCACCCGTTTCCAGCCAGCCCTCTCCGCAAAACCTCTCTCGCTGTCTTCTCCGGGCCACGCTTTCCTTGCTAGTGGGGTTAACATTTCTCTGCACGCACACACTCCTCCGCACAAACACACACACGCACTGCTCAATTTCCAACTGGCCTTTCATGGCCTGCACTTTGTGGTACCTCTCTGCTCTGTGTCTCTGGGGTAGCAGTGTTATACGTCCCAAGACTCAGCAGGCTGGTTGCCCAGCAAGGTCAAGCTGTGTCCCTCATGTGACTTTGGAGATGGTAGGCTGGTTAAACAGTACTTTAAGCTGCCACTAATGCACCCCTGGGTTCAGCACCTCTCTATCCCCACTCTCACGCCACAGCCGTTCTGTTGGGAACTCACTAGATGAGTAAACCCCAAGGGACTTTGGGAAATTACAGGGATCGTTAGCTTAGGTACAAGGAGTGTTGTTGCAGAGTGAATGGGGAAGCAAAAAACAATACCCAAAAAGAACTGGTGGGAGAGGGAGGGAGAGAGAGAGAGATGTAACCAGCTAGAGAGAGCTGGCAATGTAACCAGCTTAACATAAGAACGGCCACTGCCGACAGTGGCCAATGCCAGATACCCCAGAGGAGAGAACAGGGAATCATCAAGTGATCCCTCCTCTGTCATCCATTTCCAGACTCTGACAAACAGAGGCCAGGGATTCCATTCTGGGCCAGCCCAACCTGGCTAAAACCTGGTTTAACCATGAAAGCTCTTTATTCCCGGTGGTAACCCTACAAGGGGAACCAGACCAACACACCCATTACAATATTAAATCTAACTGAAATCTGATTACAAAGCTTAGAGCTAAGAAGCCAGAACTGATCACGCAAGGCAGGGTCAGGAGGATGGACCTGGGCGGGGGGGGGGGAGAGTCCATCACTCCATGAAGCTTGAAGGGATCAGGGTTCCCAGATGGTGCTGGTAGCTGGGGGTCCAGAGTGTTGGAGACAGGCAGAGAGAGCTCCCAGCACAATCAGACCCAAGCAGATGAAGTCCCAGTGGAACTGGTACAGAATTCAGATCCCGGCATCAGATGGCTGGAGCATGAGAAGGGGTTTTTGCAGGGAAACAACAATGGTTCAAGGGGGGCACTAAATTTGTTAAGGGTACATGGACAGTTCCAGGGAGCATCCCGAAGTTGTTTGTTTCATGCTAGACAACAGGAACTGATCATATGGGCGGTGTTCCCTCCAGGGAACTCATAATGCAATTAGGCAGCTGCAGTGTTTTAGATGCCAAGAGAGGATTTATGACTAGAATTGGACTGATAATGACTGATCTGGGGATGTGTGCAGATGTGGGTTTGTTAGCATATGGAGCAAAGATTTCCCATTTGGCCAATGCTTCCCTGCTTTCTGTGTCCCAGAGCTCAGTGCGGTTCTTGCTTTGGAAATGCTGTTCTCCATTCTGTATGCTAATGGACATGCCTTCCTGTCCCATGTGTAAGCAGGACCTGTCAGTTCTCCAACTCCAGAGGGGGTCTCCACAGGATTATATAGACAGGGGCTATCTCCACTGTTCTCAGGGATGGGGGTGGGACATGCAGCCTTTCCCCTCTAGGGGCACTGGATCTGAGCAGCCTCAGAGAAGAGGACCTGATGGCGTAGGGGGAAAGGAATGGGAGGAGGAGCTTTTCCCCTCTAAAGGTGCCAGCTCCAATCCAGCTCCAGGGCATCAGAGCTGGCTGGCTGGAGGGGGTGGTTGGTGCCAGAGAATGGGATATGAGGCTTAGTAAGTGAATCTCATGTGCTATGTTCATTAGATCTAGAATGAAAGAAGTTGGGTCTCAGGTTGGATAGGAACACACAGCTGTGCAACTGGGCACCAGGGAAACAAGGACTTTGTGAAATGGGCGTATGGACACCACTATACAACACTCAAAGGTGCTTTGAGCAAATGATCTCATGTAACCCATCAATCTGCATGTCACGACCCTCTGGTTCTGTTTATTTTACTTGGATGTGTAAGATAAATTAGACAAATGGAGGAGGAATCTTGTGGGGGTGTTAAATGTGTGAATGAGAGGCATCAAGGGTGTCACCCTCAGTGTCTTGATGAGCAACTGTTAAACAATCTCTTTTGTCCTAAGTCTGAGCAGTGGTTGGTGGGGAGTGGCCTCAATTCTTTAAAAAGGAACAGGAGAGCAGGGGCCTTGGTCTTTTGTCTGGGCTGCACCTCAGGGAAGGAGCAGAAGACCCCAGTGCCCCAGCAGAGACAGCCCTGGATTGGAGGGGCAGCTGGAAAGGCGGTTTCAGGGTGAGTTTGAAGAGTCTGTACTGAGGTTTCAGTGTAGAATTAGCCAAGCTTTTTTGTTTCTTTTGATTTGTAACCTGCTTTGCTCTGCCTGTTCTCACTTATTACCACTTAAATCCGACTGCTTCTACTTAATGAAACCACTTTTATTTACTTACTATCGAATCCAGTGTAATAATTATTACCTGGAGCGGGGGAACCACCAGTGTGTACTTTTCCCCTTTCATTGCTAAAGGGGGCTTACCTAAGTAATTCCTTCAGGGGACTTGGTCCCATTTGGGGAGGAGTATCCCAGGAACCTGGGCCCGAAACTGCACTCTCCTTGGACCTGAAGAGATTCAGCATCTGTACTGCTGCTCGGTGGGGGCAGGGATCTTAGTTCAGGCACTGGGCTGGGGGAGAACAGGGGGCTGGCCCAGCAGGACTAGATGATGAGAAGCCCCAGAGAGCAGGAAGGTGAGTGGCAGTGGCTATATCAGCACATCAGGAGGCACCCCCAAAGGGCCGTCTGTGACCCCATGACAGGTGCTTTGTCTACACTAAGTTTGGCCTGCTTCCTTTGACCCTTACCTGGTTTTGTGGTCTTTGGAGGCTCTTTCGGTGTCTGCTATGTTGGCTACTTGTGCAACCAACACAACACGCAGAAGAGCCAAGTATGCAGTGGATGGTCATCATCACCGACAGAACAGGAGACCTGTCAGGACCCCACACTAGTGAATCCTGACTACTACATTGGTGACCCCAATGAGATCTGTAAGCAAGCAAGCTTTACCTCTGTTGGAATTGCGATCTAACACGACACCAAGCCATGAGCCATGGAACCCCTTAACCCCTCCTGAAAATCCTCATAGACTGTTATATGTTATAGCCATGCAAGGCTGCTAGTACAAAAGGTGCATATGGATTTCAAAACTATAGCGGGGAAGAAACATGTAATATAATTTGTAAGGCTTGAGCACAGACTGTAGCCTTGACGTGTGGAATGCTGCAAACTGTAATGATGGCTATTAAATGGTTAAGACAACACGCCACAGAATTGGTGGGGCAAGTAACAGAAATAAAGAGAGGGTTAAAAGACGCAAGAGAAAGATCAGAGCCCTGGACCAGAGCCCTCCTGCTTGTCTAACAGGGCAGTGAGCAATCCAGACACAGAAAGCATAGAACGTTGGGAAAAACTGTGAGAAGCCTACTTCAAAGAGATGTGCTGTCCCCTGTTATAAACATTGGTCATCAACAGCAGGCTTCAGGTATGGAAAAAGGTGGCCTTGGCAAAATTAGAAGATGAGACGGGGCCCACTGCAGTTCAACCACACCCATATGATAAAAGCCTGGTTCCAGTTAAACTAAAACCTAGACTGGTGTCTGTCAAAACGGGACAAGTAAGTGCACAAGAGGGAGAAATAGCAAATAGTACTTTCACTGAATAAAATGAAGGGGAAAAATGGAGAGTTCACAGAGCAGATTGGAAAACAAGAAGCTGCTATTTGCTCGTAGGGTAGTGATTAAAAAAGAATTTGAAATTGAAAAACCCTGATTCAGCAGGTTAACAAGGATTAACGCATTAACACATGGAATTTCCCAAAAACAGATAAATGCCACCTGGAAGAAAAACTTTAAAAACAACCGGTCTCACTGTAGTATCTTTAAGACGCTAACGAAAAATACAGGCACTCACGAGCTTTCATGGACACCACCCACTTCTTCAGCTGACAAATATTGAGCAAGAGGCACAGAGGTTCAAATAAAGCAGAAAAAGAGGAGGGGGGAGGGAAAAAACAGTCAATTATAGTGTCTGTGCAAAATGAGGCTGATCGAATGGGGGCAGAATATTCCTGGCTGCTGGCACGGAGGAGCCGCTGAGGCGGGAGAGAAGGCCCCTGGCAGTCAGGAGGGCTGGGCGGGAAAGATCCCACTGACCGGACTGGAGGGGCCCACCGGCCAGGCCACTGGATGTTACCCCACCATGAGCCCTGTCCTCATGCCCCACACCTCTCCCTCTCTCTCTCTCACCCACCCCCCACAAGCTTCTGTCATACCCCCCCAGATCTGCAAGGCTCTACCCTGACTCCTGCACTCGCCGCACTACCAGCTTCCTGCCCTGATGGACCCAGGCAATACTGGGTAAGTCTAGTTGAAAAACAAACCCTTGTAAGGTTGTGTCATAGGCACACATATGTATTCATATAACCTATAGATATATACACTGTATCCATATTAGCCATCCAAATTAATTATTTGGGAGTGCTTCTAAAACTCAGTCACAAAACTACATGCCTCACTTATGGTCCCAGGCCCGCCATAAAAGACTAAACAAAACTGGCAAATAAAATCTGTCCATCGGTTGTATGAGGGAATGTACAGACTAAAGGAGAAATGGGCTGTGAATGTGTGAATGGTAAAGTAAGGAGGACACATAACAGGGAAGTAACCTGAATCATAGAATAATAGAACACTAGAACTGGAAGGGACCTCAAGAGGTCATCGAGTCCAGTCCCCTGCCCTCACGGCAGGACCAAGCACCATCTGAGTCATCCCTGACAGGTGTCTGTCTAACTTGCTCTTAAATATCTCCAGAGATAGAGATTCCACAACCCCCCTGGGCAATTTATTCCAGTGTTTAACCACCCTGACAGGTACAAAGACTTTCCTAATGTCCAACCTAAACCTCCCTTGCTCCAATTTAAGCCCATTGCTTATTGTCCTATCCTCAGAGGTCAAGGAGAACAATTTTCCTCCCTCCTCCCTGTGACACCCTTTTAGATACTTGAAAACCGCTATCGTATCCCCTCTCAGTCTTCTCTTTTCTAAACTAAACAAGCCCAATTCTTTCAGTCTTCTCTCATCGCACCTGTTTTCTAGACCTTTCATCATTTTTGTTGCTCTTCTCTGGACCTTCTCCAGTTTCTCCATATCTTGCTTGAAATGTAGTGCCCAGAACTGGACACAATACTCCATGAGGCCTAATCAATGCAGAGTAGAGCAGAAGAATGACTTCTCCTGTCTTGCTCACAACACTCCTGTTAATGCCTCCCAGAATCATGTTTGCTTTTGTACAGTGTTGACTCATATTTAGATTGTGGTCCATTTGTCTTTATTGAACTTCATCCTATTAACCTCAGACTATTTTTCCAGTTTGTCCAAATCATTTTGAATTTTGATCCATCTTCCAAAGCACTTGCAACCTCTCCCTGCTTGATATCATCCGCAAACTTAATAAGCAGGGCTCGACAATTAATGTAATCTACTAATCTGTGGCAAGTAGGTTACAAGCTGGCACAGCTGCGCAAGCCCTGTTAATAAACATACTCTCTCTGTCAATATCTAAACCACTGATGAAGACGTTGAACGTAACCAGTCCCAAAACAGACCCCATGAACCCCACTTAACGTCCTTCCAGCATGACTGTGAACCAATAACTATTCTCTGAGAACTGTTATCTAGCCAGTTATGCACCCACCTTACAGTAGCCCCGTCTAGGTTGTATTTCCCTATTTTATTGATAAGAAGGTCATGCCAGCCCATATCAAATGCTTTACTAAAGGCTAGGTATACCACGACCACTGTTTCTCCCTTATCCACAAGACATGTTATCATGTTAAAGAAAGCTATCAGATTGATTTGACATGATTTGTTGTTTACAAATCCATTCTGGCTGTTACCTAGCACCTTATTTTCTCCCAGGTGTTTGCAGATGAATTCCTTAATTGCTTGCTCCATTATCATCCCTGGCACAGAAGTTAAACTGACTGGTCTGTGGCTTCCTGGGTTGTTCTTATTTCCCTTTTTATAGATGGGCACTAGATTTTCCTTTTTCCAGTCTTCTGTAATCTCTCCTGACTTCCATGTTTTTCAGAGATGATAGCTAAAGGCTGAGATACCTCCTCTATCAGCTCTTTCAGTATTGTAGGATGCATTTCATCAGGCCCTGGTGACTTGCAGACATCTAACTTTTACAAGTAATTTTTAATTTGTTCTTTTATTTCAACTTCTAAACTTACCCCATTTCTACTAGCATTCACTATGTTAGGTATCCTGTCACCATCAATCTTGACGAAAACTGAAACAAAGAAGTCATTAAGCACCTCTGCCATTTCCAACTTTCATGTCACTGTTTCTCCCTCCTCACTGAGCAGTGGGCCTGTCTTTGGACTTCCTCTTGCTTCTAATTTGTAAAATGTCTTCTTGTTTCCCTTTATGTCTCTAATTAGACTGAGCTCATTCTGTGACTTCGCTTTTCTAATCTTGCCTCTGCATATTTGTGTTATTTACTTATAATATGCCCTAGTTTCTACTTTTTAATGACTCATTTTTTATTTTTAGATCATGCAAGATCTTCTGGTTAAGCCAAGGTGGTCTCTTGCCATACTTTCTAACTTTCCTATGCAGCGGAATAGTTTGCTTTTGTACCCTTTGAAAAACTGGCAACTCTCTTCAGTTGTTTTTCCTCTTAGTCTTGCTTCCCATGGGGACCTTACCTACCAGCTTTCTGATTTTACTAAAATCTGCCTTCCTGAAATCCATTGTCTTCATTTTGCTGTTCTCCCTTCTACCATTCCTTAGAATCATGAACTCTATGATTTCATGATCACTTTCACCGAAGCTGCCTTCCACTTTCAAACTCTCAACCAGTTACTCCTTATTTGTTAAAATCAAATCTAAAACAGCCCCCCTCACCCAGGTGTTTTCTCACTCTTCTGGAATAAAAAAAGGTATCCTATACAATCCAAAAACTTACTGGACAATCTGTGCCCTACTGTGTTAGCTTCCCAACATATGTCTGAATAGTGGAAGTCACCACCAAATCCTGAGCTTTGGCTGATTTTGTGAGTTGTTTAAAAAATGCCTGATCCACTTCTTCTGCCTGGGTAGGGTAGGTGATCTGGAGTAGACCCCTAGCATGACATCATCCTTGTTTTTTACCCCTTTTAACCTAACCCAGAGATTCTCAACAAGTCTGTCTCCTGTATCCATCTCCACCTCAGCCCAAGTGCAGAGAGGAAAAGACACTGCCCAGCCTTCTTGAGATGGCACTTTTACTCATGGTTTTGTTTCTGAGCTCCGTTTGTGGTTTTTTCCCAAATTAATGCTGAATTCCTTCCCTCCCGTTTATTCAAATTTATTTTCTAGCTCAGACTCTGTGCCTGCAAACGGCGAAGCATTGACTGCCATGGGGTAGTGTGTGAATTTCCCAGGTCAGTGTGTGGGGGCTCCAGCCAGTTCCATGTGGGATAGATGGAGATGAACTTCTAGCCCTTGTCTACACTAGGGAATTAATTCAAAGTAATCTCCCCACTTCACCCCCCCCCCATTATTTCAAAATAATAAGCAGAGTGTCTACACTACCAAGCCTATTATTTTGAAATAACAGGGTAGTTATTTAAAAATCTGTACTCCTGCTTCCCTGGGGGAACAATGCTTAGGATAGTCAAGACAGAAACAGACTGTGAGGGACTCCAAAAAGATCTCACCAAACTGAGTGATTGGGCAAAAAAATGGCAAATGAAATTTAGTGTGTATAAGTGTAAAGTAATGCACATCGGGAAAAAAACCCCAACTATACGTGCAGTATGATGGGGGCTAATTTGGCTATGACAAATCAGGAAAGAGAGTTATCATGGATAGTTCTCTGAAAACTTCCACATAGTGGGCAGCGGCAGTCAAAAAGGCAAATAGGATGCTAGGAATTATTAAGAAAGGGATAGAAAATAAGACAGCATATCTTACTGCCCCTATATAAAACTATGGTACACCCTCATCTTGAATACTGTGTACAGATGTGGTCTCCTCACCTCAAAAAAAATATTTTGGCCTTGGAAAGGGTTCAGAAAAGGGCAACTAAAATGATTAGGGGTTTGGAATGGGTCCCATATGAAGATGTGTTAAAGCAACTGGGACTTTTCAGTTTAGAAAAGAGGAGACTGAGGGGGGATATGATAGAGGTCTATAAAATCATGAGTGGTGTGGAGAGAGCGGATAAAGAAAAGTTATTTATTAGTTCCCATAATAGAAGAACTAGAGGACACCAAATGAAATTAATGGGTAGCAGGTTTAAAACTAATAAAAGAAAGTTCTTCTTCACACAGCGTATAGTCAACCTGTGGAACTCCTTGCCAGAGGAGGCTGTGAAGGCTAGGACTATAACAGAGTTTAAAGAGAAGGTAGATAATTTCATGGAGGTTAGGTCCATAAAAGGCTATTAGCCAGGGGGTAGGAATGGTGTCCCTGGCCTCTGTTTGTCAGAAGCTGGAGAAGGATGGCAGGAGACAAATCGCTTGATCATTGTCTTCGGTCCACCCTCTCTGGGGCATCTGGTGCTGGCCACTGTCAGCAGACAGGCTACTGGGCTAGATGGACCTTTGGTCTGACCCAGCATGGCCGTTCTTATGTTCTTAATTCAAAATAGATATTTTGAAATAGCTGTAGTGTGGGTGCTCCACTGCTGCTATTTCAAAATAGGTCCTTCACAGAGTAATTCCGAATTACTCCCCAGTGCTGTCTGGGTCTCTAAGTTGAGGCAGCACATCCACAATAACAGAGCCTGCCTCAGGCTAATTTTGAGACTCCCCCGTAGTAGGGACATGCTATTTCAATTTTGTTATTTCACGAGTTATTATTTTGAATTTCATTATTTCAAAATAATTTCCTAGGATAGACCTGCCTCTAGGTATTGAACCCTGAACTGGCTGCTGCTGACTCCCCCTGGAAGAAGGGTTCCCCATCTTTCATATAAATGCGGGTAGGGGCGTGTCTGAAGGGGCTTAGCCGAGTCTTCCCCTGCCCTTCTATTGCTTTGAGTAAATCTTTCCTCTGAGCAGCTTTGGTTCAAGCAGAGGTTGGGGTGGCGGTGGGGGTGGGAGGGTCTTCCCTGAGTCCGACAGACAGGCCGGATCCTGTGCCCTGGCCCCCAAGAACACGGAGCTACGAGGGAAACAGCAGGGCTCAGGATCCAGGCACCATGGCAGGTGAGTGGAATGTTGGGCTCTGGAGGTTCCATGGCAGTTGGGCATGTTCTGATCTGGCAGTTGGGTGGGAGGCTGGGCCCTGAGGTGAACAGGGGAGGGGGTTAAAGGAGTGGGGGATAAACACCTCAATCGCTAGCCCTGGGGGTAGATGAGGAGGCAGAAATGCCTCAGGGGTTCATGAGCCCGGCTGTCCCTGAACCCACAATTTTGTGGGAACTGTGGCCAAGTGCACACCTGTGAGTTCCTATCTAGGATGAGACCCAACTCCTTTCATTTTGGCGCTAATGATCACAGCAAATGAGATTCACTCACAAAGTCCCATAGCCCGTTCCCTGCCCTCCTGACCCCAGAGCCGGCTAGTCCCCCGCTCTGAGGCTGCTTGGGTCAGTGCATCTAGAGGGAAAGGCTGCATGTCCTGTGAACAGAAGGGATAATTCCTGTATATATAATCCTGTAGTGACCCCTTCTGGGGCTGGAGAACTTACTCAAGTTCCACCTTATGGTGTATAAAACTTGTGCCTATGCCAGTGTCATAGGGGCTGCATTTAGGATAATTCGTTCATACATTTTCACAAGTGATTTCAACAATTCATGGAGAGGAGGTTAAAGGTTATAAATAGATTTGGCAGAATTCCTTTTTTCTAATAATTTCCACAGACTTCAAGCGTGCTTTCTATTTTTCTGAATTTACATTTTCAGGTATTGAAAATGACTGAGGAGATCAAACCCTCGTTCTGCAATGAAAACATTGATTTAAAAAGGCCAAATTATAACTATTCCAACACAAAGCTTTAACATCACAGCTCAAAATATACAAAGACAAGAGCCTTAAATCACACTCTAATACATTCTCAAGCAGGAAATTTCAATTATTAGCGATGGAAAATTTTGCCACCAGTGTCCGTGTGTACAATGAACTCAATATTTACTAAAAAAAATCCAATCCTTCCAAGCACAGTTATAAAGCTTTAACTGTTTTTGAATCTCAACCTCTACTGCCATTAAATAATTGTCTGATCTTCACAGAAGGCCTGGCCCCTGAAACACAAATTACTACAAATGTGATGACTGACATTGATAACAAAAGGGGAAAATGATTAAACCCCATAATTTTTCTCATCACAAGCTAAATCAATAGAAATCTAAACAAAGCCTGTGAACTGTCTTCAGTGTCTTCGTGCAAAACCACAGTAAGGGAACTAGAATCCTGCTGAGTCTAATCTGAGTATCGATTAGCTCGAGTTGGCACCAGGACAAGTTTTGCTGGTGGGAGGGTGGGCACTGACCAGTTTTTCTGCATCTTGAAGTGGCAAACACAAGGGGGAGGGGTGGATCCAGAGCAGCCCAGCAGGAGGCAAAGCCAAAGGGTGTGGGTGCATAGGGGGCTATTGTGTGGGGACATCAGAAGCAGGGGCGTTGCTGTCGGTGGCGCTGTGAGTTGGGTCAGCCCCCTTGGGCTCCACAGTGTTCATCTTCTCCTTGTACTGGCGCTTGAAGAAGCCAAACTGGAAGGAGACAGAGAGTGAGAGCCAGACGGGCACAGGTTCACAGCGGAGGAGGGGGAGGGATGGGTTGTGGGAATTTCCAGAGGAAAGACCTTTACCCCTCCCTCAGCAGAAACAGGCCCCACCGCCAGGGTGCTAGGCGGTGGGGGAGGGGGTTGAGCCCTCCTCCCCCCCTCACCTTGTAGAGGGCTGCACTGATGAGGGCCAACAGGACCAGGCCTCCCACGCTGCTGCCCACGATGATGGGCAGGTAGTTATAGACCACGAGCTGCTCCACCACCGTCTGCACCTGGTGGGGAAGAGCCATAAGATGGGGACCCAGGACTCCTGCCACCATCCCCCCACCTCTGCTCTAAACCCCCAGACTCCACTTCCTGCCAGTGCAGGGACAAGAGAGCTGGCTCCCAGCTCTAACCACTAGCCCATGCTCTCTCTATCCCAGCACTGTCACTCTGGTACCTGGCGCTGGACAAATCCCTCCTTCTGGGTGTATTTCTTCTCCTCGTATTCAATCTGGGCCTCGCTCACCAGGGTCACTTTCTGCTGCAGAGTCTGGAACAGAGAAACTCCCTGTCCCTGACCAGAAATGACACCGACACGCCCAGAGCATCACCCCAGGGGTCCCAGGGAAATTGACAGGCTGATCGTACAGGAGCAATCCCTGGCCCAGCACTGAGATGCAGCCACCTTTGGGGAGGGCACGGGGACTGTTCATGAGGGGGGTTTCCTCATCCGGCTGGGAGGCAGAGGCAGCTCTCATACCTGGGGGACCCACTGGAAGCCGACGTTCCCTTTGATCGTGAACTCCAGCGGCTGCTGCATTGCCAGGGAGGTGATTGTGCACCGAATCTTCTTACAGGTGGCCACGGAGCAGTCCTGGGGTGGAAGGATATCGCCGGGTGAGGCAGGGACGTGCAGGGTCTGGGCATGGCCATGGGGGTCTGGGTCTATCTGTAGCAGGAGGCCTTCCTCAAGGCCACCCTCCTCCCCCCACTTGCTGTCTGTGTTAATGCAGGGGAAAGGGGGCATGGAGACGTGCAAGGACTCAGCATGGCAATCAGGGTTTGAGTCTGTCTAACAAAAGGCCTTCCCGCAGCACAGCCCATCCCCCCACTCGTTGTCTGTGTTTTTGCAGAGGGAAAGGGGCTGCTGGTACCACACTGGCCTGAACTCACCAGCAGGGGGCGCTTGCTCATCTGCTTCACAACATCCTTTGAACCAGGTGTTTCTGCCTCACTGGTGCACTGAGCCAGCTGGGGCTGGGGTGTAAGGAGGAGGAGGAAGAGACATGGAGTTAACAGGGGCAGGAATATAACATGGGCCCTTTCATCTCTAGCGAGCACTGCTCTAATGCAGCTCCAAGGCAGGGAACTGACTGATTGGTGGGTAGGCACTTCAGTGCCATCCTTATCCACAGGCAGAATACACCATTGCATAGGGAAAATTTGGGGCACCTCTGGATCTTACTCTCCATCCATCTGTTCATTCCTGTGTCTGGGCTGTGGCTCTGCCTCCTCGGGAGAGGACTGAGCTGGCCAGAGCCATGAGCAGACACTGACCCTGTGAAAGAGCCATGTGTGAAGCAATGAAGCCATTTCACATGCATTTGCCAACCCCAGGCATATCCTGTCAGGTTCTGAATTGACTGTGATAGCTGACAGGACCTAACTTTAAAATTTCTTTGTGTTGCTGAACATTATCAAATCACATTCCTCCATCCCTCCAGTGTAATAGTACTTTGTAGGGTCCCATAAATCCTAAGGGAGTGGTCCCCAATGCAGTCCCCGTGGGCACCATCGTGCCTGCAGGGCCATTTATGTGCGCCTGCCAAACAATTTGGGCCAGCCCCATCCCTGGGCGCAGCACCAGTCCCTGGGTGCATGGCATATGCGCAGCCCCGCCCCCAGGCAGCCCCAAAAAGGAAACCACTGTCCTAAGGAGAGCTCTGGGGATATGGGGTCTCCTCTCTGCTATCCTGGCAAGGCAGCCTGCCCCAGCAGGGGGCGCTGTGGGGCACAGCAGGTGTCATAGGGCCCTTCTCACAAACAGAAGCCCAGGGAGAGGCAGGCACCTTGGAGGGGACGACCTCAGAGGCGTCCCACACACGGACCCCGCTCAGCTCCACGGGGAACTGGAACGTGACCGACAGGGGGACGCTTCGCTGCCGCAGGTTCTTCACCTGGAAGAAACAGACTCCCCCTAGGAACTGCAGGGAGAGAACCTGGCAGCTCTGACCCTGCCCACCCCACCCCTCTGTGCTCTAACCCACTAGATCCAGCTCAGGCAGTTCCACCCCCGCCCCCTGCTCTGAGCCCCCCCCTCGCTCCACCTCCCCCTCATATGCTGTGCGACCAGCCTCACCTCGTACCGATGTGTCACTGGCGCGCTTGTCTCTGCCGCCTTGGTGGAGAAGTTGACGTACTTGGTCGACTCCTCGAGGCTGGGGGAGGAACAAGGGAGACGGGAGTGTGATGGGCGTAGCTGGAGGGTGGCAGTGGGGTTCATGTCCAGCAGGGAGCGCTGTGCTGCAGGGAACAGGAAGGGGCCCAGCAGGGGGCTCTCTCCCAATGTCTCTGCACTGACCTACCTGGTGAGGATGATGAAGATGCCGTACTTGACTGGCAGCTCCTCCCGGTGAACCATGCGCTCGGTGACGGGGCCGCCGTTGTCACTGGGGGGAGGGGAAGACAAAGGAGAGATGTGAGATGCAGCCAGATAACTGTGCAGGGAGGGTGCACCACAGGCCTCTGCCCTGCCCTACTCTGTGCACTGCCCCTCCACTGCCCCCACCCCCTTCTCCTGGCCCTGCACAGCCCCTCACCTGCTGGCGCTGGCCGTGATCTGCAGCCTGTCCCCCAGGTCGGCCTCAGAGGAGACGTCGAAGGTGGCGATGAAGACGGCCTGGGAAACACACAGGGGGTGAGAGAGTCGCTGGGCTCGGGGCCTGGGGAACTGCCAGAGACTGCGGGGGAGGGGCTGGCACAGAGGTTCGGGGGAGGGGCGGTGGTATGAACTGAGATGGATAAATGGGATAAATGAGAGAGGCAAAGGTGCTACCATGGCCCTGGCCCTGCCCAGCATCAAACAGCCTGAACCAGGTCTGGGATCCCGAGACCCCAGTCGGCCTCATGCCACAGCAACAGCCCATTAACAGCCCCTCCCCTCACTATCATCTCGTCCAGTGGAGCCTCGTTCCCAGCCTCTCAGGCTACCCCTTGTTTCCCGGCCCCGACACGGCCTGACCCAGCCCGGAATGAGCTCAGGGTTCTGTTTGCACTGACTCGCTGGCCTCCTTCCCCCACCAGCGCTGTGCCCAGTAAGGATGTTAACCAATGGTTAATTTACTAATCGAGTAGTCAATGGGATTTCCATCAACTACTCAACTAGTCGACAGGCACTTCCACATTCCCCCTTTGAAACATACAAGAGTCCCCACTGGGGCTCTTGTACATTTCAAAGGAGGAATGCAGAACTCTGTGTGCAACCCTGGGCCAGAGGAAAGTCCCGCTGGCTCTGGGCTGCATGTGGGCGCGCCTGCTTTGAAATGTTCAAGAGTCCCCAGTGGGGATCAGCTGTGTGGCACCGCCCCTTTGAAACGCAGCTTCAGGTTTCAAAGTGGCAGCACCGCCCAGGTACAGGCTCCATGTGCTGCTGCCACCTTGAAGTGACCCCTCTTCCCCCCGATAGATGCAGCAAGGAGGAGGGGAATCGAATAGTCGACTCGACTCTCCAATAAACATTTTCTTATCAAATAGTCAACTAGTCCTTAACATTCTTAGTCCCCAGCACATCCTCACCACGGACTGGGCTGCCCCAGTGATCTGCCCCACTCTGCTCACAGCTAGGCTCACGCCTAGGGCATTCCCAGGCCAAGGCTGGGCTAGGGCCAGTCCCTACCTCAGATCCGCTCCAGAAGATGGGGGGGTTGATGTGGCAGGTGCTGTTCCTCTGAGTCTGCGCCTCTGAGCTCACGGCTGAGCTGCACTTAATGGCCATGGTCCTCCTGTTAGACTGAGCACAGGGACCAGCCAGTGAGAGACGGGGCCCAGAGCGCCCCCTGCTGAGCCACCAACTGCTCCCTGCAACACAGCACCCCCTGCTGAGCCCCCAACTGCTCCCTGCAGCACAGCGCCCCCTGCTGGGCCCCCAACTGCTCCCTGCAACACAGCGCCCCCCCTGCTGAGCTTGCCACTTATGCTGGTGTGCATTGGGGTACCTGTAGCAGCAGGACCCGGCGGTAGGACAGCGCGGTCAGGTAGAAGAACTGCACTGTGGTGCTGTAGGAATTCTCCCCGCGGTTCTGGATGGACACAGTGATGTTGAATTCAGGCATCACCCCCACCACCAGGGTGCTCAAACTAGGAGGCAGAGAAAGTAGTGAGCTTCTTCAGGGAAGTGCCCTGGCAGCTCTGTGAACTTCCTTTAGCAGTGCCCACCTGGAGGCCCCAGCACTCTGAGCTTCCTCACAACAGTGCCTTCCGCCCAGGATCCATCAACGCAGGAAATCTGGCTGGATGCTGGAGATCCAAGGTGTGATCAAGCCAGAGGATCCCCATGATGGGTGTTGTTGGGGGAGGATTCAGTGACTTACCCAGAGAAATTGAAGGAGATTTCTAGCTGGTCATCACAACGACCATCTGTGCCACAATCCTTCTGAAACGGGAGCTGGGGAGAGAGCCGGGAGGGCTGGGGTCAGCAAGCCCCTTAAAGGGATTCCAGCCCTAAATCTGTCCAGCTGCATCATGCTCCTACCCTTCCTTCACTGTCCATCTCCTGGCTCTGGCCAACAACTGAAAGACACTTCTTGGGGTGCAGGGCAAGAAGGCTGGCTGTCTCGAGAGGCTGGGGAAGCAGGCACGTGGCCTTCCCCTCTAAGGAAGGTTTTTTATTTTGGGTGAAACTATTCCACTTTTTTTACGCTAAGAATGTTTGGGGGTTTGGACAGACATTTTGGGAGCTTTGTGAAGTTGGAATGCTTCCAACCGGGGAAAGAGGTCTGTAAATGGCAAACTTGCCAGCGTTCTCTGTCGCCTCCCGGTGTCTGCACTGGGTAAGAGGTTCAGGCTGCTGCTGCTGGCTTTGCAGGTTCTTGCTTTTTGAACTGGTCGCTGGTTTGATCCCTGCAGCAAACCCACTACAGTGTCTGGCCCCAGCAGCCTTACCGAGCCTGAAGACACCAGTGCGGAGTCCTCGCTCAGGATGGCGCTGAGGTTGCCGGCAGCAGCAATGGGTTCCCCCGTCAGGGTGTAGTTGAGGCGCAGGGTGATGGGGGTCAGGGTGTCCTCAGGGCAGAGCTGGGGAGATAGAGACACGTAGGGACCCATGAGAAAAAGCAGGATCCAGGAGAGGTTTGTTCTCTGGGGGTATGTCTACACTACCCCGCTAGTTCGAACTAGCGGGGTAATGTATGCATACCGCACTTGCTAATGAAGCCCGGGATTTGAATTTCCCGGGCTTCATTAGCATAAGCGGGGAGCCGCCATTTTTAAATCCCCGCTGCTTCGAACCCCGTGTAGCGCGGCTACACGGGGCTCGAACTAGGTAGTTCGGACTAGGGTGCCTATTCCGAACTACCGTTACTCCTCGTGAAACGAGGAGTAACGGTAGTTCGGAATAGGCACCCTAGTCCGAACTACCTAGTTCGAGCCCCGTGTAGCCGCGCTACACGGGGTTCGAAGCAGCGGGGATTTAAAAATGGCGGCTCCCCGCTTATGCTAATGAAGCCCGGGAAATTCAAATCCCGGGCTTCATTAGCAAGTGCGGTATGCATACATTACCCTCCTAGTTCGAACTAGGAGGGTAGTGTAGACATACCCTGGGTGATTTGGAGCAAGGGGTAGGGTTGCAGGGGCAGACTCAGCAGGAGGGGGAGGAGCCGTGACCATCCCGCCCCCCCCACACACACACACACACTCACAGGTAATCTTATCTGGTGCATCTCACATTTCTTCTCAATGCCCATACTCAGATTCCTGCTCAGAACGGGGCCAGTGGACCCAAAGGCAGCTCGGATCTTCATCCGGCCAGAGTCCAGGACCAGGCTATACTGGATGATGCTGGAGATCCTGTCGTCTATGGGGGAGGGGAAATGAGGGACAGAGCGAGACTGAGAGCAGGACTCTCAAGGGGAAATGGGACACAGGCCTTTACCTCCCCCCAGTGGGGCGCTGGTTCCAATCCAGCACCAGGGCCAGGTACTCCCTGGCTCAGGGGGTGGGAACCGAGGGTGGGATTGGTCCGACCTAGGCTGTCCTTGGTGCTCTTTGTGACGGTGAAGCAGATCTCTGCCTTGCTGGCCTCCGTGTTGAACTTCTCCTGCTCCTGGCAGCTGAAAGCTGTAGTGGGGATTGTGGGGGGCTGGAAGCTGATGGTGACTCCAACTCTGAGCACTGGCCGGGACCTGCCATGGTGGGAATGGAACCATCACCTATCTACTCCCTGCAATGGGGCCAGGCCCCATCCTTTCCCAGAGTCGCCCACCCGGCATGGAACTGTTCCCAGCACCCAAGGAGATGGGTTTTGGAGATGCAGAATGGCCAGGGGAGACGCTGAGGGGCAGAGAAGAAAGGAGCCGACTTGTGCGGCCGCATTGCTAAAAGATGCTAACGTGAGAACGTGCTTCATCTTGTGACTTGATGAAATGCCTGTCAGGTGCAGCTGGTGCTTTATAAACCCTGCACCCCCCAGTGTCATGTTATATTGAGGCTGTGCCCCTTTGAACTCCCTATCAGTGCCAGACTCATCGAACAGGAGAGTCAAACCCGGCTTCCGGTGGAAGGATTCGCTCCTGCCCCCGGAGAGGCCTTTGGGCCCAAATGAGCCATTCCAAAGTGAGACACTGAAGAGCAGAGACATGGTCACTTCTCACCCTCTCTGGGAGGAGGAGCCCTGCACATAAACCCATCCCATCCGCGTGGGCTGTGGGGAGAAGGGGTAGAAGTCCCCAGAGAGGAGAAAGTTGTTTTCTTGGTATTGCTTGGACCCTAAGGGGGCATCTCTACTGCATCTACACAGCCACCCTGTTATTTCAAAATAATTTCAAAATAACAGGCAGCTTATTCCAAAATCTGTAAACGTCATTCTACAAGGAATAACGCCTCTTCCAAATAGTTATTTCGAAATAAGACTTGTGTAGACACTCCTCAGCTGCTATTTTGAAA
Source organism: Pelodiscus sinensis (assembly GCF_049634645.1). Classification (NCBI taxonomy): domain Eukaryota; kingdom Metazoa; phylum Chordata; order Testudines; family Trionychidae; genus Pelodiscus; species Pelodiscus sinensis. The sequence goes on along the minus strand of NC_134714.1, from coordinate 130,898,705 downwards.
TATCCCCTCACCGGGGACATTCTAAGTCATTCCTCCCCAGTGCCTCCTGGAGCTCTAAATCCAGATAGCATGTCTACATTAGAGAAGCCTAGCTCAGACTAATTTTGAGGATTCCCTCAATACACATGCTATTTTGGAATAAGCTATTTTGGAATAACTACTCTGGAATAGCTTATTCCAAAATAAGCTTGCTGTATAGACGTACCCTAATGGGGCAAGTCTCACTAGGCATAAGCAAAAGGCCTTCGGCTGCTTGGCCTGGGGTAGCCCTCGCATGGAATATGCTTATTACAGAAGATTCTTTATCATTCAGAAACTAAGACTGTAGCTCATTTGTGTGAATACTTAAGCTACTTTAACTGTGTAACGAACTCCTACTTCTTTTTCTTAATTACTGAGTTTTAACTAGTCTGGTGCCGGATTGGCTACCAGCTTTGGCTTAGGCTTGAGATGTGAAATACAAGAGACTAGGGAGAATGACCATCCCTTAGGATGGGCAATAACCTGCGTTTTGTTGTGAATTTTGTTGTAAGGGGCCCCCCACCGCCCCGCACACACACACATCTCCTGGCGCTGTCTGAGATTGCCCAGTGGGGCAGGGCCAGGACACAGAGGGACTCACCTCAGCAGCAGGACCTGGCCTTGTGCTCCCACCGCGATGTCCGGCAGCCCATCCCCCGTCAGGTCTGTCCCGCCACTGACGGCCTGGCCAAAGTAGTGCAGCCTGCTGGGGAACTGCGCCCCCTCGATGCGCTGTGGGGCAGAGAGAGGTCAGGGGAGGGGAAGGGGTGGCTGTTTCATACTATGACACTAGGGGGCAGCAGTGGATAAGGGATGCAAACCTGGGGGCTATGGGATCATGGCATATGAGCATGGGCTGTGCCTCACCTGTGTGTACTGAGAACTGAGGCCTCCCTTTTCCCCATGGAAGATGTACAAGGCCCCGCTGTTGTCATTCTCCATGGGGGCCCCGATGGCCACGTCCGTCTGTCCGTCCCCGCTGATGTCCCCGATTTCAGACATGCTGGCCCCGAAGCGCCCCAGCGCCTGCCCCACCTGCCCCTGCAGGGTCTTGGTACAGATCAGCATCACCCCCTGCAGGCCCAGCTAAAGAGACACATGGGGAAAGGATCAGCACTGACTGGCTGGGGAGAGCGCCCCCTACAGAGATCCTTCCCTGCTCCCTGCTGCACAGCGCCCCCTAGTGCCACACAAGGGCATTGGGATCAGCACTGACCATGAGGAGAGAGCACCCCCTACAAAGCCCTCCCATCTTAGTGTCCCTGCAGCCCAACACCCCTTCACCTGGGCTAGATCATGGGAACATCTCTGTCTAGCAAGCCACTTAATGGGATCCTAGTCCCAAACCTGTCCAACTGCTCCATAAAACCCAGGTCTTCCCACCTCCTACCTGCTGGTTAATCAGGCAGACATGGACCTGTCCTCCATTCAGGGGTGTATAGTACATGGGGGCTCCAATCAGAACCAGATCTGTGTTCCCATCTCTGTTCAGGTCCACAGCGCACAGTGTACCCCCGAAATATGAGCCGATCTGGAGGGGCAGATAAGTCACCCCTCAATTTAGCCACCTTCTTCATCTTCTCCTGCTGGGACCCACCCCACCCTGCTGAGAGGAGAATTCAATCCCCATTCTTATCCCATCCTCAGCGTCACCCCCTCTTTACACACAGCAGGTGGCGCTCTTGCTGTCATTGTTCTGTCCTATTGAATGTATAATAGGCTGATAGATCTTGGAGAAATGCTGATTGTTCATTGAGGTTCAGTGCTTTTTAGCTGCCATATTTGTACAAGTAAAGTTTATTCATTGAGTCAACTTGCCTGAAGCCATCTTTCCAGCTCTATTTCCCTGAGCACACAGGCAGTTGTATGTGAGAGAGGTGCTTACTGCTAGCCAGGGTGCCATTATTTTAGCTACTGTGTTGCACACATTAAATGTTGGCCCTCTCTGTCTGTGTCACACATGAGTTGCATCTAACCAAACACAGAGCCTAGAAGACTATCAGCTCTTGAGGGGCAGGCGCTGTCTTTCCTGTCTCTCTTTGTATAGTGCTTCACAGAAAGGGGTCCAGTTCTGTAACTGGAACTGCTCCATGGTGTTCCTAGGAAGTACCTCACAGCAAATAAATAAATGATCGTCATCATGCTGAGTGTTAGCTGTGGTGCTCTGTCACAATGTCCCTCTGCCAATCACATTCCTCCATAGCTTACGTGTCTCTGACTCGGATAGTCACCTCCCTCTCTCTGTCCGCCCATCATGCCCTATACCCTCCCCTTACCTGCTTTCCCAACTCCTCTGCTTTCACCTCCCATCCTCTGCGCTTGGCGTCTTGCCCGAATAGGACAACTTTGCCAATGTGGTTGTAGCGAGGGGCCCCCACCACATAGCTGCGCCTCCCCTGGGATGTGATGACTTGAACTGAATAACCTGAAAGAGACAGAGACACAAAAGAGTAAACGGGGAGAAACAGGAAATTCCGGAACCTGGGGCCTCACGCAGCCCAAGAGCAGTATAAGGACTTGATCATGAGCCCAGCTGAGCCTGCATGTGGAGGATGTATTTGGAGTCCCCCTTTACTCCCTTTTGTGGGAGATCAGCATCGCCGAACCTTGCAAAGTGGGGCTTTAAACAACTAACAGCTCAAGGACAGAGTGTTAAGGCAGCAAAAGGGGCCACCACTGGCTGAGAGGGAATGAGACTCCCATGACATGCTCTGCAGCACAGCGCCTCCTCGTGGACCCCTGAGGTACTGGGGATAGCACTGACTGAGAAGAAACACCCCTACTGTGTTCGTGAAGCACAGTACCCCTAGTGTCCATGTTCTGCATGCCATCTGATTGATGGACTCCAAGCCCCAGATTTCAAGGTATCACTTCAGCTCAATAGGTCAGGAACGTACTGAACTGAGGTAGCAATGGATGCAGAGTGAAGACGCATAAATTCTTCTCTCTCAATGCTAGCAGTGTGGGTAATAAGCCCGAGGGAGCTGGAAGTTCTCACCGATAAGAGAATATCAGAGAGCACTGCCATTCCTGGAACCCGGTGAGCCCCGTCTCAGGGTTGGGATGCTGAAATCCCTAATTCCAACCAGTGTTCCCTGTAAGTTGATGTGTCTTCACTCTGCATCCATTGCTACCTCAGTTCAGTACGTTCCTGACCTATTGAGCTGAAGTGATACCTTGAAGTGATACCTTGGGCACGTGAGCGACTGCTCTGGAGGGATGCCAGTGCCGCCCAGACAATTAGCTGAGCACCCACAGCTGGGTTTCATGTTTCTGCTGGCGGTGCACATTCACACATACCTCGGTGCACGTAAAAAATTATTCCATGCATGGATGGAAAAGATTAGAGGGAACACTGGTTCCAACCCAGCCTGGGAAAAAGTGGTGAAAGATGGCACTCAATGTGAAAGACCCCACTGCCCGTTTCAGTGTACAGACGGCTCAGAACAGCAGGGCTTGGAAGGCCTGTGGACCAATGTGAGGGAGGAGGTATTACTGGAGGGGTTTGTTGCAGGACTCCAAATCAAACATGGATTCATGAATTCCAAGACCAGAAGGGACCACTGGTAACTTCTTGTCTGACCTTCTGTCTGGATTTATAAATTGCCAGTGATGGCGAATCCACAACTCTTGGTAAATTGTTCCACTGGTTAATGATCTAATCACCATTCCAAATTTTACAATTTATGGCCAGTCTGAATTTGTCTCACCTCAACTCCCAGCCATTCGACTTCTCTCTGCTAGATCAAAGAGCTCATGAGTAAAATTCTGTTCCAGTGTAGCTGCCTCTGTGGTGTGCCATGGGCATTGTTTATTCAGGGATCCCTCTCTTGGCACCGAGATGCAGCCACCTTCAGGGTGGGGCTCAGCAGCTTGGAAGTGAGCTGCTAGGCACACTGGGCCAGAGCAGTGCTGGCAGATTTCTTGCATGTTGCTCTTACCCAGGTAAGCACCATCCATGTCACCAGAGGTTCTAGATATGTTCATGAAGCTCGGCTCCCCGCGGCTCCCTTGTAGGTAAATCCCCCCGGACCAGTCATAGGCTCCCACCACTCCCAGCACAGCCCCATCCTAGACCAACATGGAGGGGATGGATTGCACAGAGCAGACAGCACAGCAAAATATAGCGAGAGAGAAAACATACCCAGGGTGAGCCACACACACGAACATGGCCCCTGCCCCCTGTGCTACATTCGGCCAGCGCTGACTGCCAAGGGGGAGTGTCCCTGCTGAACCCACACCCACTCCCTGCAGCGCAGCGCCCCCTAGTGCTGCATTGGGGCCTAGAGCCAGCACTGACTGCCAGGGAAAGCACCCCCTATTGAGCACTCATACTGCTCCCTGAAGCACAGCACCCCCTAGTGCTGCACTGGGCAACTGGAGACACCATTGAGTGCAAAACTGAAGCACCTGTTACCTTGTTTTGAACCACTAAGAGGTGGTCTCTCCCCTGCCTCCCCCTCCCCCCCAGAGCATTCAACCAATCAGATTCTATCTTGAAATATCTATGAGGGCCCAGAACATGGCAGCGAGGGACACACACTGGGGCCAGGTGTCTCTCACCGGGGACAGCAGGGAGCTGAATCCATCCTGCGACATCTCCAGCTGGAAGGAGCTGCCGCTCTGGGACTGGGTGCCTGGAGGGAAGAGACAGACAGATATGGGTGAGATCATCCCTTACGTCCTGTCCTCCCTCCCCCTTGGCAATGTTTCCTCTAATTTTTTCCATTCATGTGTGGAATATATTTTAGTGTGCGCACCAAGGCACATGTGGCTGTGCACCACCTGTTGAAACACACACTGCCTACTGTGGGTGCTCTGCTAATCAACAGGGCAGCATTAGAATTTCTTCTGGGGGGCCATGCAAGCACTCAGCTTACAAGGAACACCACTCCTTGGGCCAACGCAGAGCCCCTGAAGACCAAAGGCCCCATGTCTTGTTCCCTGGCCCTTTGAGCCAGCCACTCCCCTTCCCTGGGCCTGAATCAGAGCCCAAGACCCTAGAGGGGAAAGGTCCCATGTCTCATTCCTTGCTGAGCCAGCCAGTTTCACCAGTCAGTGCACGAGTTCATTTGGTCCCTCAACAGGAACAGTCAGAGTTGCTAGCACTTCACCCTGGAATGTACCCCTTAGATGGACAGCTCCTGGGTCTCTGTGCCATATGGAATCCCAGCAGCTCCCTGGCCCATCTCTACCCTAGGAACCTGTTTGCACAGCCCCAGGATGAGCAAAGTGCTTCTCCCTGGTCCAGTACCTTCGATGGCAAAGATCTTCTCCTGAAGCGTGTTCTGGATGCCCCGGAGGGCATCAAAGTCATTCACCTGGAAGATGTGTTCTTCTCGGGGTGCAGAGGCGATCTCACGTAGCTCCTTCCACCCACTACTTCCAACCTTTATGGGGCAAAGGTGCGAGGGAGACCAGGGAACAGAGCAACATAAAAATGGCCAGACTGGGTCAGACCAATGGTTCATCTACCTCAGTGCCCTGTATTCTAGCAGAAGCCATTGCCAGATGCTTCAGAGGGAATCAAAAGTGATCCATCCCCTCTTGTCCCACCCCAAATTCTGGCAGGCAGAGGCTTGTGGACACTCAGAGCATGGGAGAGCATCCTTGACCTTCTTGGCTAACAGCTTTTAAGGAACCTATCCTCTATGAAGTTCTCATACTTTGTAGAGCCCAGTTATACTTTGGGCCTTGACAACATCCCCCAGCCAGGAGTTCCACAGGTTGACTGGGGTGTGAAGTAGTATTTCCATTTGTTTCTTTTTAACCTGCTCTCTATTCAGTGTTAGAATATTGTGAAATTTAAGATTTAAATATCTGAAACTGTGAAATTCAACATTTTTAAAATGCTATGACAGTGACATTTACAAAAATGGACCATGATTTGGGTAGGGTCCTATTCATAATGGGAAACCAGTTGTGGCAGAATTGCCAAGCTGTTTTTAGGACCTCGACTCACTGCCATCTTCCACAGCTAGTCTGTCCATAATAGATAGACCCTGCAGCTCCTGGCACATAAATCCAAGTACAAATGGTGTCTGCCTGGCTGAATATAGTATTCAACGGGGCAGATGAACACAGAAACTTACATGGATGGCAGACCATGTATATTCCCATGAGTTATACTTAAATAAGAATTTAAACTAATGAGGAAAATGCTGTAATGATTAGTGAAGACCATCTCCAGCAATAGATGGTGCTGTATCTTTCTCTTTGTGTTAACTTGTTGCCTAGTATGCAGGTTTGTTGTTAGATCTGACCTGGGTGAGTAAGGTGGAAGTTTAGCCTTGTCTGTGTGAGCTGGAGTTGGTATGTGCTGCGTCCCAGCAAATATCTGTGAGTGTGAAGGTGAGCATAAGGATAGCTAGATCTCACCCCAATGGCGTAGCGGATGATCCCAGCTTTCTCTGCCTCTGGAATCACAGCTGAGTAGCCAAGCCACTCATTTTTCATACCATCTGTTACCACAATGAGAATCTTGGCTGCTGCCTTCCGGGATCCTTTCCTGGAGACGAACAGCTCCCTCCTGGAAATGGAGCACCGGCTGGGGAGTTAGTTCTTTCAACCTCCAGGTCTGTGGGGTGGGAGGGGAAGTGCTTGTGGGGAAAGAGAAAGAACTTACACCACTTTCAGTATGGCAGTGGCTGTGTAGGTGTCTTCTCCAAGCTGTTGAACCTGATGGATGAGTGAATCTATGTCACGCGCACTCTTGAACTGGTTGAAGTTAAAGTGCTCCTTGAAAGTGCTGGAGAACTGTGTGAGGGCAAACTGGCAGACAAGAGGGGCAAAGGGTAGGCTGGCGTAAGAATGGGCCAGAATAGCAGAGACACTGGGTTATTGGGAATCAACACAAATGTGAAGGGAAAGGGCCCCATAGGAGCTGCCGCCCCACCGCCGCCAGTCCCTCTGGCACTGCCCCACCTGCCAGAGGCAGGGGAGATCAGTGGCTCAAAGGGCCCAGAATTAGTGGTTGCTAGTTACCAGCGTGTCAGTGCCATGGAAACGCTTTATGACCTCGGTGATAAACGTCTTCATCCTTTCGAAGTCATTGGAAAAGATGCTGCCCGAGCCGTCAATGAGGAACACAATGTCTGTGAGCTGCTTGGGGCACTCTGGAGAGTGTGAGGAGGGGAGGGTGTTACACAGAAATGTTAAGATATATGGGCCAAGAGACACCAAACAGCAGCAAAACTGCCAAGACATCTGCGTGCCCATCTTGCCTGCTATCCCACGCCCTCCCTGCTGTCCCAGATCAGACCAAGAGACAATTTAGCCTCATTCCTCCTCCTCTCCCACAGCCCTCCCCCTTTCCCCTCCCCCCCCCATGTCCTCTGGATTCCAGTTCCCCACCCCTCACCTGGCTGTGTGTCCGGGATGCGCTGGAGCTGCCGGAGGTTCTGGTCCAGGAGGAAGCAGTAGCCATTGAGGTGCATGTTCTCCCCGCAGGCCCGGTGCACCGTGGGGCCGCAGGCCTGGAGCATGAGAGAGGGACGAGGTCCATGAGCTGTCCAGTGCCCGTGGGCCAGGGGGCCTGTGCCCCCCCATGGGCATAGAGGGACAGCTCCCTCCAGGACTCCCATAGGGCAGAAATCAGGACCCAACACTTGACTCTCAGAGTGCATAGTGGAATGGCATAGGGACACCACCTGGTTACTAGGCTCCCTGCTGTGGCAGCGCATGACTGTTGCCATGGCTACATCAACCAGTTATAATTCTCCCTGCTATGGCAGCACACAATCACTGTTGCCATGGTGACATGACCTACTCACCTCCATTCCTTACAGCATCATGGCAGAGTCTCTATCTCCATGGCAATGTCAGCTGCTCACCATGTTCACTAATAAGTCCAGTCACTATTGCCACAAAGATATCACCCAGTGACAACGTTTCCCCACTACAGCATTACACAATGCTGCTAGTTACTGGAGTTATCAATACCCGACCCCAGAATGATGTCGCAATCACAATGATGTCACCCAATCATGAACTCTTCCCAGGTGTCCTGGTCACACTGCCAGCCACGAGGCATTGCCAGGGAGAGAGTGTCAGACCCCAGTCCCAACCCTGGCTCCCCATTTGTGGTACCTACCAGGAGCTGGGAGCTCCAGGCAGCCAGAGACATGCCAAGGGACATGCTCACAGCATCAGAGGGCCCTGAAAAGGGAGAGATGCACACCAAGGTGAGCAAATAAATCTCACTTTAACTCAGGTATCCTGACTCTTGGCCCTGCCCCCTCTCCACTTCAGCCCACTAGATCTCGCTCCTCTCATAGCACTGGAGATAGAATCTAGGAATCCTGATCTCAGATCCTCCTCCCCCCCCCCCATGTTGCCCCACCATGCCCCACAGTGCAGGGCCCTACTCTGGATGGGGATCTCCTGGCAGTGTCTGGAGCCCACGTTACACTTGTAGACTTTGCCAGTTTCATTCACGTTTCCCATCTGAAGCGGGGCCCCAACAAGCAGCCTGCAGGGAGAAAACAGAGGAGGGCAAAGGGGACATCTCATTATTCCCAGGGGCCATGGCCCAGATAGGGCAGCCCAGCCAGACTGACCCCTCGGGGTGGGCACGAAACACAGAAATGTAGGGCCCTGAGCCCATGATTGACCCTTACCCCCCAGCGCTGGCACTCCCGAACTGCACCACGCTCTGCCCGAACCCCGCAGCTGCCTTCTTGAAGGGGATGGGTTCCTCCATGTCCATGCTGAATCCACAGCTGAGGGTCAGCACTGCAGGGGTTAAACACCCACTAATTAGAGCTTCCCCCATGCAGAGCAGGGCCAATGGTGGGTCTGAGGGAAAAGCCTCTCCTCTGTGTGGGTTTGACTCCCACACTCCTTGCTTTAAACCACTAGACCCCATTCTCTTCCCAAAGCTGTTATAGACTCCCAGCATTCTCCCTGTCCCTTGCAGCTCATTTAAACTTCCCTCACATTTGGTCTAAAGGGCCGTGATAGGCAAAACATTCCATGCAAATCAGGCCTCACCACTGCTAAGAGATTGTGTCACATTTATCAAGGTTGATTTTTAGCACCCGATTTTGTTAAGTCGAAGGTGCCTCACTGCCTGCAAGTGTTCGACGTAGAGCGTCCCCCATGAGGTGGCTACTGTCGACTTTGACAGCAATGCACTGTGGGTAGCTATCCTACAGCTCCTACCACCTCTTGGGATTTTGGGTTAGATTTTTCCTGACGGGAAAGCAGCAGGTGGTTCTGGGTACATGTTGGCAGCATCCCATAATGAACTTGTCTCCTCCCTCTGCCCCTCCTCGGAAGCAATGGCAAACAATCTTTTCACACCTTTTTTTGCATGGTTCTTCATGCAGACACTGTAGCAGGGAAGGCATGGACTCTGTTCTGCAGCAAGGTGCTAAGACGTTCATAGTGAACATTTCATGCCTTTATTTTGCAGCATGTCCAGAGTCTAGCCAGGGCCCATCAAAGCAAGGAAAACTGTGTGAAGGCCATAAACAGACCCCTGTATGGAGCGCTCGAGCAGAGTAATTGGCAGATGCTGCCAACAGTCAATCCTCTTGACCCAGTGGAACTTCGGTTCTGGTGCCATGACACCGGCACAGACTGGTGGGATTGCATAGTTATGCAGCTATGGGACAATCAGCAGTGGCAGCAAAACTTTTGCATGCTGTGGCCAGACGGCCCGCCTCCATCACATCCATCTTATTTGCCTTCCTAAAGCATACAGGACAGAAAAGGAGCAATAAAATCAGCATAGTCTATGCTGGCTCATCTGATCCTGAGAAGCTGAAACATAGATATGAGGAGAGATCAGGATATGTGAGACTGCCACCGGCTGGCACCTATGTTGATTCGAACACACACACAGTCCCTAAAAAAGGAATTTCCCACTGAAAAAAGAATCCCCAGTAATTCCAATTTAGTTATCTCTCTTACAAGTGTAAATTAAGTTCACAACTCCCTTGTAAGAACTGGTCTCACAAAAGACAGACCAGCCCCATTTGGCATGACAGATAAGAAAGAAAAATACGTAACCCCATGAGTATAAAAGATAGGTCCAGCACACACTCACTTTGAGTGTCATTCTACCCTCTACCTGCTGGTCGGGTTAGGTGTTTGACCTCCCGAGGTTCTATGGGGACGCCCACCTCGTATTTTCGACTTTCCTAGGAATTGAGGGACCGGCCCTGGCCTGACATGCTGAAGTCGAGAGGCACAGAAGGGGGTAAAAATTGTACCTGGATGTGGTCCTCTGTCTTAAGTGTACACATAGAAAGAGTAAGCTGTTACTTGGTACCATTATTTCTATTTTTTTTCTATCTTTATCTTCTTTGTAACCATTTTTAAGATCTATATTTTGCTAGTAGTTAAGAAATAGAACAATAGCCATTGCAACCATATAATTTATAAGCTTCTTTAATAAACCTGTAACTGTTTAAGCTTTAACCTGACTCCTTCAGTTGCTGTAACAGAACCAAGCACAATTTAAAAGAACTTCAGCCGGTCTTAAGGAACAAATATAGGGAGCCCTAATCGTCGGCTGACACATGCATTAGCCAATGTTCGTGGAATTTTGAGACTTGCTTTCCCTGGCCTGAAGCACAAGAACATCAGAATGATACCTGCTCTGACAGCTGAGAAGTGAGTGGCAATAGCCCTGTGGAAGTTTGCAATGCCAGACAGCTACTAGACAGTTGGTAATCAAATTGGAGTGGGTCAATTCACAGGGCAGGTGTGTAGAGGGAGGAGTTAGGAGGGGGGATGAGAAGGGGTAGCTCACATGATCAGAGTGGGGCTATTGGAGGAGTGGGAACAGGGGAAGAGAAGGGCTGGTGGATGGGGGCAGGTCTTAGGAAGACTGAGGGCAGTAAGAAGGGCAGGAGTCAGAACAGCAGAGGAGGGTGAGGGGTTGGGAGGCAGCAGGCACCAGGGGAGATGATGGAGCAAGGGGAGGAGACATGGCAGCAGAGGGGAAAGGTAGAGGTTTATAAGATATTTATTAATAACTTGGATGCCACAGTGGCACATCCAAATAAGCCACATGAACTCAGTACAGGTGCACAAAGCAAAATTCATTCTGCTCATGGGAGGAAACTCTTAGAGGGAACACTTCCCCCAGCCTCTCTGCCTCCGAGTTAATGTCACACTCATTGGGTTAATGCAATTGCAGGATAGTTGCATGAAGTGGGTTTGGTGGGGGCCAAACTAATCCCTATGACTGTGTCTAGACTGGCCAGTTTTTCCGGAAAATCAGCCACTTTTCCAGAAAAACTTGCCAGCTGTCTACACTGACCGCTTGAATTTCCACAAAAGCACTGACTTCCTACTGTAAGAAATCAGTGCTACTTGCGGAAATACTATTCTGCTCCTGTTCAGGCAAAAGTCCCTTTTGCGCAAAGCTTTTGCACACAAGGGCCAGTGTATACAGCTCAGATTTGTTTTCCGCAAAAAAGCCCCACTCGCAAAAATGGCGATCAGGGCTTTTTTGCGGAAAAGTGCGTCTAGATTGGCATGGATGCTTTTCCACAAAAGGTGCTTTTGCGGAAAAGCGTCCGTGCCAATCTAGATGCTCTGTTCCAAAAATGCTTTTAACGGAAAACTTTTCCGTTAAAAGCATTTCCGGAAAATCATGACAATCTAGATGCAGCCTATTGGTAGGAGGATGGTGGGAAAAGTCCTTAGAGGGGGATCACATGACACCTTTTACTTCTGGTCGTGTCCATCTTGCCCCGAGCGTGTTACCTCCAGAAATGTGGCTAATGGGAGTCAGGGGGTGTGGCTAATGGGGGTCAGGGATGTGGTTAACAGGGGTTAGGATTGTGCCTAATGGGGGTCAAAGTACATTTTTAAAAAATTATTTGGGTGCACACCCAATGAAATGTGCTGCACACACCTATGTCTATGACACAATGGGGCTCTCTAACAGCAGTGGGGCAATAGATGGAACACACATCCCTATCTTGACACCCAACCATCTCGCAAAGGAATACATAAACCGCGAGGGGCACTTCTTGAAGGTGTGGCAGGGCCATTTTGCTGACATCTACATGGGATGGTCAAGAAAGGTGCATGATGCAAACATCTTTAGGAACTCCAGTGTCTCAGAAAGCTGCAAGATTAAACTTTCTTCCCAGGTCAGAAACTTAACACTGGAGGTGTTGAAATTGAAATAGGGATCCTTGAAGACCCAGCCTACCCCTTGCTCCCGGGGCTCACAAAGCCGTACACAGGCCGCCTGGACTACAGTAAGGAGCAGTTCAATTACAGGTTGAGAAAGTGCAGAATGGTGCTGGAAGTGCTTTTGGATATTTAAAAGGAAGGTTCTGCAGTCTACTGACTAGATTAGACCTCAGGGAAAGCCACATTCCCATTATTGTGGCAGCCTGTTGTGTGCACCATAATATCTATGAACATAAGGGGGAAAATTTTGTGTCGGGTGCGGGAGGGAACACGACAAAGAGCACCTAGCCCCTAATTATGAGCAGCTGGACACCAGGGCAATAATAAGAGCACATCGAGGGGTACTGCAAATCTGGGAGGCTTTGAAAAACAGTTTTGTGAATGGCCAGATAGCAATATAACAGTCTAGTTGCGCTTAACGAGATACCCCCGCATTAAGTGTGCTTGCGCATAAACCCTGTAACTTTCTCCCCACTCATGCAATATAAACAATAAAGATACTGTTGTTGAGAAATCATGGGGGTTTATGTAAGGAACACAAGGAAGCAGGGACAGAAAAGGAGATCAGGCAGCAGCTTTAGGGGAAGACGGGAAGGGAAAGTGGCATATCACAATCTCCCTGTGCAGCAATCACACAGGTATAAGGCTGCCCTTGAATTCCCCCACCTATCCCCCACCACCGTTTTCTAAGACATCTGGGAGGGGAGGCTATGGAGTGTGATGAGGCGGGAATGTGGTTCAACATGGCCAGAGGGGGACTCTGAGCATCTGACTCACCTGTGATTCTACCAGGCACATCATGAGATGTGTTCCTGTGTCTTCACTGTGCGTTCCCTGCACACTTTCCCGTCCTCACCCTGTAGCCAGACATGAACCCCATCTTGGTTTCTGCCCCCCCCCCCCACCCAGAGAGCAAGAGAAAGGCAGTCAGCCTTTGATGCCCTGGGAACGCAGGTGTGCTGCCTGTCCCTGACTCTACCATAAACAGAAACCAGACAGTAAATGGGCTAGCTGATGACCCGGGGCCTCCCGTCGCCCTGATGGCTAGTATCAGTAATTGACACGCCTGCACTGTCTCAGGAGAGGAATCTTTGCCCATCACATACCAGAGGTGCCCATTGTCTGCATTTTCCCCAGGTGTGAATTATGCTTTGCACCTTTCGTGGGAAACTTGGTGTTCAAAGCCATTTTTCCTAATTGGCCACTTGAGACCAGGAAGAAGCCCATGTGACCCACGGGGTATAAAGAGGGGTTTAGTAGCCCACCCCATTTGAGCTCCAATCACCTATACCTGCTGGCAGGTATTGATTGTCTCCCGAGGTCTGTGGGACACCCAACCTCGCCCTACTTCTTCCCGAGGGATTGAGAGAAAGACGCTGGCCACGCCAAGTCTGGAACGCAGGGGTGAGAATATATACCTGCTAGGTGTCTATTTTGCATGCATTTAATAAGAGCTCAGAGAATCAAAAGGGTTTTATGGTACCTGTAAGTGACTTCTTAGTGTAATTTCTGTCCTGTCCTTTGTAGTGACTGTGTTATCTGTAACACAGTAGTAGCATTTAACAGCTAAGTTTATCCTGTAACAATAAAATAGTAACTGTTTAAGCTTTAACCTGACTCCTTCAGTTGCTGTAACAGAACCAAGCACAATTTAAAAAGAACTTCAGCCGGTCATAAGGGACAGATATAGGGAGAGCTTGGGCATTTTGGATTGTGTCACTCCCAGGTGACAGATCCGTTGGGGCATCTCTCAGCCTCCCCAGGCTGCCCGCTGCGAAGGAATTTTGTATTCTAGCAGCTAAAATCTGAGGCGTTATAAGCTCTCCCTGTAAACTTGTTGGGGCGCCCGTCAACCTCCTCCAGGTTGCCCGCTGCAAGGGACCCCAGTCTCAGCAGTTGAAGTCTCGGGTGTATAACACACACACACCACCCTCCCCTGACCATTTCAGCTGACAGAATTGGCGTAGTCAGAAGGATTGTGCTACTGGTTCACATACAGCAACATGAAGCTGTCATGATAGACGTGGATTTTAGTGGTATAGAAAAAGGGTTTGCCCAGGAAGGTTGGGGCAACCCAAAATTTGATAGAGAAATGTTAGAAAAGGATTGGGGAAATCCTGAGGAGTTGTGGGTGCAGTTCTGTAAATATAGAACTGCCTGCAAGTTAAGGAATGGGACAAAGCCTGAGTCTGTGGAAAGGAGCCACTTTCCATTTAGCAAGAAAAACAGGATCAGGCCCAGACAAGCAGGCAGAAATGGAAAACAGGATCAGGCCCAGACAAGCAGGCAGGTAACAGATAGATTGAAGGCCTTGTGGTAGAACTAAGAAAAAGGCTGTAAGTACTGGAAATCTAAATCCTTAAAACAATACTTACAAGAGTAATATCTGAAACAAGGCCAGTTTTTTTTATTTTTAGAGATAAGAAAGTTTTAAGAAGAAAACCCACAGAGAATTTAACTCTACAGAGAATAGAGAGAATTGAGCATTTGTGCAAATGCTAAAATGGTGTAGATAGAAAATTGTGGTTTCTTTGCAGCCATTCTGAAGGAAAAATGGGCCCTTTTTCCAAAGGAATGTCTGTAAATAATCCAGGCAAATTTGACTCAAATCTGTACATTTGATTAGAGAGACTGCTAAAAGAACTCTATAGGGAGGGGTTCTATTAGAACTTAACTACCCCAATGAATAAAAGGGGAATATAATTGTTGTACAGCTATGTAGAAATAGTGTAAGAAAGGTTCAGAGAGAATGTATGTGTATCTGTGTGTAGATATCTATATCTATATCTCTATATAGAGAAATATATGGATCTCTCTCTCTCTCTCTCTCTCTCTCTCTCTCTATATATATATATATATATATATATATATATAAAATATGTGTAAATAAATGAAGTTTTCAAGGTCCAGTAATCTTGTTTGTAGGTTTAAAATGAATTGGTTTGGTTTACTTTCAGTAAGACCATTTCAGTCCAAGTTGTTTAATGAAGGTACAGGAAAACTGTAAGCATAAAGAAAGAGTTACACTCTATGCAAAGTTTAATGTGGCTAAGTAGTGTTGTAAACAAAGATTGCACATTTTTCTATGACATGCCATGTATACTGTAGAATGGGTAAAAACTGCAAACAAATTAAAATGCTGTGAAGACTCCAGGAGCCACAACAGGTTGTGATTTCCTTTGTGATGTAAATGCCCTAGCTGGCAGCACAAAGAAACTTTGCAGGTAATAGCTAAGTTTGATCAGCAAACTACCTGAGATCAGAAAGTTCAAATTGTAGCCCTCCAAAAAGAAAGAAAGAAAAAAAAAAGGAGGTATTGATATTGCTATTTTAGTCCCAATAAGAGGTTGGGTATACTAGAAAATGTTTAAATGTAAGCAATCTTTTAAGAAGGCTCCCAGAGAGAAGACTGAGAAATTGGCATTTGTAAAAGATGTTACCCCTTTTGAACAAAATCTTGCAAAGGTTCGGGCACACATACACACACACCACTCACTGCCCTGACTGTCGGTTGGCAGAATTGGGGCGCCCGTCAACCTCCTCCAGGTTGCCCGCTGCAAGGGACCCCGGTCTCAGCAGTTGAAGTCTCGGGTGTATAACATACACACACACAACCCTCTCCTGACCATTTCAGCTGACACACCCTCCACTCAAATCTCCTGTAGCAGCATCTCTTCTACTCATTTAGTTGTGCCCTCTCCATGCAGGTATATTGAGTTAGCTCATTGAACACGTCATCTTGATTACATTGTTGCCTTCACATCTACCTGAGCCAAACAGCTAGAGGAAATGGGGAAGTGAGCAGCAGGCTCACTGTTGTACTCACTGTAACAAATGTTGAAGGGCAGACTTTGCAGGAGATAGGGCACATCTAGACGGTACATAGCTTCCTAAAGAAGATTGCATATCTTCTTTCAAAAGCTGTGGGCACTCTAGACATGCCCATACATTATGGAATGCAGAACCTAATCTCTTAGCACAAAAGAACATCTGCCCAAGACAATAGGCATGTGTTATGCACAGGGCCCAAGTTATGTAACGTGAACCCAAGAGATCTTAAGGGAGCAGCAGGACTCAGTTTGGTGGCAGGCATGGTAAGGGACAAGTTGGGGCTTGCTCTTTTGCTTCTGCTTTGAAAGCATGTGTGATACAGCTTCTGTAGCTAGGCAAGCGTCTGCACAGGGCAGGGGCTCATGTGGTAACCGTGAGTTCAGCACCCCCCATCTGCCAAGAGAGCGCAACTTTCCCTTCCCATAGGAGCTTGTTGGGGGTAGGAGTTCCAGGCTCCATCTAGACTGCAGGCTTCTTTCGGAAGAACCTTTATTTGGAAGAGATCTTCCGGAAAAACTTCTTCAAAAAGAGAGCATCCGCACACAAAAGCAATCTGCTTTTTTGAAAGAGAGAGTCCACACCGAATGGACGCTCTCTTGCATTTAAGCTCTGGTTACTATGGACGGAGTGGCCATCAGGGCACCTGTGCTTTTTCCTCTTTCCTCTTCTTCTGAAAGAACTCCCTCTTCCCCACCCACACACGCCTTTTTCCAAAAGAGCTCTTTCGCAAAAAGACATCTTCCTCATAGAATGAGGATTACCAATGTCGGAAAAACCCCTCTGTTCTTTCGATTTTCTTTGGGAAGAATGCAATTGCAGTGTGGACATAATTGAAGGGTTTTTTTTGGAAAAATAGTTGTTTTTCTGAAAAACTCTGTAGTGTAGCCAGACCCTCAAACACGGCAACAGGGCAGAGGCTCATACGGACACCGAGGAGCCTGCAATAAAAAGGGGGGGCAGATGCAGTGGAAGGGCAGTGGTTCAAACCATGCTATGCTGGGGATGATCGAACAGAAGTGTCCTGCTGTGGTATAGTTACATACCCAGCTTCCCTTGCTTCATTCGGGTTGCCACACATGAATCACCCAGAGTGATAAGGAACAGATGCTGACTGATTGTGGCCAGAAACATGGGCCTTATGCTGCAATATTTCCTGTTGCAATGACACCAGACCACTTCTGCTGGCTTGGCGTGGGAAGGTGTCCTAATGTGTAGGATGGAATAAGGCAGCCTCCCCAGAAGAGACAAGAAGGATGGAAGAGTTCCTCGCTGAGAGCTTCATGGAGTTGTGCAGGGAGGATTCCTGCTCTGGCTCCAGACACCTTAACAACAAGCTGTTCCAGGAAGCCCCGATGTGTAGACAGAGTGGCCACCCCATATCACCCCCAATTGCCTAGACCCACTTGTAGCATGATTAAAAACGTGAACTCCCCGGAAGTGCCCTCCCTGCCATCAGGGCCCAGCAGTGCGACATCCTGGGAGGGGCGATTAGCTCCAAAGTTATACAAGGGTCCTGGCGGCCAGTAAGATCAGAAGCTCCACTCATCTTCTGAGCATTCTCCTCCTCATCCACGCTGTCCTACACCCTGCTGCCCAAGGCTGCCTGGAGAGTCTCTCGGGAGGAATCCACAGACTGGGGTGGGACTGGGTCCTCCCCTAGAATCTCACACAGCTGCTCATTGGAGTGGCATGTTTGTGGCTCTGACCAGATCGACTCTTTGCCTCCTCTGCCTTCTGGTACGCCTGCCCGAGCTCCTTTATTTTCACATGACACTGCTGGGCTTCCCTGCTGTATCCTTTTCCCACCATGCTCTGTGCGATCCTGGCATAGAGATCAGCATTTGTTCCGCTGCTTCCTAGTTCTGCCTGCACAGATTCTGCTCCCCACGTGGCAACCAGGTCCAAGATTGCCTTCACACTCCACGCAGGGGCTTATTTGTGACCCTGGGCATTCGCGGTCAGCTGTGCTGCTGAGGTGAGGTCTGCTCACCATGCTGGACACAAAGGAAATGAAATTCAATTTTTCCTGGGGCTTTCCCTGTGCACCTGGGAGAGCAGTGGAGTTGAAAGTCCTGGCCAGAGCAGTCACATTGGGGTCCTGTGGGACACCTCCAAGACCATCAACTTTCACTGCGTTGACTCTGCATTACCCTAATGTCGACCATGCAAGGTTGAATTTAGTGTTTCTCCTTATGAAAAGCAGAAGTACAGAAATCAGCTTCAGTAGCCCTTAACATCCGTGGAACAGGCCTGGGGTGTGAGCTCACTGGTTAGAAAAGAGACCTAAGGCAGCTAAGTTTGACCTAAACTCCTAGTGCAGACCAGGCCTCAGCCTTCATCGATTTACGTATTATGCCACCAGAGCATCTAAGATGCTCACCTGTGTAACACAAGCCAGAGAGCTTCTGGAATTAAAGCCTCTTTGAGTCAGACTGGAACACTTAGAAAAACAGCCCGTCTGTTCTTGATTTTAAAATTCTCAGCAAGAGAGAGTCCACCTCCACCCTGGGTAAATTGTTCCAGGGGTTAATGCCTCTCGCTGCTACAAAGTTCTGTTTTATTTACAACTTGAATCCATCTTTCTTCAGCTTCCAGACATGGGATCACATTAGACTTTCCTATGCTAGACTGAAGAGCCCCTTGCCAATTATTTGTTCCCTACGTACACACTTACCGATGGGGGTCGAGACAGTCCTGGACCTTTTCTATGTTAAGGTAAGTAAGTTGAGCTCCTTCAGTCTATTGCTATACCACAGGACCTCTGATCTTCAAAACCTTCCCCTGCCACTGACCCCTCTCCAATTTATCAACGTCCTCCAGCAAGTGTGGGTAGAGCCAGCCTTTCCCCTATGCAGAATACACCGTTGTGTAGGTCAGCTGAAAATGTGGGGCACCCTCCTGTGTCTTACTGTCAACCCATATGCCTCTTCCTAATCCTGATCTGTGGCTCTACCTCCTCCAGAGAGGATCTAGTTAACTTTTTTTCCAGAAGAAGAGAGCTTTATTTTGATATAAGTGCTATGTAGACGCTCCCAATTTCAAAATAAGGTATGTGTAGTGGGGCACTATTTGGAAAAACCTGGCAGGGGTGGACAGGCACAACCCCTCACGACTAGAGCCAGGGTCCAATTGATTTCTGGGGATAAATAATGACGAACAGGATCAAGGTGTGGGGAACAAGGGAACCAGACGGGGACACTGAGCAGAGAACCCTGGACAGCTCCCACGGCTCTTCAAAGCTATCGATGGAGCCAGTGGACGCCACCCAGAGGAACTCTGCCCAGATACGTGAAACCAGGGAGGAACGGAAGTAGGCCCCACAATCGCAGAGAACCCCCTCGTCCAGCATCCTCCTCTTGGTGTTGTAGATGGCAGTTTTTGCCAGTGCCAGGAGGAGGCTGACAGGGAGGTCTTGCGACTTTGTGGGGCCACAGATAGGGTGTGCATATATGAAAAGGTGGGAGGAAAAGTGCAGCCAGAACCTCAATAAGAGGTTATGGAGGAGCCGGAACAGGGGCTGCAACCTGGCGCATTCAAGGTAAGCGTGTGCCAGGTTTTCCCTCATGCTGCAGAAAGGGCAGGTGTCTGGGATGGGGGTGAACCATGCCTAGTACAGACCTATGCTCACGGCTCCTTGGAGCCGCCAACTGATATCCCTGATGGGCCGTGGGATTAAGGTGGAACACACACTGGCCCAATGGGGTTCCCCACCCTCCAGAGGTGTCAGTCCCGCCCCTTGCCGTCAGGGCAGGACACGAGGGTGAGGAAATGCAGAGTGCAGAGCACGAGCATGTACAGCTGTTCTCTTGGCATGGTTCAGAAACAGACCGACTGCAAATCCTTCACCTGGCTGGGGGTCCAGAGATGGGAGAGCCGGGGGGGGGGGGGCCGTGGAACAGGGGCCTGATAACTAAGGATGGAGGGTTTGCAGGAAAGGAGGGGTGGAGCGTACACTCTTGCAGGGATCGCTGCAGGAAATGGAGAGCGGGCTGTGGCAAGGCCGCCATCACCTCCTGGAGTAGGTGCAGGGAGGTTCGGGGGGGTGGAGAGCCCCATGTGCTGAACGAGTGCTCGGGGATCCACCCAGTCCCCCCTGTCTATAGTCCAGGAGGTCTCCGACCTTGGTGGTTTCTGCCAGGATCAAAGCCAGCCGGGCCAATTAGCAGCACATCGAATCTGTGACAGAGCCATTCTGGAGGTGAAAAAGCCATTTCACAGGCATCTGCCAACCCCAGGGACAGCCTGTCAGCTCCTGAATTGACTGTGTTACTCGACAGGACCTGAGGTTAAACTCTGTTTTAAGACTATTTCATTGGTGTGTCACTGGAGATTATCAAATCACATCTCTAATAAATTATCACACACGCCCCTCCCCGCGGGCACCGTAAATCCCAAGGACAGCCCTGGGGGTGGGCACCAGAACTGGAGACAGGATTCCAGCCCAGTCGCACCACTGGCAAATGCAGAGGGAGGAGGACTTTTTATTTCTGCTCAGGATGCCTCCCTTCCGGCATCCCAGGACTGGCCGCATCATTGCGCTGGGAGCTCCTTGCCCCAGGCCAGTCTTGGTCTCTCTGAAAAGTTTCTCAATCAGCACAGGGGGGCCTGGTAAGCCTGTGTTGTGGGAGCCAGAGCTGAGACCCTCCCCAACAAAACACCAGGCAGCCAATCAGTGGTTACGCTGAACTCCTCTAATGCACAGCGTAGCCAGCTCCCCCAGTGCAGAGTTCTCCTCCCCTTCAGCCTTCGAACCCTGCAAGCCCAGGCCTGGGAAAAATGGGAAGGAGAATCCCCTTGGAGCTGCCTCCTCCAACCCTGAGAAACCGTAGGACAGCGGTGGGCAGCCTGTGACCCATCAGGGTTCTGTGTGTGGCCCACAAGATATTGTGTTTACCGTTGTCCATGCACAGAGTTACCAGAACCTGCTGGTTCCATCTGTGTCATTTTCCCTACTATTACTAAAGTGATACACATGTAAAGCTGGGGCAGGCTGATTGCACCCAGCCCTAAGTGTGAGCTCTGTGCTCTCCTTCTGCCTCCAGCCACAGTGCTGCTCCAGTTCAGTCCATACCTCCCACACATTCTAGGCACAGACGTGCAGTGAGCAAAACTGCCCTGGCCTGGGAGACCATCTTGGTTATGACACTCTTGCAGCCCCCTGAGATGAAGGAGGCCACTCACTAGCCTCAGCTGCCTATTGTCACTGTAGGAGGAGCAGCGATGGGGCTGTGGGGCACACTGGTCACAGAATTATTTGACTGCTGGGCAGGGGCTTGGAGGTAAAAGAGGCACAACAGGAACTGAGGCGATCCGAGGGGTGTGGAAGGATCTGAGATGGCCTCCCCCACTCCTGCCTTCACCCTTTCTCTGTGCCCTGTTTCCAGCCCAGCCCCTCAACCCTCAGGCACAAGGTCAACTCTCCTCCCTCCCGCTGAGGGGATGTGACACCGCAGGAGGTGGAAGTTTTACAGAAAACCCAAGTAATAGCAGAACTGCATCTGTCTCACGCCTACTGCCCCCTCCCCCGCAACACATACCCCACATCCCTGTGAAGCCCCACGCAGAAGGGAAGTTGCGGTTCCCAGTGACAGAGTCTGAGGGAATGGAACACTGAGGGAATTGAACCCAGAAGTTCAGTTTCCCAGCCTACCCCCTCCCATTCCCATCAGACACTAGAGCCCCATTCTCCTCCCAGAGCTGAGGAGAGAACCCAGGAGTCCTGGTGCACAGGCCCCAGGCTGTAACCCACCAGACCCCACTCCTCTCCCAGAGCCAGCCAAGGACAGGACCCAGGAGTCTTCAGCTGCTCCCATCCCCCTGTCAGAGGGGCACTCGCTGGGCACCCATGGGGAGAATCCCAGCTCTTCCCAGTGCCTGTGTCTGGCACTTACCTGTGCACAGGTAGAGGAGCAGAGGCAGGGGGTCCATCCTGTGCTGGGCTGGGGGGTGTAGATGCTCTCCTAGGACATGTGAGTTTCCAGGGTGCTGCCTGGAGAGAAGGTAACAAAGCTCAGAGGAAAGAGACGTGTTATCTGAAAAGAGAAGCGCTGATGTGGATGGAGGGGACTCAAGGGTGTGATATGGAGGGAGAAGAAAGAAAGAAAGAAAGAAGACTTACACCAAGAGACAAAAAACACACATACAAACACTGACCAACCCACACTGAAACAGATACATACAATTACACAGAGGCACACAACTACATGGAGACATATAGATACACACCTCTACATGGAGAAGGAGACGTGCACATAAAACAGACTTACACACACAGGAACACAGCTCAACAGACTTGAAAACATGAGACAGACAGACACAACTAGACAGACACATACCACTACACTCAAAGAGACTCAAATATACAGAGTTTTGCACACACAGGCATACACAACTACACAGAGACCGAGGCAGACATGATACTGAGACATACAAGTCACACCCAAAAATGACACTAAGTCACCCAAATACACTCACAGTTGCACGCTGTAGTAGGTCTGTCGTGGTGTCCTGACAGGTCTCCTGCTCTGTCAATAATGAGAACCAGAAGGCTACTTGCATGTGTGCTCAGTGATGTGGCTCATGTTGACTTGTGCAATTGTGCTCTAAGAGAGCCCTCAAGGACCACAAATCAGATAAGGATCAATGGCACCCAACTACAATAATAGGCAGAAGAGCTGGGTTTGGGCGAACTGCACATGCGCAGGCAGATTGCAGGACAGTGCGGCTGGCGAGCGGAGCTCACTGCAGTTCAGCGAGCCCTGATAATAGCTATCAGTAGATTCTGTAGAACCACTTCACACCTGTACCCCAACAATGGACAGACAGTCAGCGGGGAAAATAGAAAGGAGCATAAACTTTGTCACAGTAAGTGTAAAAATATAATAAGAAAAGCCAAAAAGGAGTTTGAAGAACATCTAGCCAAAAATTCAAAGAGTAATAGTAAAATGTGTTAGTACATTAGAAGCACGAAGGCAGCTAAACAACCAGTGGGGCCCTTGGACAATCGAGATGCTACAGGAACACTCAGAGGTGATAAAGTCACAGCTGAGAAGCTAAATAAATTCTTTGCTTCAATCGTCACAGCTGAGGATATTGGGGAGATTCCCAAACCCCATTGTTTTTACATGACAAATCTGAGGAATTGCCCCAGACTGAGGTGGTGTTAGAGGTGGTTTTGGAACAAACTGATAAACTTAACAGTAAAAAGTCCCCAGGACCAGATGGCATTCACCCAAGAGTTCTGAAAGAAGTCAAATCGGAAATTGCAGAACTATTAACTGTGGTTTGTAACCTATCCTTGAAATCAGCTTTCAAACCTAATGACTGGAAGATAGCTAATATGATGCCAATATTTCAAAAGGGCTCTAGAGGTGATCCTGGCAATTACAAACCAGTAAGTCTAATGTCAGTACCAGACAAATTAGTTGAAACTATAGTAAACAATACAACTGTCAGACACAGGGAAGAACATAATTTGTGGGGGAAAGTCAACATGGTTTCTATAAAGGGAAATCCTGCCTCACTAATCTGCTAGAGTTCTTTGAGAGGGTCAACAAACAGATGGACAAGGGGGATCCAGTGGATATAGTGTACTTAGATTTCCAGAAAGCCTTTGACAAGGTCCCTCACCAAAGGCTGTTAAGTAAAGTAAGTTGTCATGGGATAAGAGGGAAAGTTCTTTCATGGACTGAAAACCAGTTAAAAGACGGGAAACAAAGGATAGAAATAAATGGTAAGTTGTCTGAGTGGAGAAAGGTAATCAGTAGGGTCCCCCAAGGGGTCTGTCCTGGGACCCATCCTATTCAACTTATTTATCAATGATCTAGAGAAAGGGGTAAACAGCGAGGTGGCAAAATGATACAAAACTGCTCAAGATAGTTAAGACCAAAGCAGACTGTGAAGAGCTTCAAAAAGGTCTCACCAAACTAAGTGACTGAGCAACAAAATGGCAAATGAAATTTAATGTTGATAAATATAAAGAAATGCACATCGGAAAACATAATCTCAACTATACATACAACATGATGAGGACTAATATGGCTACAACTACTCAAGAGAGAGATCTTGGAGTCATTGTGGATAGTTCTCTGGAAACATCCACTCAATGTGCAGCGGCAGGCAAACACACAAATAGATTGTTAGGAGGCATTAAACAGGTGATAGAGAATAAGACAGAAAATATCTTATTGCCTCTATATAAATCCATGGTACACGCACATCTTCAATACTGCATATGGATGTGGTCGCCTCATCTCAAAAAACATATATTGGCATTGAAAAAGGTGTAGAAAAGGGCAACAAAACTGATTAAGGGCTTGGTAAGGGTCCCTTATGAAGAAAAGAGGAGACTAAGGGGGGGGAGAATATGATAGAGATCTATAAAATCATGACTGATATGGAAAAAGTGAATAAGGAACAGTTATTTACTTATTCCAACAATATAAGAACTAGGGGTCACCAAATGAAATGAACTTGCAGCAGGTTTAAAACAAACAAAAGGAAGTTTTTCTTCACTCAGCGCACAGTCAATCTGTGGAACTCCTTGCCATAGGATATGGTGAAGGCTAGAACTTTAACAGGGCTCAAAAAAGAGCTAGATAGATTTGTGGAGGTTAGGTCCATCAATGGCTATTAGCCCAGATGGGTAGGAATAGTGTCCCTAGCCTCTGTTTCTCTGGAGGCGGGTGACAGGGGAGGGATCACGTGAGGATTACCTGTTGTGATACCTCCCTCTGGGGCATCTGGTATAGGCCACTGTCAGCAGACAGGACACTGGGCTGGATGAACCTTTGGTTTGACCCAGTCTGGCTGCTCCTATGTTCTTATCTGGGAGATCCCAGTGCCCCCTCAGCTGGACAAAGCCTGTCCCCTCAGGATATCACTTTATATACAAACAAGTTTCACATCACTCCTGACGTGTCTAGTTGCCACTTTCTGACTCCTCTTAGATAGCAGCCCTCACCCTGCACCTCATGGTTTGATTAAATCATCTCTATCCATCATGCTGCCATTTTAGACCCTTTCCTGGATCTGGGTCTGTATCTGTGGGGAGTGTGGGTACCAAGGTCTTTTTTAACGAGCTGGTGGTATCGTCCTTTTGGAATGCGCTTTCAATGTATGTCCAGCACCAACCACTGTTTTACAGTCAGTACCTAGTGCCAATGACTGTTCTACACTGGGCCGATTGCCAATTCGTGTTTTACACTCTTGGGCGCGCATTTCAGGCCCTCGTTACTACACACACTATCATAATCATACACCATATGCCAGTGACAACCAGAAAACAGTCGCAATCTCCCCCACACACTGCCACGGAGACAACCACACACATTGTTCTTACACCACTGCACAATCGCCGCACTCCCAGCCGTTCCCACAGGCGCTAACCTTCGTGGGCCGTGCCCCCCTTCGCCTGTGAGTGCTGCATGCTGTAAGCAGGGAACAGGGTTCCAACCCCAGGGGGGCTGTGCCCCAGCCAGGTGGCAGCGGGACGCACGGGGCGCAGCTCACAGGAGGAAAGCAGGGCTCTACTAGGCCAGGGCCAGGATGGGGGAAACTCAGGGAACAGGGTGAGTTTCAACAGCAAACCGGGTTCACTTCTTGGAGGTTGCATTGCTGGGGGAGACGAGCCAGCCCCTGTGACCCCCGTAATTGTGGCTGCTGCTCAGGGCTGGGCAAGAGAATACTTTATAAACAGCCACGGTGCCCCGCCCACACGTGGTTGGTTCCCATTCACTCTGCAGGCCAGAGGAACATTGGGGTAGCAGGGACTGCGCAGGCCAAGGCTGTCTATCCCCCTGCCACGAGGCCGGGC
Source organism: Pelodiscus sinensis (assembly GCF_049634645.1). Classification (NCBI taxonomy): domain Eukaryota; kingdom Metazoa; phylum Chordata; order Testudines; family Trionychidae; genus Pelodiscus; species Pelodiscus sinensis. Next base: position 130,872,880 of record NC_134714.1, on the reverse strand, counting down.
TAGCTGTGTCAAACCCATCCAGGACAGACGGCTGTCCAGCCGCCTCTTGAAAATCACCAGGGAAGGAGCTTCCACAGCGTCCTTAGGCAGCTCTGTCCTGCTCTTCTTACCGGTCGGAAGCTTTTCTTGAGATTTAATCGAAATCGGCTCTGCTGGAGTTTGACCCCACTGCCTCCTGTCCTGCCCTCTGTGGCGAGAGAGAAAGACCCATTGTCGTTTCCCTACAAAAAACCCCTCCCCGCGCTCCGACAAGCGTTCTGATGCCGGGATCTGAATTCACTGGGACTTCATCTTCTCTGGTCTGATTGTGCTAGGGGCTCCCTCTGCCTGTCTCCAACTCTCTGGACCCCCAGCTACCAGCACCATCTGGGAACCCGGATCCCTTCACGCTTCACGGAGTGGCAGGATCTCTCTCTCCCCCCTCTAGACCTGCCTTGCGTGATCAGTTCTGGCTTGTTAGCCCTAAACTTTGCAATCAGACTTCAGTTAGAATTCATATTGTAACGGGGTTGTTGGTCTGGTTCCCCTTGTAGGGTTAGCACCAGAAGTAAAAAGCGGTCATGGTTAAGGCAGGTTTTAGCCAGGATGGGCAGGGGTGGTGTCCCTGGCCTCTGTCTGTAAGAGGCTGGAAATAGATGACAGAGGAGGGATCACTGGGGCTACGTCTAGACTGGCATGATTTTCTGAAAATGCTTTTAACAGAAATCTTTTTCCGGAAAAGCATCCCTGGCCAATCTAGATGCGCTTTTCTGCAAAAAAAAAAACCCCAATCGCCATTTTCGCAATCGGGGCTTTTTTGCCGAAAACAGTACTGTGCTGTCTACACCGGCCCTTTTCCGCAAAAGTCTTTTGGAAAAAGACTTTTGCCCGAACGGGAGCAGCATAGTATTTCCGGAAAAGCACTGACAATCTTACATGAGATCGTCAGTGCTTTTCCAGAAATTCAAGTGGCCAGTGTAGACAGCCGGCAAGTTTTTCCACAAAAGAAGATGATTTTGCGGAAAAACTTGCCAGTCTAGACACAGCCTGGATGATTCCTGTTCTCTCCCTCTGGGGCACCTGGAGTTGGGCACTGTCGGCAGACAGGACACTGGGCTAGATGGACCTTTGGTCTGACCGCTCTTACGTTCAAGCTGGTCGGTCGCTCACTCTCTCTCTCTGGGGTTTGCTCACCAAGCAGATTCCCTGCAGAACAGCTGTAGCGTGAGAGTGGGGAGAGGCTGGGTCTGGGGGTGCATGAGAGTGGCAGCTGAAAGTGCTGTTTAAGCAGCCCGCTGAGTCCCAGGGGAGCAGGTGGGGTGAGAGCAGAGCCTCTGCTACTCTCTGCCCTCTCTCGGGCAGGACCCTCCACAGGAGCAAGAAGGAGGGGAGGGGAGGGGGGAAAGCAGGGAGAAGGCAGCCCCGCTGCCTGCTGAGAGCAGCCCCTTAGCCACATGCAGCGCCCACAGCTGCACAGGGACACCTGAGAATTTGGTGCCTCTAATTTTCGGGTGTCCTACTCAGAGGCGCATGTTGCATTAATCCAGCTGGCAGGAGATGGGGGAGGCAATTAATGATGCCTGCTTCCTTCTGCACCAGACCCTCTGGAAGTTGCAGCGTATCCCGAACACCCAGCCGGGTGAGGGTTGACCCCAAAGTGGATGGGGGTACTCACACCCTGGGGTTATGGGTGGGTACACGAGCAATAGGCGGTGGAGGGAGATGGGTCGTGGGCCCCTGTGTCTGCTAGGGGTTGAGATACCAGCCTAGAGGGGCCGATTGGTTTGATTCAGGACGTCAGTAGGAGCTGGGAGCCAGGACTCCTGGGGTCTGTCCCCAGCTATGGGCAGGCTGGGTATATTTTTCACTCCAGTGTGTGTCCTGTTCTGCAGTCAGGGCCCCTCAATAGCAGGGCAGGGATGATAGAGGGGCCATTGGTCTGACCGGGGTGGCTGGCGGGGTGCGTGTGGGGCTATACACCTGGCTGGGCCCATGGCTCTGGTCTAGGTCTATCCAAGGGGTTTTCTCAGTCCCTGTGGCGGTGAGTCAGGACGCGCGTCTTCCCTGTCCCCTCAGAGTGCTTCACACTCGTCGCAGACATCGCGCTCCTCATCGACGGCTCGAGCAGCATCGAACCCAGGGACTTTGGAAAGATGAAGACGTTTCTCTCTGAGATCATGAAGCGTTTCTGTGGCACCGACACGCAGGTAAGAGGCAGAGGCAGAACCCTGCCTATTTACCTGCCCCTCGCAGGCAGGGCTGGCCCCGATGCAGCACTAGGGGGCGCTGTGCTGCAGGGAGTAGGGCTGAGGCCTCAGTAGGGGACACTTTCACCTCCCAGTCAGGGCTGACCCCAGTACCCCAGTGCGGCACCAGGGGGCGCTGTGCTCCAGGGAGCAGCAATGGATTTTGCATCCCAAACCAGGAAGAAATTCCCACAGAACCAGCCACCCCCGAACACCTGCCCCAGCCCTTAATTGAGTCTGATTCCTGCTTCTCTGACCCTTCATCCCTCGGGCTGTTTCTCTCTTTCCCCGGCCTCCTCTTGCAGTTCGCGCTCAGGCAGTACTCCCATCAGTTTAAAGGGTACTTTGACTTCACGGAGTACAGGAGAAATCGTGACCCCGACAACCTTGTCCAGGGAGTTGAGCAGCTTCGTGGAAAGACGCACACGGCCACCGCCATCCAGAAAGTGGTGTAGGTATCGCCCCCCTGCCTGTGTGGGCTCCACAGGGAAAGGGCTGTCAGGGCCTTCAAGATATAGGGACTCAGGGCTCCTGGGTTCTTTCCCCAGCTGTGGGAGGAGGTTAGAGATGGGGACTAGTGGTTAGAGATGGCAGGGACTTGGCATCAGGACCACTGGTGTCTGTCCCTGACTCTGAGAGGGGACAGGGCACTAGTGGTTACACTGGGGAGAGGGGTGCTGGGAGCAAGGACTCCAGGTTTCTAAGGCCAGCCCTGAGCCTCTGTTGCTGTGTGACGTCAACTAAATTACAGACCTGCCCTCTGCCTCAGTTTCCCCATCATGAAAATGGAGACAATGTCACTGACCTCTTGTAAAGGTCTTTGCAATCGGCAATGCCAAAGCAGTGGATGGGAGCTGGGTGTGGTTGTGTGTCACTAACCCACCTATGGTGCTCTACCCTCCCCTTTCTAGGAGGGAGCTTTTCACCTCTAGGAGTGGCGTTCGGGATGAGGCCACGGAGGTTCTCATTGTGATCACAGATGGGCAGAAATTCCAAGACCCTTTTTCTTATTCAGATGCCATTCCCGCGGCAGAGAGAGCTGGGCTCATCCACTATGCCATTGGGGTGAGCCACACCTGGGCAAAGAGTGGGGGTGGTCTAGGGGCATGCGATGGGGAGGTGGGATCCCATTGGGTTAGGGAGAAAAACAGATGCTGGGTTGTCACTGGGTCAATGTGTGACAGAAGAGTGGAAGCTCCTGTTGTACAGGTTGAGTGGCGCTTTCTAGTTTAGACATCAGGTTTTCCCCATGCTGGGCCAAAGGGATTGAAATGGGCAGCAGCAGACAAGGGGCACGTAGATCAAGTTAAATTACATAATCCCACAGCCACTAATCCCACAGTAATTAAATTGGATTTTCACATCTTCCTCCCTCTCCTTCTGTGCTCCACTTACCCGCGCTGGCTGAGACAGGGTTTGGGGCGAGGTGGAGGGGGCTGTGCCCAGGGCTCTGGGCTGGGACTGACACTGATGTCCTGGTCTCCCCTGCACCGTCCTCTACTCTGTGAAGGTTAGCGATGCCTTCTCCAGTGATGCTGCCCAACAGGAGCTTCATGAAATCGCCTCTGCGTCCGCTGACCAGCACGTCTTCCAGATGGACAATTTCAACGCCCTTCAGGGCATCCAGAACCAGTGCAGAAAACCTTCACTATCAGGATGTACCAGAGCCAGGAGTTGGGGTCACCTTGGCCCTAGAGATGGGTTTCCCAGGCTGAGATGGGCCAGGGAGCGGCTGGGATTCCAGAGGGGGGAGTGGGAGGGCGGGACATACCTGTACGGGAGCAGTGGGAAGCCAAGTTTCAGCAACATAGCCAGGACTCCTGGGGATATGATTGATGCTTATTTAAGAGAGAGAACAAACCCAAAGATTTTCCCCTCACCTATGTAAACAGCCCCCACTCCTCGAGGTAGCTGTATCTAAGCAGAGTCTTCTCATGCTGTGCTTTGGGGCACCCTGCAGTAGCTGCCTCAGACCTGTTTCCCACCCCTACCCCCCACCCCTCACCCACACACACACTCACTGTGGTGGCAGGAGCTGGAGCAACTCAGCAGCCCGCTCTGCCCTGCCCCACCTCCCATCTCCCAACCCATTGTGCTCTGCTTCACCACGGTGGCAGGAAGCACAGCACCCCCGGCCCAGCCTGCTCCCCGAGCCCTGCATCAGGCATGCTGGGGCCAGGGCCGGTGCTCTGCTTCCCACCACTGGGCTGAGCTGGCTGGGAGATGGGCAGTGAGGCAGAGCCGGCTGTGGGGTGGGGTCACTGCACTTCCTGCCACCCCTGCTGCTGCCCACTCCCAGCCTCCTAGTAACCCCCAGGGTCATGTCACTCAGGGAGGGGGCTTGGGCCAAGGGGTTCAATAGGGCAGGGGGAGCGTGAAGAGGCAGGACGGGGTGGAGCTGGGATGGGTTTTGGGAATTGAGCTGTGAGTGGCCAGAGCAGAAGCGATGGCGCCACCTGCTGTGCCAAGGGAGAAGAGGCTAAAGATGGAACGGACATTGGGGCTGAATCCTTCTCCCCTTAGGCCAGAAGGCTCCAAAGGGGAGGGGATGAAATTGAGGGGGTAACTTATCTGCATCTCCAGACCGGCTCATATTTCGGGGACACACTGTGCGCTGTGGACCTGAACAGAGATGGGACCACAGACCTGGTTCTGATCGGAGCCCCCATGTACCACACACCTCGGACTGGAGGACAGGTCCATGTCTGTCTGATTGACTGGCTGGTAAGAAAGAGGACGGTGCAATGGGGAAGATGGGCGACCTGAGGTTCTAGGTTGACTGTGGGGCCGTGGGGCTGTGATAATGAGCATGGCAGTAGCAGGAGTGGGGCTTTAGGGAGCAGGCTAGAAGCTCAATAGGGGGCGCTCATCCCTCCCAGTCACTGCTGGCTCCAGTGCTCCAGAGCAGCCCTAGGGGGCGCTGTGCTGAAGGCAGGGAAAGGAACCAGGTAGTGGGCAACTCAGATGACAGCAACTGTTGACCCTTTCCCCATGCGTCTCTTTGGCTGGGCCTGCAGGGGGCGATGCTGATTTGCACCAAGACCCTGCAGGGGCAGTCTGGGCAGGTGTTTGGGCACTTCGGGGCCAGCATGTCTGAAATTGGGGACAGACAGACGGACGTGTCCATTGGGGCTCCCACGGAGAATGACAATTTCACGACTTTGTACATCTTCCATGGGGAAAAGGGAGGCCTCAGTCCCCAGTGCAGACAGGTGAGCCCAGCTCCTGCTGAGAGAGGTCAGCACACAGACCCAATGGGATATCATGGGGCCCTATAGATACCTAGTGTCTATGAACCCATATCTGCCCCTTCCCTTGCCCTCACCCTCTGCTGCCCCCTTGTACCTATTATACAGGACAGTCGCTCTGTCCCTGTCCCTTTCCCTCTGGTGCCCACTATACAGAACAGCCGTCCCTCCCGTACTCCTTACTGCTCTCTCTGCCCCACAGCACATAGGGGGGGCACAGTTCCCCAGCAGGCTGCACTACTTTGGCCAGGCCGTCAGTGGCGGGACAGACCTGACGGGGGATGGGCTGCCGGACATTGCGGCGGGAGCAGAAGGGCAGGTCCTGCTGCTGAGGTGAGTCCCTCTGTGTCCTGGCCCTGCCCCACTGGGCAATCTCAAGCCTTGTCTACACTACCGAGGTTTTTTTGATAGAAGTTATGCCGACACCCTGCCAGGTTGAGCCTCCTTGTCCCACACCTCTTGTGCCTGCAACGGATGGGCAAGATCCCCAGATGTCTCAGGGTTGCTGCCTTATCGCTGAATCCTTGTCCCAGGGGTAGGAGATGAAAGGGCTGCAGGGTGATCTGCCACCTTCGTGCAGCTCCCCAGTCCTATGCTAGAGTCTCCACATTTATTAATTGAGAAATAAAACTTGCTGAATTTTAAAATATCGTGCACAGGATTTTAATTTGGGGAGGAATGGGCCCACAAGGGCTAATGGGAAATGGGAGGTGGTTGATTACAGCAGGGAAACCACCTTTCAGTAATACCTGGGTTTTGATTGAGAGAAAGGCAGTTCACTTGGTGTGGTTAGTGGAGGGGTAATCGGAATTCAAATGGTACAAAGGCCAGCATGAGGCACGGTCCGAGTACGATCTATCATATTTTGAAGAGTTTGCCTGTGGATTTGTTTGTGCAAAATAACGCCATGCTTTGCAATTACCTATAGACATCAAGTTTTGCATAAAAAATCCTGCCACTTAAATGAGCTGAGTGCACTGCTTTTTATGTATGCTGGGTGAAAAGGATTAAATCATTATTTTTGTTTTTCATCAGAAAAGAGGTCATGGCTGTGACGTAGTGGGGGTACCTGGCTGGTTTCTATGCTGCTGGCTCTGGGGTAACCCCCACTGGCTGCCGCGGGTACCACAACCCAGCAAAACAGGATGAGTCACTATGCAAACCATGGCCAGACACCCCCCATGGAGAGGAACAAAGGAAGGTGGAATGCTGCCCTGGCTGGGGGGGCAGGGCTGGAAGAGAGTGAGTTAGTTGCTGGCTGGAAGCATGGAGGAGACAGCCTAGGGAAAGGGGCTGGAGTTTAGGGGCCCAGTCCCCCCCATCTCAAGGGGGCCTGAGGCAGCCTAGCCCAGCTCTGTGACCAGACTACATCTGTGCTGTGCTATAACCTGGAGAGGCAATAAACTTCCTCTATTCCACCGGCTGGTGCAGTCTGTTTGTGCCATTTCGGGGTGCAGGAGACGGGGGACCCCCAACGCACCATCACAATGGCTATTATGTTTAGAGTTCAAAAAAATATTTGCTAACCAAATTAAAATTGAGTTGCCTATTCAGCTGTCAATATAGGGCAAAGAAAATTGTTACTGTTAAACACAAAATAATTCAAATTATTTCAGAGGGGAGCTGAGTTAGTCTGTAGAGGGTAAATTTAAAAAAAAGTCTGGTAGCACTTTATAGACTTACAAAACATGTAGATGGGATCGTGAGCTTTCGTGGGCACAGCTCACTTCCTCAGATGACCACGAAAGCTCATGATCCCATCTACATGTTTTGTTAGCCTTTAAAGCGTTACCAGACCTTTTGTTGTTTTTTAAGTTAACTCAAATTAGTTATAGAAAGAATAATGGAAGCTTCACGAGTTTCTGATTCCAATTCACTATGTCTGGTAATTATTCATTAAAGTGAAGAATGCTTGAAGTTGAAATCCTACACATTTAACTTCATACGTATATTTAATTTCTTGAACTGTCCTATAAGTGAAATCTGCAAAATGATTTTGCCCAGCTCATTTGCCAGTTTACTACAACCGTCTGGGTTTCCAAGGCTCAATAAAAGTCCCTGCTCATTCTGAAGGGAAGGTTTGGTTCCTGTGGTTGCTTTTCAAAAATGACCCCTGCCGAGCCCTGAGGGGTCCACAGGGAACCCCCTGAGCTTCCCAGGCAGCACAACCTTGGGCCGGACAATTCCATTTGTGGGCCTCTGCCCATGGGGCTCTCTCATCCATGCAGGGGGACTCCAGGCTCCGGCCATACAAGCAAGGCCAAAGCTCATCACTGTTTTTGATATCGCAGTTCTGACAAACAGCTTCTAATTCCTGGAAACCCTGCCCCCGCTGGCAAGTTCATTGAAACTTACTTTCGTTTTCTCCTTATATCTAGATTAGCTCTCCCTGTCCACCCTCCTCCAGCCAGAGCTGCAGCAAGAGGAAATACCTGTCTGTCATCAAACACAGCGGCCTGCAGCCATGTGGCAATTTTTTTTTTTTTTTTTTTTTTTTTAATGACCAGTATTTTCACTTCCTGGCAGGGAAAAATAAATAAGAAAATACTGGACATTTTAGGAGGTGAAAATACCAGATTGTCCGGGTCAATACTGGACACCCAGCAACCCTACTCCTGGAAAGGAGGGGGGCCTGGCAGCCAGGGAAAGCCGGCAGAGCTGGGGAAAGGCAGGCGGAGCTGAGGGGCTCTGGCCAAACTCCCGGGCTGAGGCCTGGCTCTCAAGGCCTCATTTTTGTTTCTGGTTTCATGTTGGAACACCTGACTGGAAACACCCTTCCAACCAAGGGCTTGCACACCCCTTTGAAAATGGAGCAGCTGGGTTTGCCACTATAACCGCGCCTATCCGTGGACAGTCTGGTTAATTTCATAATTGCAGATATTCCTGCAAAAACAGCTCACACATTAGACCGATTTTTTTCCTGCTTTATTTCCTATACTTATAGAATCACTAGCTGGACTTACCCAGCGTTTCTCGGGAAACCGGAGGAACAAAATTTAGAATTTTGGAAAGGAGGGGACCCTGAGCCAGGGGTCCCCCAGAGCCACAGACCCTGGAGGCTAATGGCTCCTGGCCCACACCTGCCCCTCTGAGAGCAGCAGGCCCCCTCTCCCCCAGGACTGAGCAGCCAGCCCCCAGGAGAACAGTACGCAGCCATGCGGCCAGTAGCAAGGGGACTTCTCTTTGCAAACAGGATCCACCTGCCCTGCCTTGGGAAGAAAAAGCTCAGAGCTCACATCTCACCCCGATGGCTGGAACCAGACCCAGAAGAGTCCCACTCACGGTATGAACAGCAGCCAGCTGGCTTCACAGCGGTGTATCGCAGCGAGGGTTTAACCTGGCCCCTCCGCTCTGCGCTGCAGCAGGCACACGGGTTCCTTCTGCTCAGATAAGCCCAGTGAGCTGAGCAGAAAGACTGGCCGGCTTTGGTGTTGGTTTCTGGAGGTGGGAGGTGGCAGGCAGGGTGCGACCCCAGGTGGAAGGGAAGTTACACATGGGAGGGGTGCCCCAGCTCACACCCAGGGCTGCAGGTGCCGTGGGGGGCAGGGTGGGTGCCAGAGTCATTGTGCACATGGGGGCAGGGGAGGAGGGAAGAGGGTCGGTTATGTAACCTCACAGGCGGGAGGGGGCAAGTCCTGGGAGGCTACACACGTGCCCAGGGCCGCAAGTGCTGCAGAGGGCAGAATGGAACCCTAATCAGGTCCAAAAGTACCTTAAAACTTTCTCCTGGAGGAAAGGTTTTCCCATGCAATGTTTGGTTGCAGTAACTCTTATAGTGTCCAAGTTATTAGCGCACAAACATACAAACATTCTCCTTTCTATATTAGGGTATGTCTACACTACAATGTTAGTTCGAACTAACGGACGTTAGTTCGAACTAACATTCATAGCCGCTACACTAGCGCTCCGCTAGTTCGAATTTGAATCGAACTAACGGAGCGCTTAGTTCGAACTAGGAAAATCCTCGTAAAATGAGGTTAAGCCTAGTTCGAACTTGCTAGTTCGAATTAAGGGGTGTGTAGCCCCTTAATTCGAACTAGTGGGAGGCTAGCCCTCCCCAGGTTTCCCTGGTGGCCACTCTGGCCAACACCAGGGAAACTCTTCTGCCCCCCTCCCGGCCCCGGACCCCTTAAAGGGGCACGGGCTGGCTACGTTGCCCATTCCAGGTGCAAGCCTGCCAGCACCCAGCCAGCAGACCCTGCACCTGGCACGGCACAGAGCCACCCACCCGATGTCCCCCAGCCCTCCCCTTCTTCCCGGGACCAGGCTGGCGGCTCTCGGGAGCTTGCCCAGGACCCCAAGAGGCGGGCACCCGCCTGGGCTAGTGCAGACATCGTGGACCTCATCCACGACCTCCGCAGTAGGCACAGGAAAGTGGCCATCTAGGGCAGGAGAGCTGCCAGCCTGCCCACCCAGGAGCAGGTGTGCATGAAAATCAAGGGGGTCCACTGAGACACCCAACCCTGAGCTTACAATGGCCGTCCTGGGTCAGACCAAAGGTCCATCTAGCCCAGTAGCCTGTCTGCCGACAGCGGCCAACCCTAGGGACCCTGGAGGGGATGGACCGAAGACAGTGACCAAGCCATTTGTCTCGTGCCATCCTTCTCCAGCCTTCCACAAACTTTGGGCAGGGACACCACTCCTACCCCCTGGAAAAGACTACTCCATGGACCCAACCTCCATGACTTGATCTCACTTCCCTTTAAACTCTGTTCTAGTTGTAGCCTTCACAGCCTCCTGCAGCAAGGAGTTCCACAGGTTGACTATTTGCTTTCTGAAGAACAACAACTTTCTCTTACTAGTTTGAAGCTGCTACCCATTCCTTTCCTTTGGTGTCCTCTAGTCCTTCTTTATGGGAACTCATGAAGAACTTTTCTGAATGCACCCTCTCCACCCAACCCCTGCTTTTAGAGACCTCTATCCTGTCCCCGCTCCATCTCCTCTTTTCTAAGCTGAACAGTCCCAGTCTCTGTAGCCTCTCTTCATCTGGGACCTGTTCCAACCCCTGATCATGTTAGTTGCCCTCTCCTCTCCCAGCCTCTCTCTTCCCCTCTCCCACCTCCTTTTCCCAGTCTCCCCCAGTTTTGTTCAATAAAGACAGAGTCAATGTTGGAAGAAACGTTATCTTTATTTTGTACATCAATAAGAAGGGGGGCTAGGGAAGGGTAAGTGGAAGGAGGTGAGGGAGGAATGGGGTACGAGCCCCCGATGGGGAGGACTGGGCTGGCTCTGCGGGCTTCTGGGGGTGGAAGCTCTCCTGCAGCCCCCCGATTGCCCCCTCTCCCCAGATGGCAGCCTGCGGCACGTACAGCCGGGCTGATGGCCAAGTGCTGTGATGTGCCCAGTGTGGGCACTCCGGGCACTCCAAGCCAGGACTGCTTTGCAAGCGGAGCACCCCTTAGAACTGTGTGTCCGGGGTGGGGGTCGGGACCCTTTAAGCGCAGCCCTCGGCTAGCCTGAGACAGCATCTCCACGCTCTAAGTCCTCCTCTGATGCCCTGCCGGCACTGTTTCTGGCCATCCTCAAGCCCTGTTCAGGGTCCACTCAATGTGGACTTGCTAGTTCGAATTAGCAAAACGCTAATTCGAACTAGTTTTTAGTTCTAGACGCGTTAGTTCGAATTAACTAATTTGAACTAAGTTAGTTCGAGCTAGCGCTGTAGTGTAGACGTACCCTTAGATAGGGGCACAAGGGGTGGGAGGGCTTCAGGAGGGCAAGCTCTGGGCAGCACTTACCTCAGGCAGTTCTTGGTAGCAGCAGCCCATTCCCCTTCTGGCTCCATGCTACTGGGACCTGCAGAGCTGGTGCTGGGGCCGGGGGCAGCGTGTGGACCCTTGTCCTGTCCCTGCTCCTGAGCTTGAGCAGCAGAGTGGAGCAAGCTCCAAACCCCCTCTCCAGCAGGAGCTCGAGGGACGAATGAAAGGGTCCAACAGGCTGGCTGCATCTCGCAGGCCAGTTTGCCCATCCTGCTCTCCAGGTGAAGGCTCAGAAATACAGACGCAAACATTAACTTCTAACGAAGGGTTTCCGTCTAATTCAAGTGGTGGGACCTGGCTCTGGAGCAGAAGCTCACCCTGAGAGCCATTGCTGTAGTGCCCAAATAAGCTAAGGACAGGAGGGGTTATTGCCTGGTAACAATGGCCTGGAAAACAGGGGCCCGTTGCTGCCCCTAGAAAATGATGTGTAGAGGAGAGAGGAAGTAAGCTGGGATTCTTATTCCGTTCCATAGTGAGTGAGTTGAGATGAGAAGAAAGAAAGTGTGGGCTCCTTGACGATAGGAGCCTCTGGCTTTTACTGGGAAGATCCTTTGTGCTTCAGTTTAGCCCTAGAGACTACGACTCCCATGATGCCTTAGGAAAAAGGAGGGAAACTGTTGATCACTTCCAGGCAGTGTAGGGAGAGAGTTGGCGGGGAGGGTTGTAATTTGGAGAGAGGAGCCAGAGTGCTGGTGTGGAGCCTTTTCCAGCCCAGGAGCTGCTGCAGGAAGCTAGAGCCTGCTGGGACTTGGATCTAGGCAGCTGCTTCAGGGGCTGTTGGGGAGAGACCCTGGCTGTGAAGAGCCTACACAGAAGTAACTATGAGTAACTGGGACCATTTGGGAAAGTGCTGCCTGGGACAGAGCACAGAAGACAGACTGACTCTGGGTTTGAAGAGAGGCAGAGTGACCAGCCCAGGGAACCAGGGCTGCTGGCATTTGGTGGGGCCAGCTCCAGTGGGAGAGGGATTGTGCAATTGTTGCCTGGCTGGACGGACGGACGGACACCCCCTCCCCCCTGCCCAGTGCTGTCTCCACTCCAGCTGCAGACCTTCAAGAATGCCCCTGCAGGCAAGTGTCTGGGACGCTGAGAGCCACAGGAGGGCACAGTCTGGGGTGAGATAAACGGTGGCAATGCAAATGCCAGTTAGACACGTGTCATTTCTTTCTAGGTGCTTTGATCATTGATTTTCAATCGGTTGTCTCTGACACATTGTGTGAGAATAGGCTAGTGAGGAACTGCGAGTGTCGTTGGGTCACTTAAGCTAAATAGACTCACAGAGCTCAATCCCTGTAAGGAAGGTTTTCTAACCATTTTCCTGGCTCTTCTCCTACCCTCTCCAACTTAGCAACCACTTCCTGAGCTTTAGGCACCAGAACTGGACCCAGCGTTGCCACAGCGGTCACATCAGTGCCAAACTCCGAGGGAACAGAAGCCATTTCCTCTCACTTGCGATCCCCGTTTCCACGTCTGAGCAGCTCTCTCCTGCACCCGACAAATTCTATTAAGTCCATTATTCCTTCAACAATACACTGGGCACACAACCGGTCGCCCCGAACAGGGTTACCCAGGCATTTCAGTTCCAACACCCTGGATTCGATCAAACAAACCATCAAGTTTATTAGCTGCACAGAGAAAGATTTTGAGTCCAACTCATGAAAAATACAAGGCCGTGTGGAGGCAGGGAAAAGGGAATAAGGGAATTTGTGTGCAGCCATCTTAGTCTTGTTAGCAAGAGAGCAAGAGTCAGGCTAAGTTTGTGGCCTGACAATGCAAGAGCTGTAATTAGACGCTGCCTTTGCCTCTTGCCTCCATAGGGAGATAAGGATAGAATGCTGATTCTGGCAGGGACCTTGAGATAAGGAGCATCTGGGTGGAACTAAATAACTGTTAGCCATTGGTGTTTGTAATGGGAAGGAGACTAATTGTTATTGTTATATGTAATGGACAGTATATAAACTGCTTCATAATTGCTTGTATTCGAAGATCTGCCTCAGAAGGGGCTTCCCCCCCACCCCCGTCCGAATCAGTTTTTCCCTTTGCTGCAGCTTGTAATAAAACTGCCTCTGGCTACTTGTTGCTTAAACACAAGGCAGAGTGAGGACAATGTTTTCTTCCACAGCCGATACAGTTGCAAAGAAAACAGAGATGAGACATTTACTAGCGCCTCGCTTAAACTATCTCCTATCAAGCAAAGCTTGTCATCGCACGCTTTCAGCTGCCTTAAAGATCAAACTATGAACATCCGGGCCCTCTTCCTGAGCAGCCAGCCAATATTTGCTTTGTTCTTCAGGGGTAGTGATCACCATGTGAAGGGAGAGAGAGATTGCCCCTCCTTTTTACAGTTTCAGTCCCACTCTTGAAAACATTTCCAGCTGGGCACTAGGATGCACAAAGTCTATGTAGAAAGCAGTTTCCTACTGGCTTTGCCTGGTTCCGCTTCCTTTGTTTCCTGCTCTACTTGATGGCTGTTTACTGCTTAAATGCAAAGTCACTGGGTGCTGGTCAGCACTCCCCTGGACAGGGTGGCCCAAACTGCCTATGATTTATTCTTGGAGGTTGTCACGGGGTGATCCTTTCTTCTCCCTCCCCAGCAGGTAGCCCAGGGACATGGGTCCGTATCTGAGTCCACAGCCCTCCCCAAGTACTCAGTAAATGATCTGTAGTCTGGCTCCTTCCCTCTGGGCTGCCTGGCCAGAGGCAATAAAACAAAGGTGCTCACCGGCCCTTTAAAGCAGGACTGGATGGCCCAATGTCAACAGTCACTGTCCAAGTCAATCACTAGCCCTTTGTCAGGCTGGGTAGCCCCATGAGCCAAGACACAGGGGTGGGAGCTGCACCCCAGTAGGGGGACCCAGACCCACCCTACTCCACTGGGTCCCGCCCAGGGCACTGTAAGTGGCAGGATGGTCCACCACTCCCTCGGCAGGGAATCCAACCAAAACGCACTGAGGAGCTCTAGGTGGGAGAAGCCGCACCTTCATCCTCCCTGGGCCACTTCCTACCTGCTCCAACAGGCCAACTTCCCACATGGTTCCTGGCTCCTTGGGGGCTGTGCCTCCCTGGCAGTCAGCAGTGGTTACATCCCATGCAGCGCTGGGGGCCTCTGCTGTTCTCCCCTCAGGCAGCTGCAGCAGAGCTCCACCCTGAGGTCCTTCTCTTCTCAGTCAGCCCAGACTGAGCCTCTCCCCAGGCTTTTATACATGGGCTATAGTCTGAGCATGCCCAGTAGGGCTGTGGGGCAGGGTTTCTTCAGCCAGGGTAACCTGACTAAACCCTGTTAGTTCAGTGCAGGGCTGGTACATCCTGTTATACATCCTCCCCCTTAAGAGGACAGGTGGGGGTGGCGTTACTGCCCCATTCTCCCTGGTCCTTGAAAAGAAATCCACATTGGCGTGGGCTTTCCCTGGGCAGTGTGCCACCTGGACGACGTAAGGTTGAAGAAATAGATACCTGTGCATGACCCGCACATCAGAGTCCTTCATAGAGTGGAGCCACTTCAGCAGCACATGGTCAATGACCAGCATGAATCAGCTCCCTAAAACATAGTATCTGAGGGTATGTCTACACTAGCCCCCTAGTTCGAACTAGGGGGGTAATGTAGTCATCCGGAGTTGCAAATGAAGCCCGGGATTTGAATTTCCCGGGCTTCATTTGCATGAAGCCGGCCGGCGCCATTTTTAAATGCCGGCTAGGTCGGACCCCCGTGCCACGCGGCTGCACGCGGCACGAACTAGTTAGTCCGACCTAGCCGGCATTTAAAAATGGCGCCGGCCGGCTTTATGCAAATGAAGCCCGGGAAATTCAAATCCCGGGCTTCATTTGCAACTCCGTATGACTACATTAACCACCCTAGTTCGAACTAGGGGGGTAGTGTAGACATACCCTGAGGGTCTCCACTGTCCATTTCACTGCGACGGCCTCCTTCTCTATCATGGAGTAGTGTGTCTCTCATGGGAACAGCTTTCAGCTGAGGTGTAAAATGGGGGTGTTCCTCACCTTCCATTTCCTGTGATAAAATGGCTCCCAACACCACCCCTGAGGCATCTGTTTGTAAGATAAATGCTTTGTCAAAGTCTGGCTGGATAAGCACTGGTTCCTGAGTTAGCCACTCCCACAAAATCTGGAAGGCAATTTCACAGTTCGGGGTCCATTTGATATGGTGCGATCAGGGGTTCTTTGTGAGACCTGTGAGTGGGGCCTCTATAGTAGCAAACTTCAGGATAAAACGACTGTAGTATCCTGCTAGCCCTAAGAACTGCTGCACTTGCTACTAGGGACAGCGGGAGGTGAACTACCTGGGCTACACTGCAGGGAGAGGACAGCTCTGGCCTCTCGTGGACAAGGTACAAGCACTACGAGACTACCCTACTCCCAGCACAAAGAACCCACCTACTCCATGTTTTACGAGGCACAAGGGATCTATAGGAAAAGGCTTTCTTTAGTGAAAGATCAGCCTCTAGACTACCGGTTTTCGCTGACAAAGCTCCTTGCTGAAAAAAAGCGGTGGCTATTTCTTTGCTAACGAAGTGCAGGATAGTTAAATCCCCGCTTCATTAGCAATTTCAACCTGCATCCCTGGGAGTGGGGTGCACAGAAGGGCTGGGCATGAGACGGGGACTTTTACATGGCTGGACTTGAGAGCCTGAGAGGAACCTACTGAGCTAGGATGTTTACTCACGGTTGTGTTACGAGCTCTGTGTGTGGGGTTTTCCCAAATTAATGCAAGTTCCTTCCCTCCCTTTTATTAAAAGATTATTTTCTACTCCCAGACTCTGTGCTGGCAAATGGAGAAGCATTGCCTCCCAGAGGCGCCCGGGGTGGTGTGTGAATTTCCCAGATTACTGGGTGGGGGCTCCAGCCAGTTCCATGCAGGATGGATGCAGAGAAAGCCCTAGATAGTGAACCAGGAAGTGGCTGCTGCTGGTGCTACCTGGCAGAAGGGTTCACGACATCTTACAAATTGAAATCCCATCTTGTGGTTTTTGGGGAGTGCGATTCATGATTTTGTAACATTTGGGAGTGGCAGTGCTTTGAAAGTTCCTTGAAAATGTCAGTTTCAGTCCTGTTTAAGGGCAGTTTCTAGTCTATTCCTTGTAGCGAGGTAACATCCCTACAGCCCCAGGCAGGTGCAGTGCAACGTGCAGGGCCTTGTCCTCGTAGGATGATCCCAGAGGTAAATGATCTCTGCTAAGTCTGGTGAACTGCAGAAAAGTGAGGGGTGATTTATTGTTAGCAATAATGATCCCGGGGGGGAGGACAGTCGTCCCCCCCTCCCCCGGGGTTAAAGAACTAGAGCCAACGGGAGCTGACAAACAAGCAGCCACAGAAGGTGGCTTCATTGCTCCCCCTTTTCTCGCCCCATCAACCACCACAGAAGTTCAGCCCAGGAATACTTAGTGCTGATGATAACACCACAGTTTAACAATGACCTTTGCACCAATTATGATTCATGGGGGAGTCAATGCTTCGCGGGGGTGACTGCGGGCTGTCTGCTCTCATCAGGCAGGCAGTGCTGCTGCTCTCTGCCAGCTCCTGAACCTTCTCCCTTCCTGTGCGCCCCACCGACAGCCCGTCTCTGGCTCCCACTTTCCTATCTAGGACCTGCCTGTTGCTCTGGTCCCTTCTGTTTCTCTACCGTGCGTAGGGCTGGCATAGTTGGATTCCTAAAAAGGGGGCAAAGGTGGGCAAGGTGGAGCTGTGGCGGGGGGTACAGTTGGGGGCAGTGGAGGAGTGACTTTATACACAGGGATACCTGGGGTTGCTGGAGGGAAGAGTGCATTCTGGAAGGGGGCGCTGGAGGGCATTTGGGGGCACTGGAGCAGTGTGTGGCTACTGAGAGGTACCTGGAGAGGTGCTAGAAGGGCATTTGTGGAAGTTGCAGGGGTGTTTATCATGAGAGGGGAGCTGGGAGAGCTTGCGAGGTACGGGGGGAGTGGAGAGGAGTGTGTACTGACAGGGCACACAGAGGGTACTGGCTGGTGTGGAGGGGTGTATTGTGACAGCGTCGGGCTAGGTTAGAAAGGGGGAGATAGCTCCAAAAAGCAGAAAACCCTCTTCTAATTAGCCAGGACCCACTTCAGAGCAGCCAGGAGCAGCTGCTGTGGATTTAGCATGGGCGGAGTGAGACCAGCCCAGACAGGGCTGTTATCAATCAATGTAGAGCCAGCTGATTCATTTTAGGCAGCCCCAGGGCCTTTCAAAAAGCTGGGGGGAAGGTGGCAAGAGATATAGATGAGGAGAGAATCAGGAAAACTGAGGAAGAGAAGGTTAGGGGCTCTCACAGAGAGTGTTTGGGTTCTCTTCCCCAAGTAACCTGTGAGCCTAGCTGGGGAGGGCTGGGTATGTAGACCAGGGGGCATTTGCCCAGAGGCTCTTTTTAGCTGAGGGATAGAAGCCCCAGGAAGGGCAAGTGGGACCTGTGCCTCTGTTCCTAGCCTGTGGGACAGAGGTGTGGGCCCCAGAATTGGGATGGACCTTGGCACAGTAGGTATAGTGTGAGGGTAGCTGGGGGGCAGTGGAGAGGGCTGTGTACTGACAGGGTAGCTGGGGGCCACTGGCAGGTCTGTAGGGGTATTGTGGGTCTGGTGTGAGGGGAGCTAGGAGAGCTGGAGTGTTACCCATATACTGAGAGGGTGGCTGGGGGTGCTGGCCAGGGTACCTGCAGTGGGGCACTGTCTAGACTGGGGGGGGGTCAGTGTCTCTCTGACAGTTTCCAGAACAAGCTCCAGAAGCAGCACAAGCCCTCGGCCAGTGTCTCCATTAGAAAGGGCAGCAAAACAAGTGCTCCCTGAGCTCTGCTGTGCTAGCCCTCACTTTGTTCCCTCACCAGCCCAGGGCCGGGGGCCAGGGCCAATCAGCTGTGGAGGCTGGGCTGGGACCAACGGGGAAGTGGAAAAGTCACTGCTGGGTCTGGACTGCAGAACCTGCATCTTGGATTCTTATTTCAAAATCTCTCAGGAGGGT
Organism: Pelodiscus sinensis; assembly: GCF_049634645.1. NCBI lineage: Eukaryota > Metazoa > Chordata > Testudines > Trionychidae > Pelodiscus > Pelodiscus sinensis. The sequence goes on along the minus strand of NC_134714.1, from coordinate 130,854,685 downwards.
GAGCGGGGCCTTGCAAAGAGGTTGCTTCCTGCTGCAGGCATGGACCCTACCAGCCCCACAGCCTGTTCCCTCCCCTTCCTTCCTGCCTCTGTTTCCATATCCTGTCTATGGCCCCCTCCCTACCACCCCTGCACACTGCGCTTGTTTCGGACCTTGGCTCTCTTCCTGCCAGCTTTGTTAATTTCAGCATAATAAGGGGCCAGAAAGACACAGAACTGTCACCTGCCCATGTCACACGGCTAAGCAGGGTTCAGGGGGGTTGGTACAGAAACCTCAGATTGCTTTGTCCCCGGCAAGAAATACAGTCCTCACACTGACACTTGACATTTTATTGAGCAGCAGACACAAGAACTGAAAACAAGACTAAGCATTTAGAAAGGGAGTTACAGCCAAACAGCCCCAAGCAAAACTGAAGTCTCTCTTTCCAAAGAGGCTCCTTCTGGCTCTCCTTTCTTAGGGGGGAAGGCAGGGTGAGCTCTCTGGTGAGGGCTGCAAGTTTGGGGGTCACTTGCCCTGCTGTTAACAAAACAAAGGCCAAGGGCCATGAAGGAAGTGAACAAAGAGCAAGGTGGGAAGAATCCAGGTTTTTTTGTTGGTGTTTTCAGGACACTAGACAGCTGGTCTGTCAGGAACGGATGCTCTGGGCTGGCAAGTTGGTCATGATGGCTGCAGCGCTGGATCCTGACTCAGTTTCCCAGTCCTGGACATCATCTGGCTGGTCTCTCTTTAACATTGTGTTGGTGTCTTGCATTGCAACGGGTTATGGGGTCCGCTCAAAGACAGAGAGAGAGGGAAGACAGCACAAGATGGGAAAGAACCCACAAAGGAAAGGAAGGCAGCAGGATCCTCATGTTTATCAACCTGGTATCCTTGGGGGGCTGGCAGGGATGGCAGGTGTCCCCTCTGTGCTGAGGTTTGGGTGTGGCAGTGGTGGGCGAGGATCATTCACCACCTCTTCCCCTTTCTGGTTTCTTTCCAGGTAAATGATAAATTCTGCCTATGCAGGAGCTCACTACAGACCAGGGTAAGCCTAAATACACACAATTTTCCATGTGGAAATTGACAAGTCCTTCATGCAAGTCTACATTTTACCGCTGCCTCCGGGCAGCTGGACAACCATGACGAAGGTCGACTGGTTTCTGATGCCGTAATCTGAGAATTTCTTCCCTTTTATCACTTGTTGGCTTGCAAACAGCAAACTAAATTGGAGGTAATCTGGTGGGGAAATAAAGGGAGCATTAGCCCAGTGGCTCACCCCAAAATTGCTTTTAAGCCACTCCTTATTTGAATTGTAGGATCTAAAAGCTAAATAACAAAACATATAAAAAAATGGTTTCTAGCTGCCTGACTTGTCTGTAGACTAAATCACTAATTTTAAAAAATCACACGTCTTTGACAATAATGTGAAAGGCCTGTGCTGACTGGGGTATAACCACCCAAATGCAAGATACATCTCAGACCAAAAGCTCTCTCCAGCAGCCCTTGCTCAGTTGTAGTCAGTTGATTTCCTTACCTGGCTTCTTCAGGAGTTTGGTTGCCACCATCTCCATGAATTTGTCAATGCTCAGATTGTTGAATTCCTGCTCTGAGTTCGCCACGTCTATGATGTTTTTTCTGCCCTCCACCCCTTCCACAAACACCTGGAACACACCAGACATCTTCACTGCTCTTCTGTGGGCTCTCAACTGAGCCAGTGCCTGTAGTTCTCCTCCCCACCCAGTTGCTGAGCTTTCGCTTTCCATTTCACTGGCTGTGATGCATTTTTAAAGAAATAACATCTGCCCTACTGAGTCATGAGAACAGACATTACAAAATGTCTTCTCCTGCTGGGGCAGTTCGGGAGGCCCTGGCCTGGGGGCAGGAGGGAGCTGGGTGACTCAGTAGTTACAGCTGGTTTTCACTGGAGCAAGGACTGAGTATGATTTGAGCTGTTAGCTGAGATGGGTGGGAGTGTGGGTGGCTGGTGAACTAGTCCTTGGGGGAGGGTAGCCCTGGCTCCTCATTTGCCTGAGGTCTCGCTCCTGCCCTCCCTCCTGTGCCAGAGCCCGGAGCCAGTCCCCCATTCCCTGCATCCTCAGCCCCCGTGTTAGGTGGACGGTGTGGCCAGATCACCCCCAAGCCCAGAGCTAGGTGACTAGGCAGGCGGTGCAGCTGGAGTGCAAGGGGTGGGGAGGCAGCATCGTTCTAGTAGCGGGAGGACGGGCAGCTCAGTGGGGTCCCAGCCTGGGAGGTCTTGTGTGTGCAGCGACCCCCAGCCTGCCTGCCCAGCCCAGGCACAGCAACAGCAGGCAGGAGGGGCCTGAATGTGGGACAGGGGTGGGGACATGTCAGGCAGTTTGGGAAGGGCAAGGCCTTGGCATGCCCACGATACCAGCCCCTCCCCGTGTGTGTGGAGGGAGGGGGTTTGGTCTGAGCTGGTATTACCAAGGCTCCTGACTGAGGAGAAAGACATTAGTGAGAACATAAGAACGGCCACTCTGGGTCAGACCAACAGTCCATCTAGCCCAGTGTTCTGTCTGCCGACAGTGGCCAATACCAGCTACCCCAGAGGGCGGGAACAGAACAGGGAATCATCACGTGATCCCTCCCTTGTCACCCGTTTCCAGACAGAGGCCAGGGACACCATTCCTGCCCCTCCTGGCTAAGAGCCATTGATGGACCTAACCTCTGTGAATCTATCTAGCTCTTTTTTGCACTCCCCACATTCCCCTCAGATACCACATCCCAGGGGGGCCCAGGCTAGTAGATTGTGTGCTCCAGCCCACAGTGGGACAGCAGGGAGGCTGAAGTGCAGCGAGGGCTCCCCGATGCTGGGGGGGAGGGGTGTGCTGAGCCTGCAGGCCAGATCCAGGCAAGCTGGGGTCCACATCTGGCCCCTGGGACTTAGGTTCCCCATCCCTGCCTTGGGTAGTACAAGATGGGGGCTGATCCCTCAGAGCTCTGGAGGCCAGAATTGCCCCTGGCTCGAAAGAGATACCTCTGCACCTTTAGAGCAGGGGCAGGGAAGCTAAGGTCCAGGAGCCAGATGTGGTCCCTGGCTTGCCTGGATCTGGCATTCAGGGCTCCCCCCGCCCAGTACTGGGAAGCCTGCGCTGGCACTTCCATCCCCCCCTGCCAACAGCCTGACTGATTTTTTTCTGTGGGTCAGCAGCTCCTGACCCAAAATAGGTTCCTTACCCCTGCTTTAGAGGGTTGCTAGGACTTGTCCAGCAGTTTCTACAGAGACCAGGACCAAAGGCACAGTGGGAGAGCTGCTGTGCCCCTGGTATCTGAGACTCTCCCAGGCTAAGGAAGACAAACTCAATTGAGACCCAACTAGTGTAGGATCCTGCCCCACAGCTCTGACAGCTTATCTCACTGGGTACTTTGGGATCCCATGGACACACAGAATTGCACCATCCTGAATGTGTTGAAGCCCTGACGTGATGTAACTTCTAGACCTCCCAACTTAATAGCCAGTGAAGAATTCTAGAAGATAAACACGTCTCAGAGTATTGTGATCAGGAAGCTCCTGCCTCATGCAGAAGAATAGAGAACAGTTTAACTTTCATATTTTCACATCATGCGTAATGAGAAACTTTTGCCTGACACTTTTTTCATAACTGGCAAAAAATGCTTCTGACTGGATGAAAGGCAAATTGCTGTCTAATGTGAACTTCAGTAGGTTTTGCGATTCAGTGTACGAATAGCAACTGCATTGTCAGAAGCTATGACCTCACTTCTGCCTGGCTCCTTGTGTTTAGAACCAAACAACAAAAATACAATTTAGTTTACTCCATGGCTGGAATCCTGAGTACAGCTGAGCAGATTTTTCTAGATGAAGCTTTTTTTTGCTGCAGCATACAGACTTGGCTTAAACAATCTGATAAAGGAGGGGGGATTTTCTTCATGGCATTGATGCATACTGTGCCTCAGTTTTCCCCAATGTCTTGCACAAGCATCTAGGTCTGCAGTTCTCAAAGTGTCCTAGGAAATAGGTCATTTAAAAAATAATAATTGCAACATGGCTTGAGGCCACTGTGTTTGATGACAGTCAGGTGTTTTCTTCTTGCTGCAGCTTGGGTTGGTAGAGGGTGGACCGGGAGAGCTAATCCACAGATAAAAAGAAGAAAACGAAAATAAGTTTCATGTGACTTGCAAGCTGGGGCAAGGTTTCCGGGAATTGGAAGCTGTTTGTCAAAATAACTCTTAAGGGAAGGGTTTTATCTCGAAATAACCCTTCAGGGACCGAGTTTGATGTCCTGAAATAGTGCTATAGCTGAACAGCAGCAGCCCATGATTAAGCAAATGAAGCCTGGGATATTTAAATATCTGCTTCATTGACAATTTCAAATGTCAACATTTGCATCCCTCTCTTGAAAGAGGGTACAAGTGTAGACATTTGTCTCCTCTTTTCTAAGCTGAAAAGTCCCAGTCTTTTTTATCTCCCTTTATATGGGACCTATTCCAAACTCTTAATTATTTGTGTTGCTCTTTTCTGAACCTTTTCCAATACCAAGGTATCTTTTTTGAGGTGAGGCGACCACCTCTGTATGCAGTATTCAAGATGTGAGCGCACCATGGATTTATATAGAAGCAATAAAATATTCTCTGTCCCTTTCTTAATTTATTTGTAATATCCTGTTTGCCGCTGTACACTGAGTGGATGTTTTCAGAGCCACAATGGCTCCTAGATTTGTATTTTGAATGGTTATAGCTAAATTAGTCACCATCATTTTGTATGTATAGTTGGGGGTATTTTTTCCAATGTGCATTACAATGTGAGGAGACAGCCCTATGGGCAGAGGGCCCCCAGTGTAATTATGCAGCCCAAGGTTATTCTGCATGGGAAGCTCACGGGCTTTCCTGCAGGCTCTTCAAGGTTCAGCCCCAGGGCCCAGTGATACAGAAGAGCTCCTTTAAATCGCTTCCAGATGCTGAGCAGTGTGCTCCAAGCAGCCGTGACAGGTGAGCGGGGGGACATTCAGCATTCCAGGCAGTGCGGAGTGCTGGCTGCCTTGGCTCCACCCCTTCTATGTAAGGCCCCGCCCCTTTCAGAGTGTGGCGCAAGGGTGAGGCCACCGTCTGTCCCTTCCCCACTCCCCCCAAGCACTCCGATAGGCCCTGTTTCCCTATGCACAAGCACGGAGGTTTTTTGTTGACACAACAGAAGGAAGCTCAGTCTTAATTTGGAAACACTCGGCAGCAGTGTGTCAAGAGGATGCACAAGAGTGATAAAACCCTACCATATCATCGACAGTACCTGTGCCTCAGTTTCTCACCCCATGGTAGGAAAGTCCCTCAGCTGAATGACCCTTCAACATGCCTCTCCCTTTTACCCTCCACTCAGGGCTCGTTGTCTGAGATGTGACGTCCCAGGCAGGGGCAGACTAGTCTGGTGGGATACCGGGAGTTTCCCTGTGGGCCATCCACTGAAGGGGATTGTGATGGGGCACCACAGCCCTGCACTTTAAATTCCCTGGCACTGGCCATGTACTGGACACTGTGGGGCCGAGGGAGCGCATGCGCAGTGTACTGACATGCCGTGCAACAGCTGGGAGGGGAGACACCCGGGCGTGGTATGAAGTCACAGCCCGGGACTTTAAAACTGCATGGCCCAGTGTTGCACTGAGCAGTCTGGCACACGGGCTGGAGCCCAGCCTCAGCCCCGCAAACTGGAAGGAAGAAGGTGGGTGGGAGAGGAGAGGAGAGGAGAGAAGAGGGGAGAAAGGAAGGTCAGGAGATGAAAGGAGAAGGCACCAAGGGACCTCGTGGAAGAGAGAGAAATGCCAGGGGGCCAAGTGGAGACAATAAGGAAAAGGGCAGGAGGGGAGGTGTCAGTGGGTGGGGGGACAGGGTGATGCTGGGAGAGGAGAGGGGAAGGGCATTGGGGGCTAGAGGGGGGAGGGGGAGGTGCTGAGAGACTTGAAAGAAGGGGTGGGCATGAGGAAGGCGGGGATGGAGCAAGTCATGTGTGAGGGCACAGGGGGCAGAGGGTGGTGAGGGGTGGGCATCAGGAAAAAAGAGGGCAAAGGGGGCAGGGGCAGTGAGGGAAGGGGGAGGCACCAGGAGGGTGCAGGACTAAGGGAAGGTGCAGGTGCCAGGGGATTCTGGGGGTGAAGCAGAAGGACAGAAACCTGCAGGGGAGGGACCAGCACCAGAGGAGAGAGGCAGGGCAGGTTTGTAGAGGGAGGTGTTAGGAGAGGGGATGAGGAGGGGTAGCTCACATGATCGGAGTGGGGCTACTGGAGGAGTGGGCACAGGGGGCAGAGAAAGGCTAGTGGAGGGGGGCAGGTTGCAGGAGGGCTGAGGGCAGTGAGAAGGGAAGGAGTCAGGACAGCAGAGAAGGGAAATGAGTGACAGGCAGGTCCCAGATAGGAAAGTGGGAGCCAGAGATGGGCTGTCGGTGGGGCGCACAGGAAGGGAGAAGGTTCTGGAGCTGGCAGAAAGCGGCAGCACTGCCTGCCTGATGAGAGCAGACAGCCCGCAGTCACCCCCGCGAAGCATTGACTCCCCCATGAATCATAATTGGTGCAAAGGTCTTTGTTAAACTGTTAAACTTCATTATCATCAGCACTAAGTATTCCTGGGCTGAACTTTTGTGGCAGTTGGTGGGGTGAGGAAAGGGGGAGCAATGAAGCCACCTTCTGTGGCTGCTTGTTTGTCAGCTCCCGTTGGCTCTAGCTCTTTAACCCCGGGGGAGGGGGGGACGACTGTCCTCCCCCCTGGGATCATTATTGCTAACAATAAATCACCCCTCACTTTTCTGCAGTTCACCAGACTTGACAGAGATCATTTACCTCTGGGATCATCCTACGAGGACAAGGCCCTGCACGTTGCACTGCACCTGCCTGGGGCTGTTGGGATGTTACTCACTACAAGGAATAGACTAGAAACTGCCCTTAAACAGGACTGAAACTGACATTTTCAAGGAACTTGCAAAGCGCTGCCACTCCCAAATGTTACAAAATCATGAATCGCACTCCCCAAAAACCACAAGATGGGATTTCAATTTGTAAGATGTTGTGAACCCTTCTGCCAGGTAGCAGCAGCAGCAGCCACTTCCTGGTTCACTATCTAGGGCTTTCTCTGCATCCATCCTGCATGGAACTGGCTGGAGCTCCCACCCAGTTATCTGGGAAATTCACACACCACCCCGGGCACCTTTGGGAGGCAATGCTTCTCCATTTGCCAGCACAGAGTCTGGGAGAAGAAAAAAATATTTTAATAAAAGGGAGGGAAGGAACTTGGCATTAATTTGGGAAACCCCACACACAGAGCTCGTAACACAACCGTGAGTAAACAAAAATAAATCTTCTGCAAAAAACTAGAAGATAATAAGTTGATAGGAACAGCCAGCATGGATTTGTAAAGGACAAATCATGTCAAACCAATCTGATAGCTTTCTTTGATAGAATAACGAGTCTTGTGGATAAGGGAGAAGCGGTGGATGTGGTATACCTAGACTTTAGTAAGGCGTTTGATATGGTCTTGCATGATGTTCTTATCAATAAACTAGGCAAATACAACTTAGATGGGACTACTATAAGGTGGGTGCATAACTGCTGGATAACCATACTCAGAGCGAAGTTATTAACAGTTCACAATCCTGCTGGAAAGGTATAACAAGTGGGGTTCCGCAGGGGTCTGTTTAGTAACCAGTACTGTTCAATATCTTCATCAACAATTTAGATATTGGCATAGAAAGTACGCTTATTAAGTGTGCAGATGATACCAAGCTGGGAGGGGTTGCGACTGCTTTGGAGGATAGAGTCATAATTCAAAATAATCTGGACAAACTAGAGAAATGGTCTGAGGTAAACAGGATGAAGTTTAATAAGGACAAATGTAAAGTCCTCCACTTAGGAAGGAACAATCAGTCTCACACATACAGAATGGGAAGTGACTGTTTAGGAAGGAGTACGGCAGAAAGGGATCTAGGGGTTATAGTGGAACACAAGCTGAATATGAGTCAGCAGTGTGATGCTGTTGCAAAAAAAGCAAACATGATTCTGGGATGCATTAACAGGTGTGTTGTGAGCAAGACACGAGAAGTCATTCTTCCGCTCTACTCTGCGCCGGTTAGGTTGTGTCCAGTTGAGTATTGTGTCCAGTTCTGGGCACCACATTTCAAGAAAGATGTGGAGAAATTGGAGAGAGTCCAGAGAAGAGCAACGAGAATAATTAAAGGTCTAGAGAACATGACCTATGAGGGAAGGCTGAAGGAACTGGGTTTGTTTAGTTTGGAAAAGAGAAGACTGAGAGGGGACATGATAGCAATTTTCAGGTATCTAAAAGGGTGTCTCAGGGAGGAAGGGGGAACATTGTTCTCCTTGGCCTCTGAGGATAGGACACGAAGCAATGGGCTTAAACTGCAGCAAGGGGGGTTTAGGTTGGACATTAGGAAAAAGTTCCTAACTGTCAGGGTGGTCAAACACTGGAATAAATTGCCCAGGGAGGTTGTGGAATCTCCATCCCTGGAGATATTTAAGAGCAGGTTAGATAAATGTCTATCAGGGATGGCCTAGACCGTACTGGGTCCTGCCAGGAGGGCAGGGGACTGGACTCAATGACCTCTCGAGGTCTCTTCCAGTCCTAGTGTTCTATGAGTCTATGATCCCAGCTCAAGTATGTTGGGCCGTGTCCTTTTCCTCTCAGGCTCTCAAGTCCAGCCATGTAAAATTACCCTTTACATGCCCAGCCCTTCTGTGCACCCCACTCCCAGTTGCTGTCCTTGGTCAGGGTAGACCAGAGTTCAGAGAGGAATCTACATCCCTGGTCCTCTCCATGCTGCCCCTGTGCACTGCACCTGTTTCTGATCTTGGCTCTCTTCTTGCTAGTTCTGTTAATTTCAGTGCAACAAGGGCCAGAGAGACACTGTCACCTGACCGTGTTAGACTGCTAAGCAGGGTTCAGGGTTTGCGGAACGAAAACCATAGTTGCTTTGTCCTGGCAAACAATAGAACCCAGTTACTCCGGCCATCTGAGGAAGTGGGCTGTGCCCATGAAAGCTCATGACCCCATCTACATGTTTTGTTAGTCTATAAAATGCTCCTAAACCATTTGTTGGTTTTTTCTGTAAGGGTATGTCTACACTACAACAATGCGGGGACCATTTGCTCTGGTGTTTCTACCTTGGATTCGTAGTGAGCCAACTCAACGTATCTGGCAGGAAGGGGGATGTCCTGAAGTGCAAAAAATCAGGGTATTATTGGAGTGCTCTCTCTCTTGGGCCTGGTCTATACTTAGATGCTACAGCAAAGTTTTCAAATATAATGGTGCTGCAATCACATCAGCTACAGCGCCCTCGGTTGTGTTAGATCCAGCCCCATGGACTTGTGTATTACCAGCTTTTCTACATAGTTCTTAACCTGTTCTTTCTCCCCTGAGGGCTGCCCACCTCCTTCCATACTGTGCTGCCCACAGACAGAGGCAAAGAAAGCATTGAGTACTTCAGCTTTTCCCATATCATCTGTCACTAGGTTACCTCCCTCGTCCAGTGAGGGACCCACACCCTCCCCGATCACCCTCTTATTGCTAACATGCCTGTAGAAACCCTTCTTGTTACCCTTCACATCCCTTGCCAATCGCAATTCCAATTGCACGTTCGCATCTGGTCACCTACCATATTTGCTTTTCTTGCTGTGCATCAGGATGGTTTGTTTCAGTACCTTCAATAAAGCTTCTTTAAAATACAGCTAGTTCTCCTGGACTCCTTTCCCCTCCAGTTTAGCATCCTAGGGGATCCTGCCCTTCAGCTCTCAGAAGGAGTCAATGTCTGCTTGGGGGGAGAGTCTACGTTTACATTATATTACCAACCCCTTGCCCCTCCCCGCAAACTGATTACAAACCCAAAAACTTAAGGATACTAAGTCACGACAATGTGGTGGTGAAACAGGCATTTATTATAGTGCATCTGAAGTGTAATCTAAGCAGCATAAGATCTATGGTGTCTTAAAAGCAAAGAAATGAAGAATTAAAATATTTGCCAGAATTAAAATATCCCAATTCACTAAAGTAGATGCTCAGTTTCCACTGAAGTCAGTGAGGCCTAAGCATGTGCCTAACGTTCACCATGTGCTTAAGTCCTTTGCTGAATTGGTAGCTAAACATATTGGATGGAGAGTTCAGATCATTACACAGGAATGGCAATTTAGCAATCAATATAAATTAAAAAAAGCCATAGGCCCCTAGAAGCTCTAGAAATGTTTGAAACTATGCGTCAACGTTGACTATATATTTGATTGATCTTTGCTTCTTGTCTGTTTATGGTGTGGCTGGGGCCCTTTTTTCTCATTTCTCAGACCACACTGGGACTTGTGTTTGTCTGAGAGCTAGTGGTTTTGCACAGAATTTAAACCAGGCCCCCCTTTTGCTGGCTTGGCAGTTGTGAGCAGTTTCCAGGCAAGCAAAACAAAATTCCACTTGACACTGTGGACAAATAACATATTTGCACTTTTCCATGTGCTCAATGAGTCGCCCACAGGTGGGACACGCCCGGATGGAGGGGCAGTCTTTTATTTCACTTCCGGGAAGATCCTTCAGTTTGCAGTTTGCTAAGACTTCCAGCGACTGGTTCTTGCAGCCCTCGTTGTCACACCTCTCGGAGGAGACCCCTGAGCCTTTCCAGGGCTTCAGGCACTGCCAGCAGAACTCAAAGGTTTCCCCCTTCAGCGAATGGCAGAGGATACAAACCACTCTCAGGTTTTCCAGATCTTCGCGTTCCACAAAGCTTTTGCAGTTGGGACACTGGGAGAGAAAACAAATTTCAGTCCTGAATGAGACTGTTGCTCTGTTTTTTTTAAAAAAGGTGATACCAAATGGCATTTCTGTAGCTTTTGGATTCCTTCCCACATGTAAGGATGAGTGTGTGCCCTTTTGGCTTATTGATAACGAAGGCCTGAAAGGGTATTTTCATCTCCAAAAGCATTTATTGGTTTTGATTATTTGCCATAGAAATATCAAGAAGATCAGTTTCCCTAATGTAGATGTGCTATCTCAATTTAGAGCCCCTGGAGGCACAGGGGAGGAATAACTTAGAATCAGGGCTGCATTATGACTTTCGTGGGCCCTAGACACTTTTGCCTTCGTGGGCCCCTTCCTCCATAAAAAAAAAATATTAAAATTATATTTTAAGACTGCGTTGGTATAAAGACGAATATAATCCAGGCTGGATTATATTCGTCTTTATACCAACGCAGTCGAAGTATGTATCTCGCTTATTGCGAGAAGTAAACTGCGCTGAGGCTAAGTGGGCCTCCTATCCGCCATCATTCAGTTGGCGCCTATAGCCGAGGCCATATTGGCCATACAGTTTACAGTCACTACGCTTCTCACTATAGTACAAAATAATAGTGAATATATCAAAGTGTTCTCCATTTTGATTACTTAAAAGGTATGTATTATAAGTAATTTTGTCAGTAAATTATCATCTATTTAGGTTAGGGATTACCTTATATAAATGATTTATTAATTTTGCAAATACGGGATTGTTATACAGTAGTGATCCAGCCGAATGGGTTGTAATACCTGATCTAAAAACATATTATACAAAAAATATTCCTTCGCAAAATTTAGAATCCAATTTTTTACTAAAAGGTAAACTATTTGGTGATAAGATAAGACAGGCATGTCCAAAGTCTGGCCCGCGGGCCAATTGCGGCCCGTGTTCTGGTTTAATACGCCCCCCCCAGGTAATTTGGCAATATCTATCTTTTATGGCCCCCAACAAATCCATATGTATTGAGATGAACACATTATAAAATCTCAGTTAATGTCAGTTGGTCTAAATCAATTATAAATATATTTGGACACAACATGTATACTTGGTGTTATGTACCTGTTCATATTTTTTGAACTTAAAAGTTGACAGACAACCTTTATTACCAATAATATGTAATGTACTTTACAATGTTCCTGACATATTTCAGCTTCCTGGATTTTTTTTTTTCATCTGTCCTTCAGATATGAAAGGCAGAGTGATTTAACACCTGTTTAGATTTGTCATCCATGTGACGAAATGAAAAGTATGCCATTTGCAATAAACTTTGCATAAAATAGTTAATTTGCATTTAATTTTAATGGTTCAAAGAATGTCAGGCAAAATGGTCGGCCCTCACGCATGTTCACTTCATCAAATCTGGCCCTCTTTGAAAAAAGTTTGGACACCCCCGAGATAAGATATGCGCGAAGAGAGTATTTTATCGGGCAAATGAACAATGGAGAGGCAATAATAAGAGATTGGTTGATTTATTCTCCTTCTTGTGGTAAAGTATATTGCTACTTATGCAAACTATTTAGCACACGTTCAGATATAATATCCAATCAATTTCAAACTGGTTTTGATGATTGGAAAAATGCAACTGTAAGAATTTCTCATGAAATATCCAAAGACCATCTTAGTGCCTTAACATCGATGTTACAACATCAAAAATATACAAGCATTGATGCAGAGTTGCAGAAGGAAAATGAGAGATTGTGTGCCTACTGGATAGAAATATTAAAGAGAGTAGATGCAGTTGTAAAATTTTTGGCTGAAAGAGGATTAGCTTTTTGTGGTGGTTCTCATTTGCATAATTGTTCCAATAATGGTAATGATCCCCCATGTTGGGGATCGAATCATAATAATGGGGATCAATAATTTGTTAAATTATCTCAGTGGCAATTAATATATGACTGACCTTTTGATTTGAATTGTATGTATATTTGTTTTGGTTTGTATTTTATGTATTAGTATTCTATGTATGTAGTCATACTTTCAAGGTCAAAAGGCGCGAAAATAAATTATTACTACTACATTTTCATTTTTTCTTATTTAAGAAAAAATAAAACATTTTTGTGGGCCCTAAAAGTTTCGTGGGCACAAGGTACTTATGCCTTCATGGGCCCCTCCCACCATAATAATATCAATATTAAAAATTATTTTTATATAACTTTAAATACTTCAACATTTCTTTTTTTTTCTGTTTTAGGCAAAATTTAATAGATTTTAATGGGCCCTAAAAGTTTCATTTTTTTCTGATGTGAGAAAAAAATTAAAACATTTTCTTCAACGCTAAAAGTTCATATTTTCCTTCTGATTTTAAAAGAAATTAAAACATTTTTGTGGGACCCTAAAAATATCATGGGCCCTAGGCACTGTGCCTACTGTGCCTAATGGATAAGTCAGCCCTACTTAGAATGGCGCTGGGGAAGAGCTATTCTGGAATAGCAGCAGTGGAGCATGTACATGTGCCTTATTTCGAAATAGCTATTTCATAATGGGCCATATTGCTTGCAGAATGAGGTTTGCAGATTTCGGAATAAGCTGTCCATTATTTCAAAATCATTTTGAAATAACAAAATGGCTGTGTAGACACTCGCATTGTTATTTGGAAATAATACTAGTTCTCTCCAAATAATGGTGCAGTGTAGATGCACCCCAGTCTGCTCCTTCAGCTGCCCTGGGTCAGTAACCAGAAGTTTTACTCATCCAGTTTTGCTCATCCAGAAATATAATTTATGCTATCATGTGCCTAAAGTGTCCGTCTGCTATGTACATTGGACAAACTTCTCAGACACTTCGCCAAAGAATCAATGCACATAAAACAGACATCAGGCGCTCTCTCAGAGAGAAAGCTGTTGCTTGCCATTTTAGCCAGATTGACCATTCTCTCAATGATCTTAAAACATGCATATTGCTTCAAAGAGATTTTAACTCCAGACTTCAAAGAGAAGCCTCAGAACTGTCATTCATGCTTAAATTTGACACTTTGCCTATGGGTCTTAACAAAGACGCTAATTATCTCATTACAAAGATAGCTTCCCCAATTATCACCCCTAATGTCATTACCTCACAGACACTAACCTTCCCCCCTCACCCCTCATCTGTTCTTAAATCTGATTCGTCAATTTTATATGTGTTTACTTTTTTTTTTATTGTATCACTTTGGTATATATTTGTGACAATTTTCTTCCACTATTTGATCTGAGGAAGTGGGTCTGGCCCACGAAAGCTCATCATCTAATAAACCATCTTGTTAGTCTTTAAAGTGCTGCATAGTCCTGTCTTTTGTTTCAGCAAGACCAGATTAACACAGCTGCATCTCTATCAGAAGGTTTACTGTCATGGTGCAACACGGAAGCTGCTGCAACAGCACCAGCAGGAGCAGCACGGCTGCATCATTATCTACATGGTGCCCTAGTGAATGACATAGAGGCAGAGGAGAGAAGCAGTCGGGATTCGTACTCACTTCTTTGAAGTCGTGGTAAAATTTAGCTGCAAATTTTGCAAGTTTTTCTTCAAAATTCCGTTGCTCTGTTTCACTGAGTGATGCGTTCCGGCGGACTTCCTGGTAGGACCATTCCTTCCCACATTTCTCCCCGTCAACATCAGCAGGACAGTGAAACTTCAAGTAACCCTGTAGGGCAGGGAAACAGAGAAGTGTAAGAGGCAAAGCTGTAAAAATTGGAAGCCTGAATCACAATACAAACTGCCTATTGCCAGTGTTAACGCTGTCTTGATAGCTTTGTATGTTTGCCTGTTTGGAACCAAGGCCTAAAGCTTTACTGAAGGTGTTTCTAGTGATGGAGTGTGATAGATTTGGTAAATATAGTTAGAAAAATGTGCTTTCTTGATGTCTGAAGCAGCTTGACTCATTTCTCTCACTGTGCTGAAGCACTGTGTCTATTTAATCATAACCAACCTTTACTTTCCAATTCCCATTAAGTTTTTTTAAAAATTACTAATCTGAGGCTTATGATCATGTCACAGAGCTATCAGCAAGGGAAATATCTATACATTTATTTAAATGCTCATCACAGGCATGATTTTGGTCTTTTCCCCATCCCTTTTGCAATGGATCATAACTTTTGGGGGCAATTCATCCACATCTTTGGTATACATTCCCCTAACTGGGGAACCCACCCTGAACTCAAGTCCAACTGCAGGCTGTGTCTTGCAATGCAGTCCTCCTGGTGGGATTGTTGGTAGTGGGGAACAGACTCTAGGAACCCCTGCACCTGGAAGCAAGAGCCTCTGCTGTCTGAAGGAAGAAACCTCTCTGTTCGCTCAAAGGCTGTATGTAGCCGACTTGTTAAACCACTGTGGGCATTGTCAACACTACACGATTATTTTGAAATAAAAAGCTGAGCATCCTCACAGCAAGTCTGGTGTTTCAAAATAATTTTGAAATAATGAGCTTATTTTTAAATGACAACTCCTGCTTGCGAGAGGAATAAGGGTTATTTTGAAATATTTATTTCAGGAGTTATTTTGAAATAACCAAACAGGCTATGTCTCCATTACAAAATAAATTAAGCCATTAGTGGAAAGAAGAGCCACGCGGCAGGTTTGGGTTACACTTACAAGGAAGTTTCTGAAGCATTCACATGCCTCTGTACTGCCTGACACCTCCACTTTTATTTGCACTTGGAGGCATTCTGTGTTGGGGGGTGTCTGTGAGGCCTGTCCCCCAGGTACCACATTTAAAGAAGACTTTGAAGGAGGACAACATCAAGTCTGTAGGATAATGCGTTGGCTGAATCTGGGGTGTTTATCTGGGCAATAGAAAACTAAACATGGCAAGGTGCTTGAGCTTTATTTTAGCTCTGAATACTTAGCTCTGAATAGATCTCCAGTACTAGGAGTTATTTGTTGCTCAAGAGATTCAAGTCGAGGCTTTTGTCATCTTTGCTAGGTGGGGTACTGTAGAAGTTTGTCATTTAGTCTAACCCCCAAGATGCAGGATAGAAAGTAGTTCTAACACAAGTTCTGGGCGTGTCTCTTCCTTCACAGATTCTCATTGAGCTTAAACAATTGTACATGGGTCTGCATCTTTAGGGTTTGGCCTGTCACTTCCACATCATTCTGCTGGAATATGGACTTGGAAGGTTACATGACCCTTCTCCATTTGGCTGTGTTCCCCTTTTGCCTGTTTGTCAGTGGCAGAGAGACTTGTAGATGCTGGCAATGAGCAGGGATTGAAACCACGCGCTCTCTTGTGATGGCAGGTGGAGCTGTCTCTTGTCTGCTCTGAGGAAGTCAGTCACTGCAGGTCAAGGCTCTGGCTGCCTTCAGTGCTTTGTATGAAATTTGGCCTCACCTCATCCCTTTGTATATCCCTGACATTACAATGTCATTACAACTAAAAGGACGTGCACAAGGCTGTATGTACAGCTTTTCCAACCTGGCCCAGAAATCTTGTCCCATTTTCTGCACCGTTTTGCAGACCCAAAAGTTTCAGGGAACTCAAAGGCTTCAAAACAGCAACTTCACAACAGCCCGTTTCTTTGAGATGGGCCCTTTGAACGTTCTGAGGTTCTCTTGTCACTGGAAAGAATCTCTTTGCACCACAAAGGGTTATGCATTTCTCTTGGTTGGAGTGGGAAGCAGGAGAGGGGGTAACAATAAATGGTCTCAGTGTGCTCCCTATGACAAGCTGAAGAGTTTTGCCACTGGAGAGAATATTTCAATATATCAGGAAACAAAATCGATTAAAACCCAGTGTGGCAGACCAGGCCAGGTCTGGGCATTGCTGAAGGTGTCAGCTCAGGGCAAATTGCTCAAAACCAGGACTACTTACAGCCCTGGATTAGAGACCTTTCCCAAATAGGCCACAAACCAGTCACACTGAGTGCTTCAGCTGCCAATCTGGCCAGCAGGAAGCCTCACAAGCAAAACCCCTCAGATACCCCACTTCTCCCTGTGCCACAATCCGCCCCAGGCCTGCATACAGGTGAGAGGTTATAAAACCCAATCGCACCAACTCCGAACAGATTCTCCCAGTCCCAAAGAACCAGCCACAGTCCCAGTTCGATTTACTCTTTGGATCTTACCCACAGGAGCATGCTGGGACAATCCTTTAGGATCTAAAATCTGAAGGTTTATTAATAAAAGAAAGAAAAGATTGAGAGTGAGATTGTTAAGAAGAATAAATTACATACATCAGTCACCAAGTTCTTGATGCAGGCTCTTAGCAGAGCTGTAACTGACTGCTAGCTTAAAAGTCACTGGTGTACTTCCTATGTCAGGATGGGTCAGCAAATCCTTCCTGGCTCTCTGTCCCTAGCAAGGATGCATCTGGGATCAGTAGCAAGATTGAAGATAAGATGGAGATGTCCTTACGGGATTTTCATATTCCTGGTCTCTCCCAAATTGTAGCTGGTCACATGGTCTAGTGACCTGTTTGTGTTTCACATGCAAGTAGCCATGAGGCACTGGCTGGTCTGCAGGCTTCCAGGCATGTTCCTCAGGTGTGTATTGATCAGTCAGAGAGCCATTGTCCATGCAACTATGCAAGTTAGCACAGCCAGTCACTGAACAGTCCTTCCTCACAATAGGCAGTCCAGGCCCATTGCTCCCTCCCAGACAGAGAATATTTACAATGAAAGAACAGAACCCATATTCATAACTTCACAAACAAAAATCATACAAGTACACAAGTGTCATACATAGAATCAGTAGAACATAAGCTTTCATTCGACACCTCCCATGGCCCCCTTTGTACAGAATTTGGGGCAAACACCCATTAATGGGTACAGCAGAGATCTGTCTGCTTTAAAATCCAATAACGTGATAGCCGTGCACCGTCTGTGTTCCCTTACCTGGTCTAACAGACTTCGGCACCAGCCTGTCAAGGAACCAGGACCTGCAGTATGTCCACAAGACATTTCCACTCTCCAGTGATCATCGTCATCACCTGACAAGTAAGGAAACTTCAGCTGAATGAACATAGAAATCCTCCCAAAATAGAGTGCATTGATCTAGCCTAGATCTTTGGTCTGGGAGATTCTTCCCACCCTCCAATCTCAAAGCAGCCGGCAGAGGATGTGTCTAGATGCATGTCTTTACAAAAGTTCCTCAGAGATTTAGGGACTCGAATCTTTCAATGAGACATTCTTCAGACTCTCTCACACACTAAGAAAAAGAATGTGTAAAGCTATTTTGATGTCGCTATCGGATGTCTCCCATCATAACAGGCCTGGCCTCCACCCATTCCTCAGATGTCCTGACATTTTCTCTGCCAGTTGGACAGAGATTTCCACTCAGCTGTCTGCAGTGGAAAAATGCTCTGTACAAACCAACCAGAAAATCTATGGGACATGTGGCCCCTGCATGCCCCTCCCCTCATTGCCTCTGTCTGAAATCCACAGAGCTCTCTCTGCATCTTTTGCCACAAATACTTTTGCAGTTATTCAGTATCACGCGATGATCATTTTCACACCCTCTTTCCACTACTTAGCTAGGGCAGGCTCTGTGTTCTGATTGTCTGATACAGAGGCCAGCACTCTGGCCACTAACGGACAGAGTCCCAGGTGCTGATGGGAATGCCATTGGAAAGGGAGAACACCCTCTCCACCTCCCATCTATGGCTACTGCACAGGGAGCCTCTAAAGGCTTCATCTGCTTCCCTAATCCCCCCCCCCCAGCCCTGTCTCCAGACCCCCAGAGAAGTGGGAGCTGTGTCCAGGCAGGCTGCTTGCTCCCTGCTGCTGCTCCCCTGCGTGGCTACGTGCGCTGAACAGAAACCTCCATGGAGCCGTGTCAGCAAATAGCAGGTTTCAAATTCTGCAAAGTACCTCAAGGACGTGAAGTTTCCGCTTTGCTCTGGTGCCTCCCAATGGCATTTCAGAATGAGGAGACATTCCCCCACCCCCCAGTGCATTTTCCACAACAAGGAAGGACCTAAGTTACCAAGCTGAAAACAGTTGAAAATGCTTCCCGGAATTACCTGTGATATCGTCCTTTCTACGAACAAACTTTGGTGCAGGCTCTGCATTTTCTTTCCTAAAAAATTCCATAGTCTTAGCTGTAGGCACAAAGGGGCAGAAGTGATGCTTCCCTCTCCCAAAATTATCCCTCAGGAGAGAGTGAGTCTGTCTGTCCTGGACAGTGGCAAACTTTGCTCTGACAAAATATGACAGAGCCGGCTAGACGCGGTAGCATTGTGAACTGATTAATGACTCCTCCCTCTCCCTTGTGAAGGAGAGACTGGGAGCTGCTGCTGCTGCTTTCATTTCCTTGGTTAAGTCTCTCTGCAGCCCAGAATGTCAGTTCAAAAACTTGCCGTCTATATAGACAGAGGGAGCAACAGCTTTGCCCTGGCAATTGTTATGTGAAAGCCCTGATAAAAAAAGGGCTCAAATGATAGAACTAGGCACCTACATCATAGACCAGGAGTTCTCAAACTAGGGGGGGGTAAAGAAATTCCAGGGGGGGCACAAAGCGACCCAGACCCTCCACCCCATCAATCCCACCCCAAGTTTTGCTGCTATTTTTTTGGGAGGGGGGGGTGAGGGTTTCTCAAAAATCAAAAAAGGGGCATGATGCCAAAAAGTTTGGGAACCCTTGTCATAGACAGTCTTCGGCATCTAAAACAACTTTTACTTCTTGCCAACTGTCTACACTGCCGCTTGAATTTGCGCAAGAACACTGATGATCTGATGTAAGATTGTCAATGTTCTTGCACAAATACTATGCTGCTCCCGTTCGGGAAAAAGCCCTCTTGCGCAAATGTATTTGCGCAAGAGGGCCAGTGTAGACAGCACAGTACAGTTTTGCGCAAAAAAGCCCCGATGGCGAAAATGGGTCCTTCAAGTATATCTTTTTTAGGATGAGGCAACCACATCTGTACGCAGTATTCAAGATGTGGGCATACCATGTACTTATATAGAGGTAATACAATATTCACTATCTCTTTCCTAATTTATTCCTAACAGCCTATTTGCTTTTTTGACCACCTCTGCACACTGAGTGGATGTCTTCAGAGAACTGTCCATAAGGACTCCAAGAGCTGTATCTTGAGCAGATGTAGCTAAATTAATCCCCATCATACTGTATGTATAGTTGGGATTATTTTTTCCAATGTGCATTTATCAACATTAAGTTTCATTTGCCATTTTGTTGCCCAATCACTTAGTTTGGTGAGATCTTTCTGAAGTTCTTCACAGTCTGCTTTGGTCTTAACTATCTTGAGCAGTTTGGTATCATCTGCAAATTTTGCCACCTCACTGTTTACCCCTTTCTCCAGATCATTTATAAATATGTTGAATAGTATTGGTCCTAGGACTGACCCATGAGGGACCCCACTAGTTTCATCTCTGTGTGCACCTAGATGTTCTGTTCGGACTTAACATAAACCCCAGAAATACAAGACTGTAGAAATGTGGCCATACATGTCACAGCTCCTATGGAGCGCTCGCAGCTGTGATTGCACCGATTCTTCACTATGCAACCAGGCAGGTTTGATAAACAAGGGTTTGCTAGACAGAGGAATGTTGAATTGTCTGTTTGCCTAGGCCTGTAATTTTAAATTAGGCATCCTGACACTAACCCAAAGGAAGCCCTATCTGAATATTAAGTCAACAGGGAAAATAGGTTGGTGTGTGTGTGGGGGGGGGGGGAATGTGAAATTAAGGGAGTGAGCACAGTGGAGTCTGAGCCTTAGGGGTCATCCTGGCTCTGGAGACAAGAGCAAATGAGTGCAGGGAATATAAAGGAGAAAGGAAAGAGGCATTTTTATCCAATTCACTGAGCTGCAAATGCCTTGTCCTGTGGTTCACAGCTAATAGGGTTGCCAGGTGTCGGGTATCCTACCGGACAGTCCGGTATTTGAGCCCTCTGCCCGGTAAAAAAAATCAACCAATACCAGACACATACAGTGTCCGGTACTCTCTGATTTTTCCGGCTGGGCACTGGACGGAAGCCTGACATGGGTGGCCCTGCCCCGTCAGGCTTCTGTGCAATCACAGGCTCTTGGCGGCATTCGCAGCCCCGCCGGGTGCCTCTGGTCACGTCAGAAGCCTGGCGGGGGCGGAGGGAGTAGCTGGGAGGCGGGGCGCGATAGGAGGCTGGGAGCATTCAGCTGGTTGCTTCTGGCCTAGGAGTGACGCCTTGGGGAGGAGGAGAAGAAGGAGAAGCCCTGTCCCTGGGCACTGTTCAAGCAGGGTGTGGCGCCGTAGTCCAGAACAGAAGCCCACAAGTGCTTTGTGGTTCTTTAGGCACTTTCCATGGGCTCTCAGCCAAAACTGAGTGGGGTGGCATTCCCGCTTCTCTCCATTGGGACACCCAAAGACTTGGCTATGGGAAAGTCACCTTCCTACCCATGGTCGCTCCACCTTCCACCCTGCCGTTGTGTTGCCCTGGAGTCTGCTTCTCTGCTTTGGGTAGCAGGCAGCTGCTTTGCAGAGCAGGCTCTGCTGCCTCCCCCTTCGTTCCGAGCTTGGTGGCTCTTGGTAGTAGCCACACATGGCCTGGCCCCCGCCCACTCTGAGTTGTGTAATCCGGCCGTGGGGAGTGGAGCTGGTCTGGACTCAGGCACTTTGTGACCCAGGCTCCCTTCTATGGGCAGAGAGCACTGGTAAGAGCCAAGTTATATGCAGAGCTCTTCTTCAGGTCAGGGCTCGGTTTTGTGTTACACTAGTGTTGCATCAGCAGCTCTTTAGCAAAGGTGCTTGGGTGCTATCAGCAGGTATCTAAGTTGATGGGAGAAGTTCTGCTATTGACTTAACAATGTCTATACTACCCAGCGCCCCCTCACCCCACCACTGCCTCTGCATTAGCAGTTACACACCTAAGTAAACACATTTTAACATCTTTAGTCTATACCTAGTCAGTATCACTGTGTGGGCTAAGTGACGTGGATTTTTCACAAGCCTGAAGGACACATGCGTGCCATGTCAATTTAACTCACGGGGTAAAGAAAGGGAAGGGGAGGGGGAAAAGTTGTTTGTGGGTGGTAGTTTGCAATAAATCATAAATTATTCTCACACACACACACATGGATTTCAAAGTATTTTACAAAGGACAGAAAGTATCTTTTTCTATCCCCATTTTACAGATAGGGAAACCAAGATATAGTGACTTGCTCAAGGTCATTCAGAAGGTAATCAGTGGTCTCATGATAGGTGCTTAGCAGGACTAAACAATATAGCAGTGTCAGTATATAGGGAGCCTTAGTGCTGACTCTCTTCCCACCTCCAAGGGCCCTCTAGGAAACCTGGAGAACCAGCCCACCCTACTGAACCCTGAATCCTGAGGGGGAGTTATGAAAGAGGATGAGGCAAGCCTGATACAGGGGAAGGAACCTCTGAGAGATATGAAGCTTGCTTTGATAGTTCAGGGATGCAGCTGCTCACTTACTCTTTATATCTACATACACACATACTGATGCTATGTCAGGTAGTGAAATAACCAATAGTAGAATTGCTGTCTGCTTGCCAATCCTAGCCACCATGGATGTAGAGGCTCTCTACACAAACATCCCACATGCAGATAGAATACAAGCTGTCAAGAACAGTATCCCTGATGATGCCACAGCACAACTGGTGGCTGAGCTCTGTGACTTTATCCTCACACACAACTATTTCAGCTTTGGTGACAATATATACCTCCAGACCAGTGGCACTGCTATGGGCACCTGCATGGCACCACAATACACCAACATTTTTATGGCTGACCTGGAACAAAGCTTCCTCAGCTCTCGTCCACTTATGCCCCTTCTCTATCTACGCTACATCGATGACATCTTCATAATCTGGACTCATGGGAAGGAGACTCTGGAAGAATTTCACCACGATTTCAACAGCTTCCACCCTACCATCAACCTCAGCATGGACCAGTCTACACGGGAGGTCCATTTCCTGGACACCACGGAGCAAATAAGTGATGGTCACATAAACACCACCCTATATTGAAAGCCTACCGACCACTATGCTTACCTGCATGCCTCCAGCTTTCATCCCGGCCATACCACACAATCTATTGTTTACAGCCAAGCACTGAAGTACAACTGCATATGTTCCAACCCCTCAGACAGAGACCTAGACCTACAAGATCTTCAACAAGCATTCTGCAAACTACAATACCCACACAAGGAAGTGAGGAGACAGACTGACAGAGCCAGACGTGTACCCAGAAGCCTCCTGCTACAGGACAAGCCCAAGAAAGAAACCAACAGAACACCACTGGCCATCACCTACAGTCCTCAGCTAAAACCTCTCCAAATCATCATTAGTGATCTACAACCCATCCTGGACAATGATCCCTCACTTTCGCAGGCCTTGGGAGGCAGGCCAGTCCTCGCCCACAGACAACCTGACAACCTGAAGCATATTCTCACCAGCAACTACACACCGCACCATATAACTCTAACTCAGGAACCAATCCTTGCAACAAACCTCGGTGCCAACTCTGCCCACATATATACACCAGCAACACCATCACAGGACCTAACCAGATCAGCTGCACCATCACTGGTACATTCTCCTGCACATCTACCAATGTAATTTACACCATCATGTGCCAGCAATGCCCCACTGCTATATACATCAGCCGAACTGGACAGTCCCTACGTAAAAGAATAAATGGACACAAATCAGATATTAGGAATGGCAATACAGTATACAAAAACCGATGGCAGAACACTTCAATCTCCCTGGACACACAATTGCAGATCTAAAGGTAGCCATCATGCAGCAAAAAAACTTTAAGACCAGACTTCAAAGAGAAACTGCTGAGCTACAGTTCATCTTCAAGTTTGACACAATCATCTCAGGATTAAACAAAGACTGTGAATGGCTTGCTAATTACAAAAGCAGCTTCTCCTCTCTTGCTATTCACACCTCTAGATCAGCTACTAGAAGTGGGCCTCATCCTCCCTGATTGGATCCGCCTCGCCATCTCTAGCCTGATTCTGGCCTGCATATTTATACCTGCCTCTGGAAATTTCCACTACATGCATCTGACGAAGTGGGTCTTTGCCCACGAAAGCTTATGCTCCAACACTTCAGTTAGTCTATAAGGTGCCACAGGACTCCTCGTCGCTTTTCCAGATTCAGATTAACACGGCTACCTCTTTGCAGAATTTTCAAACTCGGCTAAAAAATGAGAAGAGTTGAAAGAATTTTTTGAATTTTGTGAGGTTGAGTTCCACGAAGTCTTGAAGCACATTCCAACTCGATGGGTTAGTTTGTTTAATGCAGTTGAGCGATTGCTGTTGAATTGGCAACCACTAAAAGCTTATTTTCTTCCCGTGGCTCTGACGACTGCCCTGTGGCAATATGGAATATTATTTATGATCAGGAAGACGAAATGGCAAGTGATGAATAACCAAATCTTTCTGAGCTGTATCTTTATTTCACTTACTTTTTCATGTCACAATTCCAAGATACATTGCTCAAACTGAAAAACCAATCAACAATTTATTGTGACCTTTATTTCAAGTTTATTTATTTATTGGAAAAGTTCTGAAATTCCTTGAGGAAAAAAAATTGATGCTAAGTTTTTCGGTATGAAAGTTACATTTGCATTGTGGAAGAAGTATTTACCCGTTCATGTAGTCAATACATTTACCTCTGAAGCACTGAATATGTACACAAGAGCCCTAAAATATCTGAAGAAGTGGTTTCCGTTTGAAAATTCACTATATTGTGCTCTAAGTGCTTTGAGTCTGGCTAATCATGATAAATCTCCTTCTTTTGATGAAGTAATTCAAATCTGTGGGTATGTCTAGACTACATGGCTCTGTCGACAGAGCCATGTGGATGAGGTTTCTAGACATAGGGAAATGAAGCGGTGATTTAAATAATTGCCACTTCATTTACATCAAAATGGCTGCCATGCTGTGCCAAGCTGCTTGGCGGCACAGCAGGGCAGTCTGGATGCTCCACGGTTGACAAGGGAAGCCCTTGTTGACCGCCCCATTATGCCTCGTGGAATGAGGTTTACCAGGGCGGTCAAGAAGGGCTTCCCTTGTCGACCACGGAGCGTCCAGACTACCGCACTGTGCCGCCACACAGCTGATCGGCACAGCACGGCAGCCATTTTGATGTAAATGAAGTGGCGATTATTTAAATCACCGCTTCATTTCAAGTATACTAGTCTACATGGCTCCATTGATGGAGCCATGTAGTTTAGATATACCCTAGATGTTGTCACCCTGGAAAAAAGAGCTCCCTCCAAATTCTCTTTATGAGGAACTTGGTGCCTTGGACATGATGTTCACTTCTCTTGAGGGCACAACATCACTTGATAAGTGGAAATATTTTTTCAGCAAAGAATCTGCTGCTCCAAATTTGTTAAAACTGGTTCAATATTCTGTTTCAATTCCTGTGTCAAATGCCGGTGTGGAAAGGATTTTTAGTGTCATGGGTAATCTATGGACTGATTAACAGAATAGATTGAGTGCTGATTCAATAAGAAGTGAAGGGGGGGAGGTTGTTTTGATTTTTTAATACACCTTTTTCTTGTCTGGAAGTCAAAGAAGAATTTTTGAAAAATAAAAAATTGATAAAAGCTGCACAATATAATGCAAAATATATAGTACAGGATGTAGACTGTTGAGTTTTTGAAAAATAAAAATTGCATAAAAGATGCACAATCCAATGCAAAAGAAGATATGGTGTAGGATGAAGACTGTTTATAATAAAGTTAAGTATTAAACATAGCATGTTTGCTTGACAAATTTTTAGCCCACATGTGTTTGGTATTTTTTGGGAGACCATCTGGCAACCCTACCAGCTAATGGGAGATGCAGGACTGGTACTTGGTGTGGGGGCATGGTGTGGGGTCCCCAGGCTGCCCCATGCATACGAGCTGGAGGGGGGACATATTGGAGGTCCTGGGAGCCATGTGGACCTATGGCAGGCAGGACAGTGGTGCTAACTGGATCCTGCAGGGTCACTTTCCAACCAAGAATTCCAGTCAAGCAATGGACAACTGGGAAGCAGTGGCATACAGAGAAGGCCCCACTTGGGTAGGCCCCAACTTTGGGTGGGCGGGCAAGTCCCAGACCCTGGCCCCTTTCTGTGATTGGCTCGCCCAGCAGAGTCAGTTAAGCCCCCATGCTCCAATCCCACTCTCCTGTTCGTTGCCCTGGAAGGGGATGGGCCTGGGGGCAAAGCAGCTGGGCCTCGGCCTTCTCATGCTCGCGACCCCAGTAACTGCTGTTCCTGCCAAAGCTTCCTCACTTCCAGACAAACCCTACAGTCCCTGTTCAGGGCAAAGTTCTCTTGGTTTCCCAGGAGCTTTGGCTAAGGGCTGCCCAGTTTTGCTGAAATGGCTAGGAACAAAAGCCCATTTCAAACTGCTTGTGAGATGTTGACAGGCCACTGGGCTTGAATCCAGCAGCTGTTTTCTTCTTGATGCCAGGCCAACTGGTGAAATGTGTGAGGAGAAATCGAAAGTCAGCTTTAAGTTTCATGTTCCTTGCTGGCCAAGGCAGCATTTCCAGGAATAGAGTCGTTTATTGGAAAGCGACGCCTTGAATCCACTTTGTAAACAGGCAGATAGGATGGCATCTGGAATTCCCCTCCAGGCAGAGTCCCACAAAAACAGTTTCTTTAATCACAGTTTCAAACCTGCCTTTCCAGTCAGCGATCTTTCCAAGCAGCTTTCTCTTGGATCCATGTTACCAGCGATTCTCTTGCTAGCCCTGGATTTCTGATTGCTCCTCAGTACTTCTCACACACCACTCTGCTCAGCCTCTGCATTGCCTTCAGTTTAGTCTCTGGGTGGTGGCTTCCATTGTTTTAACTCCCACTGACCCTATCCCGCAGCTGCAGTGAGGGCTGTGACTACACCATAGATCAACAACTTGCTTGCTAGCGGCCAACCAGCATCAGGAGTAACACCCTCCCACATACTTGTCAGCATTGCCTATAAGCCAAATAGAGTCCAGAATGGTGACTCGGGTATAATCCACCTCAAACCACAAAGCAAAGAAATAAATGACAAATTACCCTGTTTTAAAATCATGAGCACACCAGAACTCCTTTTTAGGGTATGTCTAGACTACATGCCTCTGCCGGCAGACATACCCTTAGGGTATGTCTACACTACAAAGTTAATTCGAACTAATAGCTGTTAGTTCGAATTAACTTTCACAGCGTCTATACATGCAAACCGCTAGATCGAACTTAATTCAAACTAGGTAAACCTCATTCTACGAGGACTAACACCTAGTTCCAATTAAGTAGTTCGAATTAAGGGCTGTGTAGCCACTTAATTCAAACTAGTGGGAGGCTAGCCCTTCCAGCTTTCCCTGGTGGCCACTCTGGGCACAACCAGGGAAACTTGTCTGCCCCCCCTCCCGGCCCCGGAACCCTTAAAGGGGCACGATCTGGCTACGGTGCTTGTGCCAGTTGCAAGTCTGCCAGCACCCAGCCAGCAGACCCTGCACCTGGCACGGGATGACCCAGCCACCCACTGTCACCCAGCCCTCCGCCTCTTCCTGGGACCAGACTGGCAGCTCCCAGGAGCCTGCCCGGGTCTGCAAGAGGCGGGCGCCCGCCTTGTCTAGTGCAGAGATCACGGACCTCATGGAGATTTGGGGGGAGTCCTCCAACATCCACGATCTCCGCACTAGCCACAGGAATGCGGCCGTCTACAGCCGCATAGCTGACTGCCTGGCCACCAGAGGACACATGCGGACCCAGGAGTAGGTCCGCTGCAAAATTAAGGACCTGCGGTAGTCCTACTCCAGGGCATGCCAGCCAGGGGCCGACCCAGAGGCATGCCCCCATTATGAGGCCCTGGACCGCATCCTGGGGGCTCACGCAGTGCATGCCCCCCGGGTGGTGGTCGACCCCGGGGCAGAGGGACCCATCCTGGACATGGAGGAGGAGAATGCCGAGAGCCAGGAGCCTGCAGGGAGCCTGCCCAGGACCTCCGAGTCATCCCACAGAGCTCATCAGCTGTGTCGTCCGAGGTCGAGGAGGGCTCCACATGTGAGTGCCATCATGCTCCCCTTATGTGTATGGAGGGGTGGGGGGAGAGGGAGCCCAGGGACCGTGCGCCTGGGCCTTGCCCACCATGGAGCAGCTGGGTGTCATGCAGGGGCCCTGGCCCGTTCCCCACACGCCGACCTCGCCCTGCAGAGGGGGGCTGGGTTTCACGCACCGTGTCCCCAGGGAGAATTGACCGCTGCTCTTGTTTCACCACAGCCGCAGCACCTGGGACTGCAGGGCGCACCACCCCGCCTGCAACAGCCACCCACATCCGGGCCAGCAGGCACACCAGGAACCTGGAGGAGTACCAGCGGCGGCACCTGCAGCTACTGGAGCACCAGATCCATATCCAGGAGCACTGGGTCCAGGAGGACCTGTGGCTGTGGTAGCAGAGCTTGGAGGTGCTGGAGGATCAGGGCTGTGTCCTCAGAGGGCACCTCCAGACCCTGGTGGACAGGTTCCTGCCTCCTCCTGCTCCAGCCCCTGTGGCCGCCCCAGCTCTTGCTCCTCCTACCACCCCAGCTCCCCCTCCCACTTCCTCCACACCCCCCGTCCCTCCTGCCCCACCCTCCACACCCACTCCCCCCCAACGCCCCCGCATCCACAGTGCTGCGAGACGGGCGAGCCAGCAGGACCCCCAACCCTGAGCTTTCCCTTCCTCCCCTTCTACCCCTTTCCAGCACCCTCCTCCTAGGTTTCCCCCTCCCTCCTCCACCCCAGTTATGTACAATAAAGAGAGATTTTTGTTGGCAAAACAGGTGTGTTTATTTGACATTAGGAAGGGGGGTTAGGGAGGGGAAAGGGGAAGAAGGGGAGGGTGGAAGAAGGCCCCAGTGGGGCATGCAGGGAGAGTTCAGTCCTCCTCCTCCACATGGAAGTTCTCCCACAGGGCTTCCCGGATCTGGAAGGCCCCCCTCTGGGCCTCTCGGACGGGGGCAGTGCGGGGCTGCATGTACTGGCCAGCCATGCGCTCAGCCTCAGCCATCCAGGCTGGCAGGAAAGCTTCCCCCTTCCGCTCACACAAATTGTGCAGCACACAACATGCTGCCACCATGGGAGGGATATTGTGCTCAGCGAGGTCGAGGCAGGTGAGGAGGCACCTAAATCTGGCTTTCAGTCATCCGAAGGCCCCCTCCACCACGATGTGGGCCCTGGTGAGCCTGGCATTGAAGGCCTGGCGGGAGGGGTTGAGGTGCCCCGTGTACAGCTTCATGAGCCAGGGCTGTAGGGGGTAGGCTGCATCCCCCACCAGGCACACGGGCATGTCCACGTCCCCGACCCTGATGTGGCGGTCGGGGAAAAAGGTCCCGGCCTGCAGCCTCTGGCACACGGAGGAGTTGCGGTACACCCTGGCGTCATGTGCGTAATGTTCGTGAACTGGCCCCGGTGGTCACACACGGCCTGCAGGAGGATGGAGAAGTACCCCTTCCTGTTGATATACTGGGAGACCTGGTATTCTGCGGCAGGGATGGGGATGTGCGTCCCGTCGATGGCCCCACCGCAGTTGGGGAAGCCGAGGGCGCCGAACCCCCGGATGACCATGTCCCGGTCGGTGAGGCGGAACACCCTGCAGAGCAGCACCCGGTTGATGGCCTTGACCACCTGCGAGAGAGACACAGCAAGCCGTGAATCACTGGTGCGCCTGGGTGGCTGGGAACATTCGTTCCCTGGCACTGCAACGCGCCCCACTCCCAGAAGCAACCACCACGGGTGGCATGTAGTACGGCCGGGACAGAACGAACCCTCTGGTGCAGGGCACTTTCTCCTCCTCCCCCCATGTTTTCCCTGGGGCGGCCCATCCCCTCCTTGCAGCTGCCCTCTCTCCCCGGCCCAGTGGCTGGTGAGTGCCGTACCTGCATGAGCACTGCTCCGACGGTGGATCTCCCCACGCCAAACTGGTTCCCGACGGATCAGTAGCTGTCCGGTGTGGAGAGCTTCCAGAGGGGGATGGCCACACGCTTCTGGAGGGGGATGGCGGGCCTCATGCGAGTGTCCTGTTGCTGCAGAGCAGGGGCGAGCCACTCGCAGAGCTCCAGGAAGGTGTCCCTCTTCATCCTGAAGTTCTGGGTCCACTGTTGGTTTCCCCAGTGCTCCAGGACGATGCGGTCCCACAGTCGCTGCTGGTGTCCAGACACCAGATGCGGCAGGGCACACTGGCGTCCGGGCGCTGCTGCGGATCCTCCACGACCCCCGGGTAGGCCAGGGGGAGAGGCAGGAGGCTGATGTGCACCAGGTGGTGCTAGGCAGCCTCCTCCCATTGCTGGCAGGCTTGCAGCAGCAAGTCCAAAAACTGGAGCAGCATGCCCAGGGTGAGCTCTGGCTTCATGTTGCCAACTGTGGCGGCATCCCCAATGGGAAGCACCGACACAGACGGGCACAGAGACCAACGCTTTGCTGTCCCTCGGCGAGGTTGGCAAGTAAGCGGAAAAGCTTAGAACTGGCTGTCGGGGGGGTCCCTTTAAGCACGAGCCTCAGATAGCCTCAGACAGCAGCCACACAAAACAACTACTGACCTGATGCCCTGCTGGAACCGGTTTCAGCTGCCCTTAAGTGTGCCCCAGTGTCCAAGTGGTGTGGACGCGCTAGTTCGAATTAGCAAAACGCTAATTCGAACTAGTTTTTAAGTCTAGATGCGCTAATTTGAATTAGCTTAGTTTGAACTAAGTTAGTTTGAATTAGTGCTGTAGTGTAGACATACCCTTAGTGTCCCTCCTACATCTTTTACCTATCAGTTTCTCCCACCTCCCCTTCAGTATTTCATTTTATGTTCCAGGCATTCTCACTGTGACCAGAAAGCTTTTCAGTAGTACTCAGAGGGGACCCTACATTCTAGGGTGTCACATTTGCCAGCTAATTTTTTTCATCATTCACAATTCTGATATCAGGGTCATCTGTTTGGAATGCTACTAATGACTCTGGAGTCCCATCTTCTTGCAACTCCAGTTCCCCTCCCCATACACCAGGAATATTTGCACTCTGCAAATTATCGGAAGAGAGGGAACAGACATCTCTCCCTGCCTGCCTTAAATGACGAATTCCTTGCTCTCCCAGCAAGGCTGTCTGGACGAGACTTTGCTATTGTCCTGTCTTTGACCATGGAATCGTAGCACTGCACTTTTTCCAGCAACCTGGCTAGTTGGCCCTCAGGACTCCTGAACCTAAAGAGCTATTGCAGGGATATGTGGCTCTCCTGATGGCAAACTTCCTCCTCTAGCAATAGTGGTGAAAATGTTCTTTAGGCACTCTTTTTGGGTGGTGCAAGAATTTCTTTGGAGAACTTAGGGCTTGTTTACACGTACAGAGCTGCACTAGCACTTTGGCAAGCTGGTACCTAAGCCAATGGGAGAGCTCTTTCCATTGGCATAGGTACTCTTCCTCCCTAAGGGGTGGCACTATGCCAGCGGGAGAAGCTCTTGAATCAACATAATGTTATTTATGTGTGATGGGGTGACCTGGGCCCAAAAGCCCCGTG